>NC_052020.1:35877469-36199969 GCF_015832195.1 Motacilla alba alba
TAGTATTTTTGAAGCACAGCATATGTAAACATCATGATGCCTTTTGAAAAAAGGTAATTTTCACAGGGAAAGGAACCAAGGCAGAGAGAGGGAAGAGCCTTCTCCACAGCTACAGTGTGAGTTGTTAGGCCAGCTGGAATTAGAATTCAGCAGTTTTGTCTTCCAGGCTTGTGTTGAGCTCATTGAACCAGTAATTCACACTTCTACAGTAACATCCTTTAACATTTAATGGTTCCAGGACTCTCTAAAAAAGACTTATTTCTTTATGGAATTTAATTCTGTGCCCCCAAATTTAATTTGTCTTGCCTGTTTTCATTGCTCTTCTTTATTTGTTCTTCCATTCACTTTTTTCCTTTGCCTTCCATTATGCTCCCAAATATTTCTGTCTTATTATAATTAATTCTTCTTTTTCCACATGCCATTAAAGAATTGTGTCTTTTCATCCCCAACAATATTTCTTGGTTTTTTTCCTCATTATCCCTTGGCATCACAAATCTGTCTTCAGGACTGCTCTGTTTTACAGGGCCACAGTTGCAGCTCACAAACATTATTTCATAGCACCCTAATTTTCAAGATTTTAATTATATCTGAAGTTTTGCCAATTATATAGTGAACTTCTGCATTGGAAAGAGTAAGACCACAGGTTTCTATACTCAGAACTGAAAAGCCTACAATAGAAAAAAATGTACCATTTGTTGAAGAATAGAGATAACGGGGGAAAAGCAGTGTGTCAAGGTACTTGGTTAAACAATAATCTCTTACAGAGCACTCATTACTGCTAAATAATTGCCTGTGTTGGGAGAAAGGTTTCTATGTGAAGAGAGGTTCAAGAAGGTCAGTTATCTAGTGGTAATGACCGTAGCGGTCATTAAAGGGTATTAATGTTATTAAGAACAGAACTTTAACTTTTTATTGAAGTTTTTATTTAAATTATATTAACTTTGATTCAACTTTTAATTGAGGTGCAACCATCCAAATTCTATAGTCAGGAACCAAGAAGTAATGAACATAAAATTACATGTTCTTCTGATAGGCTGATGAGTCTTTAATATATTATAATTTCAGGAGTCTCTACAGAGCAGTTATTAGTATAAAACTATTCAGAGGTATTCTATTAGAATTAGGGCTGGGTGACTGACTCAGGAAAAGATCCCATCTTGACCCATAGCAAATGTAGACAGTATATTTTCTGAATCAAAAAGAACTTCTTTTCATAAAAATCATTGCATGCAATCTCAAAACACTTGCTAAGTTAAAGCAGTCCTCTGGTGCCTAAAGTGATCTGGTTTATAAACCTGATGCATGGTGGCAGCAGCACTGATTTCCTTCTGAAATTTATAGTTCCATACTAAGTTCAGTGCTTTTTGTACAGAGAATCTCATACAGAAAGTTTGTAAGGATGGTACTACTGTTGTCCTTCCAGGCACTACAAGAAGCAGAGTCAGGGTTTGGCAGGGGCTCCCAGGAACCTGAAACATCAGCTATTAAGTGGAAGGGCTGAGCTAGTACTGAGTAGTCCTCCTGTTCCAACTTCTTTTGCTGTATTTTTCTCTAGGACATTTCAGGAATAGGCTACTGAGTAAGTCCAAAGGGCTGAAGCACTACGGGAAGAGACGTGAGACTGGAAAATTACCTCTTAGGGATCCAGAGGAGTATCACTTGTCATACCACCTTCTACTCTTGCAATAGAATTTTTTGTCCTTGCTTTTTAAACCTGAGGGTAAAGTAACATGCTGTAAAATAAAAAATCAAACCCCTTATGCTACCAGAGCAAAATACAAAACAATGCTTCATTCACATGGAGGAATGATAGGCAAAAACATGGCTGATGTATGCTAGGAGTTAATCACATTGCCGAGTGCATGTCTGGGTAGGTTCTAAGAGACTTGGGTAAGAAAGGAGCAGCATAGCCTGCTGAAGATTGCAAGCTGAACAGAATCCTCAATGCTGTCATGGCAACTTTTCAAGGTACAGTTTCAGCGCCAAAAGCTATATTGTATTTATGAAAACCTATGACACTGAGAGAGATCTAGCAGTCTTACAAAGTTGCAAGGAGGAGAGAATCTCAGGTTAAGACATTTGTAACAAAGGAAAACATGCTATTCAAAATATTTTTTGCTGCTTTTATGTTAACGCATTAGATAAAGCAAATTATGTCAAACAGTAGTTATTTATTGCATTCTTACATGAAAGGTTTTTTTTTGTAGTGAGGAAAAGTGCCAATTCACCTTACTAGAGGAAAAAAAAGGTCTGGGTTTTGGAAATGTTCTGTGTGTTTCCAAAAATTTGACAAAAATATTAAACTTTTAGTTCCATTTTAATTATATATTTCTGTAGTTTCAACATGTGGAGGTTATGTACCATTCTATGAAAGCATCTTCTGCTTCTAAAATCCTTTGAACTTGTTTTATAATAATTACAGACTTGGGGAATACTTTGTATTGAATTGCTCTACTGCCATTTTCTTGCAGATAAATTTACCATAAGAACTGATTATGGCTGTTTTCCTCGTCTTAAAAAAAAAAGTAAGGGGCTTTAAATTTTTGGTGGGAAGCCAGGTTTGTGTCATTTAGACATGTCACGTCATTATGAAAACATCATTCATCATAACACAATATAACAATGTGATCTACTGAGCTGCTGACTCCTCTAGAAAAATTGGAAAGTGGTCTGTGCATACTTCCGTGCAAAGAACTACTTCAGTATGATAGAGCATTTTCCTGGGGCTACCTGGTGGAGTGGTCTAATGTATTACCCTTGTAACTGGAAGAAGATAGATTCTAAGAAGTGATGTGCAAGTCTTTGTGATTCATAGGTACGTGAGATTTACAAAAAATCATAGAAGAAAGTATTACTAGACTTTCTTTACTATTATTCCGTTAAGTCATTTAGTTCTCTGCCCTGCCCAGTGAACAAAAAGTTAAAAAGCATCTGAACTGTTTCTGCTGTTTGTCTGTTTTCTTACAGTCAGCCAATGGTGGGTATTCTGTGACATTCAAAACAATTTCTTCAGTGCTTAGCAAACTTGAAAGCTTTTTCCTACTCTCTTGACTAAATTTACCCTACAGCAGTTCATACACAGTTGTTCTTGTCCTATCCCCAGAAGGCAGAGAGAATCATTACTTTGTCCTGTGTGGCGGCCTCTGATGTATTTGAAGATCACCATCAATTTGCTATTATATTTCACATTGTATGGACTTGTTCTGTCAAACTGTAATCAGAGTATAAAACTAACAATCAGTGAAGGTCAAGATAACTTCCATGGTAAACACACAAAAAAAGAAGTGTTATCCTCTGAGGTTTAGGGTGTTTTAATACTTTGCTGTTCAAAACTCCTATTTTATTTACTAGACAAAACTCTCTGGCCAACCTCTTTATTAGGACAAAGTTTCTTTTCCTTTGGTGAATATGTGGAAATATTCCTTGATTGTACATGGAATGAACTCCTGCATTTAACTTGCTAGTAAACAAATGTTTACTCAAGGAGCTGTTTCTCACCTACTCCTTTTGTTGATGCTTTAAATTCTCATTGTGTAATGTACCTTCTTCTGGACCTTACATCCCACAGTAATATATATGTTTAAGAAGGTATTTCTAGTAGATTCTTTTGTTAAGACAGTTGTTTTTAATTTTTACTGTGTCTTGAGAAACTTCACTGTCAGTAACAGTTAATGTCTTTGGGATGTTTCATCCACAGGGTTCTCCTTTGAAGGAGACCTTAATAGAAGACAAATAGATGAGTAGGTGGGGAGGGAGGTGGAACACTGGCCAGATAAAAGCAAAAATACTTTAGAGTATTAATTACTGCAGTATTAGTACATGCATTATCTATGTTGTGATCTTATTAAAGATTAACATAAGTAGAGCTAAGAGAATTCTCAAAGGCTGCCAGAATTGTGATGTCTGTAGAAACGCACCATGATTAAGGATAAAAAAAAATTTTGGTGGTAGGAGTTTGGAGAAATGGGGGAAGACAACAATAGAAGGTGTAGACACTCCATGTGTGCATTGTGGTAGCTAAAAATTAGAGGTCAAACTCATTTTGTTTGAATATTTACAGTTCTTTCTCATTTGTCTGTTGGAATGGTAGTCGGGAGTAAAAAATTTGGAGAGAAGGAAGATGTCTGAAGCAGGCTGAATCTGATGAAAAATTGAAAAAGCAATCATAAAAATATAAGGAATAGAAGCAATATAAAACAAAATAATGGGTCAAAAAATAAGGTTGCTATCTTTTCTAGTTTAATGACCAGCCTGTCTAAGCAAGAAAGAGGACTCCAAGCTTGATGGAATCAGAGCCGCTCTTCATTACCTGTCATGAAAGGGTATTGTTTTTCAGAGGTGGTAAAACAATGGGGAACATTGTATGTTTTCCAAATGATGCAGTTAGGAATGATACTGATGATGTATCTGGAGAAGTTACAGTTACGAAAACACAGCAGGGGTGAACAGGCTAGGCAGATCTAAAACTTATTTCCCCTGGTGGAAACTGATGCTGCGATCAGAGCTCTCCTGGAAAGGCTCAGCTGCTCTCAGAAACTTTTCCCAGAGGAGGTAGAGATAGGGGCTGTATGAGCAGTGTGGAATGAGTAATAATGCCCATCCTATGGTAATACCACGGCATATGGTGCATTTCTTGTTTTCTGGGTTTAAAGTGTGCAATGAAAATAAAATAAGGCAAATTTTCATACCGTCTAGTTTATTTTGAGAATTTTGTGAAAGATCAGCTTGAGTAGAGTTCCTTCCTTATATGAGCCCTAATATTATCCCCAAAAGACTGGAAAAAAAACCACCTTTAAACACTGAATATATGAATAAATGAGTAATTTTTTGACAATTCTCATATGAATTGCACTGTTAGGCTCATGTGTGCTATGTGAGTAATATTGTCAGAAAAGTTAAATGACCACAAGTATTGATTTTTAACTGTAATTGAAATAGCTTAGTGTCACATGGTATCTGGTTCCAATTTGTGACTTTGATTTGTAGGGATTGTGAACTAATCTTGCCATCACATGTTACATTTGTAAACCAAAGTTTTAAATTGTGCTGATCAGACATATGTAGAAAATCACAGCTGCACTGCAGACTTGCACCTGCAATTTCATCTTTTTTAGTCCCTATTCAGGGCACACATGTAAGCTACAAGAAAATTTATGGTGTGGGAAACCTGTATTAGTAGTATGTGTAGGAGAAATAAGTGAATAGGAAGTAAGATGTAGTTCTGTTTTATAGTTACGGAATCAGAGGCAAAGAGATGGCAGCATGAATGAGAAGTTCACATAGCAGGTCAGAAACAAAGCAAAATCAGATACATATGGCCCGACTCTGTGTTGCTCTCTATGACTGTGAGTCCAGTCTGCTTCAATTTCTAGCCCAGTGGTAGCTACCTAAATGTGGTAGAACATAGTGCTATTTATCTTCAATTAGCAAAGAGTGCTGGAAGAGCTCCCACGGGGAGTGGTCAGCAGTGATACTGTTTCTTTTGCATTTAAAAGCTTGTTTACACAGTGAGCACGTAGGAAATCTTACTAAATTTATGAAGTTGTTGTGCAAAAGTTAAAGAGCATTAAATTCCCATATGGATGTTATGAAGTCACTGTGGCTTGCTCTGTCTCCTTTGAGAAGGATTAAGCTACAGGAAATTAAGGCCACTTTAGTCCTGAATGAGTGTCCATGAGTGTTAATGCACTTTAACTCACACACATTAGTTTTGAAGCATTAGTTAATTAATCTTCCAAGTCTTTTCCCCGTTCTAGTAAAGGCACAGAGAACTTCTAGAGATGTTGATTCCCAAAGCAACAGTGAGTTAATTTTTTTTTCTGCATCTCTCCTAATGTGACATTTTCTGAAGGTACATATTCTTAAATATTTCAACACATAATTTCTAAATGTGCAGTTTTATTATTTTGCTTATTTATACTTCAAAAGCTCAGTCTCTAATAGATTATGTATGTTGACATCAAAATTGTCTCCGAGTAGAACTCAGTACAATTCAGTAAATGGCAATCATTTTTAAAGGGGGAAATGTCACATAAAAATACACAGAGTTAGATATACATTCTCCACGAAATACTATGATTTCTGGTAAGTATAAAGAGACTTTTCAATATATCCTACACCAGGCATACCTGTATTTAGAACAGAAAACTGATATTGAAAATAAAGAATGAGTTCTGGTAGGTAGAATTGTTATTACCCATAATAAAAATAATTCCTCTAAAGGTGTTTGGAAGCTGGATGTTGAAAAGTAGTCAAATGGACATTAATTTAAATGGAGGCACTGTAAGAATGAAAAAATGACAAATTGGTCTGAGTTCATTTATCTGTGATTATTTTCTTAAATGTTCATCTGAGTGCAGCTGTTTGAATAGGAAGCTGTCTAGCTATAAAAAGGGAACTTTGAAAATTCTCTGTTTTTTTTTTTTTTTTCTGTTGCCTAACCTAATACTGTGTAATTGATAAAAGTAACCCTGAGATAAAATGCCTGTAAAAATATGCTTGTTTTCTCCCACCCATACCAAGATAGATCCGGAACATTACTTTACAAAGCTGTTTATGTTGTTAAGCAGATATTAATTTATCCCCTTGTATACTTTGTTGCTCAGATTGTGGACCATACAGGAAAAAAACCCCAAAAATGAACAGAACAAAGCCCTAAAACAAATCCAAGATAAAGTCTGAAAGGGGAAAAGATAACGCTTTATTCATCATGCATGCGGAGTTGTCTGTTCATTAAAGTATACCTATAATTAAAAACTTAAGTTAATTAAGTTTTCGGTTTTTTATATTCTCATTATCATAAAAGAGAAGAAAAGTCTGAAGGGATCGTAATGTCTCACAACTGTTGCTAGTTGGAAAACATCCCACCTTTTTTCTCACTGAAACAAATAGAACATGGTTTTTCAGGATGAAAACTGAAATGTTGTAGGTCACAATTTATACTAAAAATGGTTATAAAACGTTGTTGTAAAGTGCTCTTTACAAAACAACAAAATATATTGTTAAACAATACAAGCAACTGTCTGGAAAATAAATACACAGTGTGACTTCTTGCTTTGTAGGTTGGTCCTCCATATACTTTGTATCCTAACTGATTTTTTTCTAGTCCTAACATTGTTTTGTGCAAAGGAATAAATCAATTACTGCTGGTGACCATAGTTTGACATATGGAAAAATTTAATCTTTTCACCTCTAGGATTTAATCTCAATGATGAATGTAATATATTTGAGACTCTGTATGTTTTCCAAAATATATTGTTTAACACATTGAAAAAATGGAAATGCTGGGAAATTATCTTTATGTTTTACTCAGCATTCATTGCAGTCAATTAATTTTAAGAAGTAGGTGTGAATGGGTTTGGGAATAACTGCTATTGACAGCTTTGTACTTAACACTAGTAGCAGATTTTGCTGCCTTTTGCACCCGAAGTTTAATCAAAAAAATCTTTCTAATGAACTTACAAACTCAGAGAATTTTTGGAGATGGGGGTAAAGCTGGTTTCTACAGATCCTTTGGGAATGACAGTGTTGAAAGGAAGTCTTAGTTTTGCAAGCTGCCATTTATATACTTTATATCATTATTCAGCTTGTGATAAATCAGAAAAGGCAGCTATGTTTGAATTCTTCTTCACTTCAAATTGTTTAACAAGTAATCTTTACTTTTTTTTCTGTGTGGTAGGTGTTCTGGTTTCCAAAAATAGAAAAGAAAAAAGATCTATTACATGTTGCAGAGTTTAAGTGCTCTCAAATTATTTAAAGCAAAAATAGGGGTGAATGAAGAATTTTGCTCAGTTTTGAACTAATTTGTCTGTCTTCTTCTAAGTATAATAAAGATTTACTGAGAGCAGGCCATTCACCACATGCACACGCACATACATGTGGACACACAGACACATCTATGGACACACATGCACATGGAGACACACATGCAGATATACATTCCCATGAAGAATCAAATCCCTCAGTATGAACAGTCCTATTCCAAGTGGCAATAGACAAGGGTTGTGGAATGGTGACTTGAGCAGTTTCATATGAGGCTCCTCAATGTGCTGCTGAATTTTTATAATTAGCTGGCCCATGGTCCTACATGTGAAGGGGCCATTGCCACCAATTATTAGCAATTAGGTATAAAACATCTATTTATTTTTTTAATTATGTACAAAGGAATGTCTTTCTGCGTAAGCATTTCTTCATCTGCAGAGACAGTTTCTACTGACCATTTACAAGTGTATTATTTATGTCCAATTTGGTCAGTACTGCATCAGGAACTGCTGGGCAGCCTCTGGTCCTGCCAGGTTATCCACCCAGGATGCAAATCAGCACTTTGAAGTGTACAAGTAGTATCTGTCAGTTGGTCTAGGCACAGCAGGAGCTGCCTGCAGGAATTTCCAGGTCTGAGAGTCCCACCTGGAGAGCTCATGAAACAATTAGCACAGCACTTTTTTGTGAAGGTGGCAAGGCAGTCTGGCAGTTGCCTCTTAAGTTGGTCTGTTGTCTGCAATCAACCCATTATCTCTGTTCAGAGACTGGGCAAGTTGTTCCTGGGCCATCCAGGAATTAATGACTAAGTGCCAGACCCATGATGTCCTTGATTTCCAGCTGCACCACAATTGCAGCTTTAGCACAAAGCTGAATTTTGTCCTTATATTACAACTGTGTCTTAAATTCCATAGCCCTTGCCACAAATCTCTGCTGTGAAAGACTAATTTAATGTAGGAGAAATTAAATATTTCTTGCAAAGGTATGAAACCATGAAGAAAAAAGAATTACAGAGCTGTTAGTGTGTAAGAAACAAAAATCTTTGTTTTGTCATATTAAAATATGAGCATGAAAGAAGGAGGATTTGTATTTGTGTATTTCATTGTCTTTTTCTATTTATGTATCTGTCACTCCAAAATCTGGACTGAGCACACAATAGAGATTAATTAAAATCAGAGTTACTTCAGAAAGCACTTCCTATAATAGAGCTGTATTAGTAAATTACTTGTGACTAATAGTCTTTTGTAGATGGATTAGAGGAATGAATTAAAATGTAATCTGAAATAGCATTGATAGAAATTATGTCTGATAAATCCAAGGTAACTTCCATCCTTGGCTGGAAATAGAATGCCATTATGCCATTGTGTGCTCCTACAGCAGCATAGACTACAAAAAGTAACTGTGGTCTAGGCTGTTCATTTACAAAAAATTCATTAACAAGAATAATCACAAGCCCAAACAATGCCCACTTATCGATTAACTAAGCCTATCTTTGGATTCTACACACCTAATGCCCTCTGCTTGTGCATTTATACCAAGGCACAAATTAAGATAATGTTATATGTATGTATGTGTGTACGTATTTTCTATTTATAATACAGTGTTTATTAGTGTCTAAGGGGTTTTTATAATTTAATTCATTACTATGACTATTTATTACTACTTATCTGGTCTGAAAATTCCAAGTAATTTTTTTAAAAAGAGCTCTGTTTTGTAGAGGCAGATGAGGTGTCCCTCTTAAAATTTACTCCTGTAGGTTATTACCTGCAGGATATTTTCCAGATGAGTTTCCATGGGAGAATAATGCATGATATAATAATTTTATAAACACTTTTTGGAATATAATAAATCTGAGATAATATAATATGAACCTCAATCCATTAATTCTGGAAATACTTATAAATTAAGAAACAACATTTCTGTACATACAAAGATGACTAAAAAAGTATTCAGATTGCACATATATCAAGTTTCCAAAAGTCCTTTCACAAACTGAAGTTGTTTGGACTTCTCAAATTAATTTGCATGTTTTCAAGGTCTGTTTTGAAAGACCATTGTGAAACTAGTAAACTAAAAGCTTACTAGTATTATTAATTCACTGTTCGAACACCAAAACCAAAGTTTACTTTGGGACACATACAAAGTTTAGCAGCACTTCATTGTTTCCATGGAAGGCTGTTCCAGATTGAGCACTTTTCAAGTCCCAAAAGCATTAGCTATTTAGACATTGGAAGCAAGGGTGATTTTTTTGAAAGAGATAAGTTTAAAGGGAGATTTGTATGAGGATTCAACTGCTGCTTGACACATAGGATTTGGGAAGCTGATGAAAGCGTTAAGAAGTAGTACGAAGAAAGTTTAAAGCTGGGAGTGGGACTTGATAGACGATGAAATTCACTGCTATGGGAAAGGCCAGCACAAAATCTATACATCACTTAGATCTTAGTTAATCCCTCAACGTTGGGGTTTACATAGCTATGAACTGTTTGAAGAAATTATGACGGAGCTTAAGGGGGACTCGTGCAGAGCACTGATCTTGTGCCAACTCACTGCAAAATGAGCACTTTCCATATGGAGGAGGATTGTGGTGAGTCTTAGGAGTCATATGGCATATATGTGTACATATATATAATATATATATATAAATGAGAGTACAGGTATAGAAGAGGTCAAATGATGAAGACTTTGAAAGTATAACAGGATGAAAGGAAAATATATATTAGGAAGTATAAAGAAAATAATATTTCCAGATGTACCTTCTTTAAGTAAATGACAAGTTATGAGTCTCCTCTGACTAACATAAAAATGAAATTAAAATTAAAAAAAAGTATGATCTCTAACACCTATCTTGTTTATACTAATCAGGGTTAGCTTTATCCTAATCAACAATCTTAGATTCAATCTGAATAATATTTCATTAGCTTTTCAGATCTACCTTTCCTGTCTAGGTCTAATTATATCTAATGGAATGTAGCTCAACTCACTATATTAAATCATTAAAAAAACCCTCATCATTTTAAATGATTATGGGGCCTTGGGAAAGAATAGTCCCTCCTTCTCCTAAGACCTTAAGGGCTTGCCCCAGATACTTGTCATCATTTTTCTCCAGCCTGTTGTAAGTCTGGAAAGAAACTTAATATATCCATTTTCATTTGTAACCATCTATAAACAGCTACATGAGTAAAAACATAAACATCTGTTGTAATCAATCCTTAGAGAAGGTTACTTATTCATAGAATTCTGCATTCTCTGAAATTGAGAGATTTGTATAATTATAATACTGCCATAATATACTTTTTTGTCTGTTCAGTGTCTTGCATATTTTTTATTTATAAAAGGATTAAAGCATGCCTTGACCTGTATTCAAATAGGCTATGTATGAAATTGCCAAAATAGTCAGTACCGTTCACCTATGCTGTAAATATTAGAAATAGAGACATATATCACTTAAGGGATGTTTGCCAGCACAAGATATAGTATAAAAAAATAAGCTAAAATAAAAAGTTCAAAATATTTTAGAAATAATTATTCCCAAGCAGATTAGAAGTCTGTACAGTGACCAGGAGTCCTTACTGGAGAATCCACAGAAAAATGTAGCATACTGGTTGATCCCAGGATATATCCTAGATACTTAGGAGAGCAGTAAAGCAGAGGTTGGAGGATAGTGGAAGATGCTTGAACATTATCAGACAGGCCCAAGAAAATGTTACATCTATATTTCATCTCTTCATGTTTGAGTATCTGCTTGCTGTGTCACGTTTCAATGGCTAAAAATACACGTCAGGAATTCACAAGAATTTAAGGAATTCTGGGGAAAAAATGATATTGCAGGTTTTTTCACTGCTTATGTATGTTGCTGGCATCTATAATTTTGTATGTGTGACTGTTGTATTGTGAACCTGAAAGAATAAAGAAGTAGAATTCTTTATTTAAAGAAGAATAAAGCATAGTAATTGTATATTTTTATGTATTTAAGTTGGAAACCAGATGCACATATCTTAAGATGGAAGGGAGAGACCCAACTGTGTCATTCTAAGGAATCTTGTCTTGAGCTTAGAAATTGTATCTGTTTATGTGAAGAGGCACAGAAGTCATGTTAAGGTATTTATGCTGAAAAATGTGTTTCCATCTCTTTGACCATTGAAGAATTCAGCTCCTTCATTGAGAAAAGCATTTAAGAGTAGATTTCTGTAAATGTACTGGCGTTTGTAGAGAAGAACTGGAGATCATTAATAGAGTCTTTTTGTTTGAGGGAAGCTATTCCACAGCATAAAACACTGTTCAGCTAATTAACTAGGTATCAGTATTACTTTACTTGGGGTTTTATTCATGTTTTCAAACTAACTTTACAGCTATTTTGTTCTTGTTATACTTGGCTATATATTGATGATAAGAGAACAAAATTAAGATGAAAGACTATAATTCAGTGGTTGAGTTTAGTTTATATTTTGTAACTTTATCATTGCCCTTTTGGAGCCTTACCCTTATTCTGCACTTGCCTACAATAATAGGCTTGCAGTCAGAAACATTTGCACAGTTTTGCCAAAACTGTCATTGGTAGAGGAATTCTGTTTCTGTTTAAAATTTTAATGTAACTCATTGCCTCCCTCTTTCAGTCAAAAGAAGGTGGGTTTTTTTCACTGATACTTCCTGTCTGTACCTGTCTATTTTTTCTCATAGATTTTAATTGTAAATTTAATTCAAATGAAATGCAAAAAGGAAATCCTTGAAATTAGATATCTACCTTTCAGATGGATGGTACCAATAGCAGAAAATTGGACCAATGCCCATGCGTAAAACTGTGGAAGTTACTTTTCTGTTATGCTCTGTGAAAAGCTTTGTCCTGACTACATATAAAAGTGAATTGTTTAAAAAATTGTTGAATAAGTCCCAATAAATTTGTAATGAAGCCATTAAAGTACTAATAGTACTTTGATACACTTCCCAGCATAAATGCATGATGGTAGCAGTATAGATTGGAAAATGGTCAACTCGAAGGAAAACTCAGATTATGTTTTTAGTCTTTGTTGTTTCATTGTTTTTCATTAAAACAACCACAGCTGACATAAATTAGTTTACATACAAAACTGCTAATATGGTTAAAGAATACATGTATAATATATAAAATATTTATAATATACGTAACAATACATAAATAAAAAATGGAGAAATGATAGAGAAAATGCTTTTTCACTCTTGAAAATGAGATATTTCAAGGTTCTCTTGCTGTTTGAAACATGCTTTTATTCAAAATTTTTTTGCTGAAAAATTAATATTGGTCTCTAGGTTAGGGTCAGAAAAACAGTCTCTCCTTTGCTTTTTTTTCTTTACTCAGAAGATTGTTCTTCTCACTGGATGATAGGTGGGCAGCTCTCTTCTCCTCTGGCATCATGAATCCCACATTTCTGATTCTCACTGCCCAGCTTCAGCAGAAAGAGCAGACAATACCTCTCATGCAGTCTAACTATCTGAGCAGTTACTATAAGAAATCAAATCTCTATTTTCAGCTTCCCAAGAGAATGTTGTAATTAACAAGCTATCAAGAAACAGTTTAATTGTAGCAGCTCTAATCCCAGATTTTTTTTTCAAAGAAAACAGTGGTCTACATTTCCTGTAGAGCAACCTAGAGAGGTGTCTTACACACATTTTGCATCCACACATTTTACGGTCTGAATTCCAGACCTCTGTGACCTCTATCTGAGGCTTATAGGTGACAGCAGGAAATTTGGCCTTCCTTCATCATTTCGTGTTGATTCCATTTTTAATGTTATGCTCAGTACACTGAATGTCAGAAATCCCATTTTTGCTACCCAGCTATCTCCATGCTTTGCAAGGAGAAGTTGGCCACCTTGCCTGTACTTTGAACTCTATTTCTAAATTCCTCCCACGTGTGTTCCTTGATCTGGGTCTGATATGTCTCGCTAATTTTACACAGCTTTTAGGTACATGCTATTCAACATGTGTGTAACTCATGGCAAATTCAGGATTTTAGTTACAACTTTGAGCTGAAAAAAAGATTAAACAGCAGGGAGCCTAATATTAAAGTGCTGAATTGAGTAGGTGTAAGTCAACAGAGAGTTATGCATAAAATTTTTCCTGACCTTGGAAAGGTCACTTAAGTAAAAATATTCAAACCTAAGTGTTTAAGACTGCATACTTAAATCAACACTTCAGTGCCTGACTATCTCAGGCTTTTTTGGCAAGAGCTAGGGCTGAGAGGGGCTAGTTCTGACAAGCAGACTACTTATTGTAAGATCCAGGTAATAGTTTAGCTATATAATTGTATGTTTGAATGTTTTATCTTATTATCTGTATCAAATTGTCTCCTGGAAAAAAGCTTTTCCCTATGAGATCCTCTAGATCTCTTTACTGTTTGTTGGACTGAAGTTTAATTTCACTGCATTCAAGAGGAAAAGCAGTTAAAGAATATGAATCATAAGTATTCAAACAATATACAGGGACAGCTATATATCAGCTATGCATGTGCATATTGTTTGTAATCTTCTTAACTATTATTAGCAGTGGCTTTTCCTGTCAGCCACTGTATGAATAACTCATGGTTATTTAAAGTAACACACCATCAAAGTTTATCCCTTTTCCTGTAGATAGTCCAGGAGGTTACCATAGGAAAATCTCCTGGACCTAGCCTTCCATATCCTAATTTATATTTTATCATTTTAAATTTTGCTCTTGTTGCCTCTCCAGGTTGAAATATTTGGCACATATAAATCACACTATCTACTTCCAAGATAATGTTCATTTCATAACCATACCTTTTTCTGATAGTACACAGAATCTGTCCATTTATAAAAAGAGAATATCCTCCCTACAGTGGTCTGGTCCTCAGGAGATCAGTAGTTCAATTTTATATTCTCTTTTCCTGTAGGAATATTCAAATGTGTACTAAGCAAGATGCTGATCTTCACTACTTTTTAAATATACTTTACACATCCTCCTCAGAATTCCATTTTCCCTGATTTACTTAATTTTACTTTCACTCCTCTCTTTCTCGTAATCTTATGATGACATTTTCTTTGACAAGGGGCTGGATACTCCTTCACTTGGAGACCAGCTGAGAATGTCTAATGACATGAAAGGTTTTCTGGGAGTTCTCATAGGGCTGCCAGCACTGAAGATATAGTTAGCATAAGCACCACTGTATTCAGCTTAAGTCACAAAACAGTCAGCTCTGTTAAAGATTTATTTTGTGTGGCAAATACTGAAGCTAAATCCTTTATTATTATCTTGATCATAAAATGTTCACAAGCACATTACTTATGTTTACACAGTTCCCCTATAAAAGAAGAATATCTGCTTTCTCAAAAGACTGTCCTTTCTAAAGGTCAAAAGAAGTCACTACCATTCTGACACTCTGTACCAAAAAAATAGAGCAGAAAAAGCTGTTATTAATTCCTATGCAAAAATTTGTGCACATTTTAAAAAGCAGTAGTGGCTAAAGCTTATTTTTAGCAGGTGCCATGTCATGCTAATGCTGAAAAAATACCTTTCATTAAAATTACTAGAATAATCAAGAATATTGTTTATGTCTCCCCGTGCAACAGTGCAAATGCCAAACTGCCAGTCTGAATCCAGACAGTCCTACATTCTGGAATGGGTTCTTTTTTGCAGTTAAGTCTTGCCACATTTTTATAAAAGGCTACAAGAGATCTCAGTAGCCAACTATCACTATTTTTTCTCTCGTGTTTATATATTTTTTAAATTATATTTATTTTTAGTTACTATCTCCTGATCCCCAAACTATGTTGCAATGCCATAATCCTGTGCATTTAATATTACTTTTTGGGAAAATTAATTGTAACAAAACAATGAGATATAATGTAACAAAAAAAGGTGTCAGTTTCCTTAAGAGTTTACAGGTATGTATTGTGGTTGATAGCAAGTATAAAAGAGGAATTCAAATAGTCAAAGATCGCATACTTTTCAGGCTCCAAAAAATACTGTGGTGCTGCAGTCACTTAAACAGACAGTTGCTGAAGTACTTTGGTGCTTAAACATCCCATGGCTCTACAAACCTGTAGGTGCTTTTTAAAGAAGAGCCTGTATAAACTAGGCATTGATGTCACACAGAAAATGATGGGAATTTGGACACATGCATACGTAGTTGTGAGCTTCTCAATGTTAAAATCTTCATCCTGCTACTACTTATTCCTGAGCAGATGCTTACTGATTGCAGTGGAGCTTTCTACACTGGGGTCCAAATGAGTTGGTATCTCAGTTTGCAGCAGACTGCAGGAATTGAAGATAAAATTTAGAGACATTCAGTCTCTGGGAAGTTCTCACAAAGGAAATTGAATTGAGTCAAAATTTGGGCTGATTTAGATCAACCATTTTAAAGATATTAAAGATATTAAGTCAATATGGAAAAATAATAAATAGGAATTGATGATAATTGTGCTCTTTCTTGGTGTATAAAAGTTAGTGTGGGCATAAATAGCTCTTAAATGATTGAAAATGCATTATCAATAGAAAGAAAATGTTTCAGTGTCAAGAGGACATCGATAAAGACATGGAAACAGCCAGGGATACTTGACTGAGCAAAAGAGATTTTATTCATCCCCCCAAATGATCAGGTAACTTTAACTGACACATTTCCCATTACCTCTTGCATAAATGCTCAGAAAGAGACTGTGGCATGAATTCAGTGAAATGCTTAAACATACACTAAACCTTAAAGCATATATGTTGCTGCATTGACCTTGCTGAAGCTGCTCACGAGTCTAAAGTTCCTCCTTCACTGGGGCCAACAAACACTACAGTTGAAGGACTGATTAAAGACAAAGGTTTTAGTGCAGCCTTCATTTCTGGGTATAGTGAAGGTAGTTATATTTACCAGTGGTAGTTAAGCTCCTGGGTGTTCCAATTTCTCTAGGCTTCTTTTTTTCAGAATAAGGACTTTTCAGGTCCCAGTAGTACAGACAGAAGATGTGTCCAGTATTTCAAAACCCATTTTTTTCTTTAAAATCTTGGCTTGGATTATTTAAGATTAAAAAAATTGTTACTGCAGCACCAAAATTATAAATAGAATAAATTATGATATATAACTGTTGAAAGCATTAAATCCTCTTTGATATTAAGCTCACATCTGTGTCTGATCATGAAAATGTTAAAATTAAACAGAATTATCTGTAAGACAGGTTGGATACTTTGTAAAATTTAACCCTACTAGTACATGATTTTGAATTGTGTCTACATCTGCATTATGGGATGTCTAAATTTCTTGTGAGTGTGTGTGTGTGTTCAGCAAACCAGTAAAGTGTTGTGGTGCTCATGTTTACAGAAGAACCCTCAACAAAAACAGAGGTATCACATTTTCCAGTGTTCCTTTAGATGGCAAAGTAAATTGTAAAGTTTTATGTTAGCATCCTGTTCCATTAACAGACATAAAATACATTTTCCCACAGTTAAAATGAAAAGGTCTTAAAATCTTCTAGTATGCAATCCCTGAACACAGGTAGCCTAAAGGTCTCTTCTGAAGAGTTGACTTTTATGCACTGGACCCTGAGAGGAACAAAAGACAGCCTGTGCTGCCTTGATAAAAAACAAACTGCTCAGTGTTGAATTGCTACACATCTGCTGTGGAAGGTGGCTGAGACACTGTTTGGGTAAGACACTGTCACCTTTCTTGCAGCTACTGTGCTATTCCAGTACATTTAAAAAGAATAGGGTAGAATCCTCTTTTGGTTTTGAAAGAAAGTTACTCCTTTTTTGAAGGACCTGTAAGTGTAAATTTTAGCTTTCACCTAATCCTAACTGCTTTCAAAATGCTTATGCATTGCAATCCAGAGTCCCAGTGAACATGTACGGTAAGCAATACCTAAAAAACTCAGTCTTTTAACGTCTTTTAAATTAGTTGCCTTTTATTTCTGAAAAGCTAATATCCAAAATAGCAACAGTAAAGATGTCCGGGTTTCAATGAAATATATTTCATAAATTAGCTTATCATTGCACTGATTTAGCATGCCTAGCAGGTGAAAGACAAAAACATGTGTTATCTTCCCTAGGGAACCTTCAATGAATGTCATTCTAGCTTCATATGTCTTTCTTCTCTCCCCTTCTTGAACTGATATAAAATTCTAATGTGTGCCCTCTGGTTCCATCTTCATTGAAATCTAGCAAAACCGCTGAAGGTAAGATAGTGGCAATGGTGCATGAAAAAAGGGAAAAGGAATACAGTGATTCATAGCATACTTGAAGAAAGTTGCAGTTGTTAACAGCACTACTTTTGTGTGTAGACAGGTTAAAATGTGTCATATATCAGTGTTAAAAATAAAGTTATTCATCTTAGCTATTTTTTCAAAGTTTTGGGAAAAAAAAAGCCATAAAACCTATGCCATGTGCATCTTTAAAAATTATTTCACATATCTCTGAAAACAAACAAAGTCACTTGCTCCCAAAGGTAGCAATAGTAAAGGCAGCATTTTTACATTGATTTGCTTGTGTAATTTTTGTAGTTTTGAAGAGTGATTGCTCTTTACTGAAACACTTCAACATGTTTCTGTTTTCAATCCTTTTTTTTTCCATGGACATGAGTTACTAGTATTAAGTGACATATTTTTAATTTGCATTTTTCTTGGAAATCATCATTGAAAGTAGATATGGAAAGCAATCAATAGATCATCGTTGTCAGAATTTTAATTTATAGGCACAACATGGTCAAAAATTCTTGTGTAGCTTAATAAATTTGCACAATAAAGTAGAAAATTTAACCAAGTAAGGCAAACTATCCTGTTAAAAATTGAGCAAATCAATAGCAGAAAGTTAAATGAAAATAACACAATACCCTGTTTCCCTGCATTCACAGTAATGAAAATGAAGCAAGCAATAAAAGAGTAATTCAGAAATAAAGTGCTGTGACCCAGTTCTTTCTTCCTTCTGTGAAAGAGGACAAGAACGTGTCTTGGCCCTTGGTATGTCAAAGAAACAGAACCTTGACCAAAAGGTTTGACAGGCCTTGCTGCCTTTGCTGGTACAGAGTCTGTGAAAGTTGGCTGGTCCAACTTTACCATTCCATTTCACAGCTAGAGCAAAAAGCAGTAACAGCCTCATCTGGCAAACCTATACCTGTGAAAACAAGTGATCACTGGAGTAGCTGCCAAATCCAATGGATTTGGAAATAGAGCTATAGGAATTTTCTGCATTAGTACATTTGTGGAGTCTGACTGAGTGTGCTGCCTACTGAACTTGCACTGATCACAGTAAACTGCACGAGTAAAACTGTGTGCAGTGCTTTGAAAATATAACAGTGAGCACATCAGGGGAGTAGGACATCCAGTGACTTCCAGCAGGCATTATCATGCTACACAATTCATCTTCAGCTCCTCAGCTAAAGTCTTCTGCAGCTCAGAAATGCAGAAGCTGGTTTGGGGTTTTCGTTACTTGCTTTTCAGCGTTATTTGCTAAAAACCAAGAATGACTTTTGGACAGTAAATCATTGAAAAGATCTCTAGCCATCCCATTCTTAAATGACTAATGGCCATTCAAAAGCCACTGTCACCTAACTGTAATTCAGGCTTGCATGATATTTTAGAATAACTGTAAAGAAATAGAGGTCTGGAGACAAATATTTTGAATAAGGGTATTTTAATTGATTCATTGGACTTGGAATCAGGCTATGAAATTTTTCTTCATTAAACACTTGCGGAAAGAGGGGAGAAATATAAACTGTACTGACTATGTGAAATAGATAATTAATGTGTTTTTGACAAGACTAAGAGTCCAGTGTCATATCTGTAGAGGAGAATTTTCCTCTTTTTCAGACTTGAAATAAAATCACCTACTGCAATTAGTCTTTTCATAACAGTGAATTTTTTTCTTAGATTTTATACCCATATTTAACGAACATTCAATTCGCAAGTAAATAACAGAAAAAGAAAAATAAGTAGATGTGGAGGCCCTGAGTCACCAAAACTTTTAAGCAAGTCCATGACTTGAAGCGGTAACTATGGAAATAATACTGTTGCTCTCCAATGGGACAGATGTATGCTTGAAGGTAAGCATGTGTTTTACAGAACTAGGGCTTCAGCTATTTCGTTTGTGTTTGTATTAGGAAAGTACTGTCACTTTTCATAGACAATATTCTAGATCATATACTTTATAGCTAGCAAGTGGTAACAAAATATGCTCTTTAAAGACCCCATCATAAGACCACATTAATACCATATCCTTATGTGATATTGAAATGATACAAACTAGTTTGATTTTAATGACTTTCTCACTAAAAGAAAAAAAGTGGGTTTTTCAGTGGAAAGTGGTCCATGTAGAAACCAAAACTTACATCAGTAAGACTACTGGATGAGATAAGAAAACAGTGAAATACTCACACAGGGTAGATAATTAAAAAAAAAAAAAAAAATTTAAAATTAGAATTTCTAATGTTTGTTTGCTGATTATAAATTGAACTGAATCCCTTTTTTCCAGTAATACATTCAGAAAATAAATCATTTGCAAAAGGATTCCAGCTCATACTAAAAGTGTTTATGGACACACTGCAGAGAGTTTGGTTAATATTAGTAACAATACATCCAAAATACTTGGAGGGACTCACTCCATCTTTGTTAGATTAGGGTTTCTAAATGGCTAGTAATGGATTCAAGTGTACAGCCAAATGAAGCTGCATTACTCATAAGCATATGTATCCTCATATTCAAATGTAGTAAATCCAGTTAAGCTTCAGCCCTTCTTAGTTCTTCATTCATGAGATGATACCTTTACAGCAAAAGCAAATAAGTAAAAAGTTTCTTTTACCCCAAATTAAAAAAAAACACAACATTTTTTAAATATAAGTTTGAAGTTAGTCTTCCACAGATAGCCAATTAAATTATGCTAAAAATGACATTTTTAATTAAACACCAAGGTAAGCATAAATGGATTTCAAAATAATTAATCAAACATCAAAAAATTGAAACCTTTTTCTGCTTGAGCAGCAGAAATGAAAGAACCAGTCTTCAGGTCTCATAGAGATTCAATCTAATTTAATTCTCTGTCTTCTCTAAATAAACATTCCTAAAACCTTTTTTTCATCTGGGGGAATAAGGATGAGAGGGGTAATCAATATTTCTAGCATTTTAATTAAAACCGTTAGTGGAATAAATCCATTTAATTATCAGTTAATGAAATACAAGGTCATTTACCTGACAGGAACTTTGAAGGTGGATTACTAGCTGGAATAAAGTAGAAGAACCCAATGTCACAGCCATTTAGCTTCTGTCAAATTTAAGGTTAAAATCCTTTTAGACTATTTAACCTATTCTCTACCATTTTCTATTATGTATGTCAATTGGCAAGAAGAAGTACATGATCAAAACTGGCCTGTCTTTAATTTTTCTCCAGTTTCTACTAAGTTTCTAGATGTCCTTTTCCATTTTTTTTTTGTCTAGAGAAATGCAAAATGCCAGTGAATCCTGGGATATTTTGACTTACTGCAGGTCTTGCCCTTGAATTAAATTAGCATACTGTGCCTAAAGATTATCAGGAAATTATTACCAATTAACAAAATAAACATAGATGTAGTGTTTATATTTATTAACAAGAAATATTGTGCTTCCCTATTTTTTTACCCTATGTAGTGAAGAAAAATAGGTAAGTTTGTTAAAGAGGCTTCTTACTGCTGATGTTCTCATTAGATGGGTAAGAGGGAAAACAGAAACAGAAAAGTTCGCTTTCAGTACAGCAGCAAACTTCCCATGCTCCTGATAATGTTTCAATAGGACAGCAAATCAAGAGGGGAACAAAAGTTCTGCCAGAGGCACAAATAGTGAATGCCAGCATGGCTAGCAGCAAGAGCAGCACAGAAAGAAATACTCTTTCCAGGATCCTGGGACAGCCATGCAAACACAAGGGGGAAAAAAAATCAACATGTCAGTGGATTGCTTCTACTTTGTGGTGTGATTTTTTAAGTTCAGCGTTGAGTTCATGTAATTAAAAAGGGTTATGCGCAACTCATATAGATATGAATTGGAATTAGAAGATCACACTTCTCTGTTGTCTTTTAAAAGTATCTATCGGTGTGACTGTTTTTGATGTTCCAGTGTCTATACTATGACATTTTAAACATGGAAAAATAAAATGCAGGATTTAAAAATTGGTTTATAGTAAGCTAACTTCCAAGGTGAATTCTCTTATTCACTGTTACTTTTTTAAGTGTAAGTCTCATTCACCAAATTAGCTATAAACCTTCAAGAAACAAAAATAATAGTCAACATTCCACTTTATAGAAGATATTAGTTATGTATGTTCATAACCTAAGAAAAGTAGCGGTTCTTAACAAAAAGACATTGGGTGCTATATAGCACATACTTTTAATTTTTAGTCATTACAGAAGTGTTCTAGGTGTGTTTAAAGTTGTGCTTCAGAACCTGTCAAAACCTATGTGATTGCTCTAACTTTAGTGTGTAAGGAGAAGTATGAACCATAGATAAAGGAGGCAAAGTCTAGTGTCTTTTATCAGACCACCTGCTAGAGTCAGAAAAAGACAAGAAATCTTCAGGGATGGCTCTCAGCTCAACCCAAGGTAGGTGGTTGGTTGTGGTAGACATGACCCTGCTGTTTGCACCTGTCTGTGTCACCTAGAGCTACAAATGACTAATTTGTGTTGGAAGGAGTGGCAGCTAGTACTGGAGGGCAAAATCCACTTCCCATAGGGAATAAAATAGATTTTGTATCCCCAGCCCTTCCTTCCTGCAGCTGTATTGGAGAAGCAAGGCTGATATTCCAAGTTCCAGCCCAAGTTAGTAACTGAACATGGTATTGTCCTGTTTATCTCAGGATAACTGTGGCCTACATTATTTTTGGAGAAGTGAAATTCACTGACTTTTCTGGATTTGCTTTCAAACTTTGCTTTGCTTGCAACCTCATATCGTAACTAACCCCATCAGTTATGCAATGATATGACTTCCCTATCTTAAAGATGTCTAGAATATTAGTGTCCAGAATCTTTGTCTTTGAAATTATGAATTTAGATATATATTAATTTTTGTCACATGTAAGAGCATGTTCTGCTTGCTTGAAATAATAAGAAAAATTCCATTGACTTGGACAGAATGCAACCCATCCTTCATTTTCTATGTTTACCCTATTTTGTTTGGGATGTTAGAAGATTTTGATGCTTAGCACTTCATTGACCTCACTGGGGGGACAAAAAAAGGAGAAACATTACAAGATGTTATTAATTCAATGCACTTCATTCCCTTTATACGTGTTGCTGAAAAGTTCTTGGAGACAACTGTTTTTATGGAGATCACTGTGGTGAAGAAGGGCATCATACCCATGATGCTGACCAGTCTGAGAGATTAATTTCTATATTTTAAACATGATAGCTTTAGCAAATTTTGAAGTAGCATATTTATAATATTGTATGACCAGTGTGCGCTTTTACTATGCTAGGACTGTTTTAACCAGTTCATTTTTTAAAAAGGGTCTGAACAAATTTGCATAAGGAAACTTCTCAGAAATGGTGGAACGGATAAATGAAGATTTGATATTTATATGATAGAATTTCTGGGTCACTCAATCCAAACTTTTATTTTGATATTTAAAGGGAAAGTATGCCTATTTTAACTTTGTGGTAATAGAATGAAGAGTATAGTCTTTGTAAAATCCCAAACTTCATGCTCATGGAAGTAGCAGCATGCTGTAAAAGCAAAAAGAAACTCTCTTTCACCCCAACTCAGCACCACTTGCAGATTACTGCAATCAAGATTGAAGTTTTTCATTGTATCCTTCTGTTGTCCTCATTGCCCAAAAATAGGGAGGGTTCCTTTGAAACAGTGAAAGAGCTATATAGGTAGAACCAACTAATTCATTAGGTTGTAATGATGATCTGAGGGTGATTTTCTGATGGGGCTGTAGAGGACCTGGCCTTTTGCAGAGTTGAATTATTCTACAGAAAAACAGGAGCTTCTGTGGCTCCTTGATCATTGTGTGATCAATATACTGTGGGTTCTTTACCTCAAGATAAGTCTACCTTGATTGTCAATGTGTTGCTTAGAATTTTTTAAGGTTGGTTTTCCATATTTCATTCTTGTTTCTCTGTTACTTACCATGGGAAAAATATATATAGTCAAATTCAATCAAATAAATAAAAAATTGTGTATGGATTCATTCGGTATTACACGTAAATCTGAGTATGCACAGACCTGGAAGAACTCTGTATTGTTAAAATCACTGTTTTTAATATGTTACCACATTGCTTTATAAGAAATATTTTTTTTCTGATCACTGTGAGTTACTCAGATATAAGTCAGGACAGATTTTTTGTTATTTATGTTAGTTTTGGTTTAGCTGTGGATTTGCAGGTTATAAAATATGGTGAATTCAATAGGATGCCATGAAAAGGACTCAGCAAAGTATTCTTTTAGCTGCAATACTCTTTTACTTTCAGGGAGACTTGTCAAAACTCCACAATATGTCCTGCAGACTCCCACAAAATCTGGCAAATTGCACCAAACAGACCTAGCTTTTTTTTAGCTGGAAGCATTTTACATTCAGTATCTGGAAAGCCTTACATTTGAGATGTGTGTGCATGTGTGCTACGAATATGAAACACAATGTAGGATTTCCTTCCATGAAGAAAAAGTACTTAAAATTGATTAAGTGAATCTTTCCAGTTTTAAATATTAAAAAAAAACAACTTTATGTTTCTTTCATTAAAGTTCTTTCCCATTTAATAAAAAGAAACAGAGCCCTGATGTGACATTGATGTGGAACTTTTAAGGAGCTTCAGATAGGACATACTCTTTTCTCTGCGCATGTGCATGCTGTCTTTGAGCTCTTCAGATATTTGGATTCAATATGAATAGAGTATACAGTTCTTTAACATGAACCATTCCTTTCACTGCCCGTTGCAGTGGATGTTCAGAATGTGCAGAAATTGCACAAACAGATCCATAGTTAAACTGATTATTATTTGAACTGATACATCCAGCATTCTGAGAACTATATAAAAAATAATTAATACACATGTCACCTGCACATATTAAGAAACAGGAAATAAAGTGAGTGGACTGGATCAGAAATCATCTTTGTGATAATAATGACTTTGTAAAAATGGAGCTTATTATATTTAAAACAAAGCTGTTAGGATCAAATGGATAAAAACATAGCAGAAGGAAAGGATAAGGAAGTTGAAGGTATCTTTGCTTTAGTTGGAAACGTCTTTTGAAAGATACTGATGTTAAATTTTATTTCAAGAATTTTAAGCTTGAGCTGTGCAATATTTAATTTCATGGACTTGGCTGGAATTCCTTATGTTGAATATGTCTGGAAACATACTATGTTTCTAAAGAATTTTTAATTTTAATCCAGACTCAAAAGGAGATTGTCTGTATCAAAGAAAAATTCCTGCTTTTGGTCTGAAAGCATGAGTGTAACCGCACTTGTTCCTTTCCTTGTGAAGGTCCCTTGATTACAGAGCTTGTACAGCTGTAAATGGGAGCTGCTGTGCAGAAAGGCTGATCTTGAACCAGCTCAGTGGTATCACTTCGGCTCTCCTGTTACTTGATGTCCCAGAGGTAGTGGCACTCCGCACTGGGCTCTTTATGACACAGTTTGAAGCAGCAGGCTAGTTCTTGAAGAAGTTATTTAGGCTTTGAGCAAGCTCAGTTCATATTCACACACATTTGCAGTCATAGCATGATAAAATGAGCATGATTGAAAACAAAGCTGGTACTGTTGAAAGGACATTTGTTTTCAAAATGCCAGCTCTGGAAAATGCTGTCTTGTATTCCACCAGAGAGTTAGTAGTAACCAGCAACTCTGATTACAACTGAATTATTTTAATTTATAAAGTAACTAGATACACACACATATGTAATATTTATAAATTTCAGGCAAAAGTTTTGAAGTATTATGTGAGCTTCCTTCATATTTTAGATATTCTTGAGAAATATTTTCCACCATTTTAAATGTTCTGTTAAAACACAGATGTCCATTTTGTATGTCAATTTTTATTTTTAAAATATCTTGATGTATTTAAAAAAAAAGAATTTATATGTTCTATGATTTACAGTCTTGGAAAAAATAACATAGTCATAACTCTGCGGTTTTTGTGATGCATGAAGATCAGATTTTTTAATGTTGGTTAATGCTTTACTAATTAAAGTGTGCATGTTAATTAAAGCAGAGGCTAATGTTAATTACCTATATTAATGGAATCTCATGTAGCACCTGCCTGAAGCAATGGGTTCAATTTTCAAAATATCTCAATTAAGACTGAAACTTTTGATTTGCATCTAGTAGGGTTTCAATTAACTGCATTGCAAACTTAAATAACACACTTAAAGGGATAATATCACCAATCACATACAGCACAGTGGAATTGGTCGGTTCAATTATCGACTATGGCTGTGAGAGCTTTCACAGTCGGTAGGTAAGTACTGTGGTATTGGCAAGTGATTATTGTCTAGGGCTGTCATCACTTCTGTGGCTGTTGTAAGAGAGATGTTAAATTGCTGTACTTGGGCCGCACTGCAATTCCATTGTTGAGGGAGACAGAAATAGAATGATGTTTTCTCACATCCAGCATTTAATGGTGAAGATTCAGCTTGTTCCTTTGAAATAAATGACCACTGTTCCATGACATGGTAAGGCATTTTATCAAATGGGAAAACAGCATTTGTGATAAAGTGCACAATGTTGCAGGGTACTTCTCAGCCAAACCATGAGATGTGATTGTATTCCCAATCTCTGTTTCAGCCACCACAGCATTACGTGTTGACATAGGAGCTTTTAATGAGCAGCTTCAGGAAGCGATTAACAAAGCACTAGAAATAGATGCAATCATGCTGATTGGAAATTCTACCTAAGCTCCATAAATAAGACCATAATGTCCTGCTACCATACAACTTTCTAGGATAATTATTTCTGATAGCTCCAAGACTTGAACTTTTAATCTGAGCCTGTTCCATTGAAATATTGATGGTTCAGTTACAAAGAAATCAAGATCCCCAAAAAAGCATGCTAACTTTTTCTGGTTTGGACACACAATTGAATAAGTGTAGGGTTTTGTGGTTGGATCCAAATTTTGTGTGTACATGTAACGCAAAAGTACCTCTAAGCATAATTCCTATATGGCATCTGTGGACATAGTGTACTACAAAGTCAGTTTTCAACCATGTTTAGCAAAGAGTACCTGGGGCACAAGGTCACTTGTGTAGCTGTAATCTCTCACCTGTGCCTATCTATTTCCTGCTAAAAATACCCTTAGGCTTTAGACCATTCCACTACATGGGTCCTGACTTCTCTGTATAATAGATTGCCTATGCCTATTAATAAAATCTCTAATATAACCTTCCATTGTAACACTCAGGCTTAATGCCTCCATTTTAATTAATGCTATGACAGAAGCAAAAAAAAAAATTTCACAGTATCAGTTAATCTATTTAAGAAATTTGTGAGATTATAATAAAACCTTTTTACCAAACTGCATTTAAAATGTTTATTTTAAAATATTTTAATAACCCTTGACTTATCAGTTTGTGACCTCTCTTAGGTTTAGACTAATCAGTGTGTAATGAATCTTGTTGATATTTTCACTTCTATGGAGCCTGTGTCCCACACCATTTTGTAAGGTCATTAGATGGTTTAGAACTCATGCTAGTTTTTGTCTCTGAAAACAGATTACAGTCTATTGTAATCTGAGTTCCCAGAATTCCCATGTTCAACTTCTTTAACAGTTTAATGTAAAAAGGTAATTTACTGCCTTGTTTACGGTTACTGGAAATGTGCATCTTTTCATTAAAGCTTTCCCTTGACATATTTTTTGTAGTAATTGAACTTCAGATTCTTGAGTCACTATGCATCTTCTTTTAACTGCAGAAAAGTCATATTTTCATGGATCAGGTGTTAAACTAAAAAGATGCAGCAGATATGATTATTATACTGTGCTATGTTATTGGCATCTCACTTATACTTCCTAATGTTTGAAGGAAAAAAAATCTGTAAATGTGTAGTCACATGAACATTTGTTACACACGTATGTCATCTTTGGACATTGTAACTTGAGAAGGGTGATTATGCTATTTTTCAATCTATTTCCTTTTAATTTTGAAACAAAAATGTTTGTTCATATCCATTTAAACAGCTATAAAGTCTAAACTTTAATAAAATAGCTAAATATCTCCTTTTTGTTGGACTCTCAGTAACACAGAACTCTGTCATAACAAATCTTATAATAAATAATGTGGCAGTTTTAACTACATTCTAAATGAGAAATAATACAGCACCAAACAGACAGAATCTCATGTAATGGTCATGTCTTTGATGAAAATCTGTTGAAATCATTGTATTTACAAGATTACTGAGATTAGGTCTCTCTGGGTATTAGCTGGCCCAGAGGCACTTAGCCAATTAAGGCTATTGGAAAAAAAACGAAAGCAATCCAACCTGAAGCTTTCTAAAAGGAATCTTTAACACCATTTACTTCTCCTATATAGGGACTATAACACAGCACTTCCAATATCTTGAGCATGCTTCATTTGGTTTTACGTAGCTGGAGTGTTTTTCTAAGTATGAGACAAAAAAAAGTTTAATTCGTTGTTTAAATTACAAAATAAAATTACTTAGAAAGCAAGCAATAATACTGAACAGACAATGCTAGAGTATCATTATATTAGAGAACAAGGAAGAAGGTGGCTATACAAATTTTGATGGATTTTTGTTAATAGTGATTTGAAAGGCAGACCTGTAAAACTCTTATTCTTACATTTGGCATTCATACTCCTCCTGGAATGTTTTCTTTATAAGAACATGGGTGCTTTGGCCAAATCAGCTGTGCAGGTTTGGCCTCTGGAGTCATGACAACCTTGTAACAGAGGCCTTGAGAAAGAATAAAGCTACAAGTACACAGAATGCAGTCTGTTATACTGCATCATTTTCAACAAAAATGGAAATAGAATGTTGGTGAAGTCATGTTAGGCATGGGCTAGATAGAATGAGTGGTTTATTTTCTGAAGGGTTCACGTACAGTCTTTGCTCTGGAAAAATTCCCTTATACACCGTGGAAAGCTTACCTAAATAAAGCAACTAAGGAATTTGAGTACTGGATATTGACTTTAATTTTAAAGTTATTTTTGGAACTTTGATACATATAACATATATGTGAATCAAAATCTACCTTAAACTGCTGAGACAAAAGTTTTCCACTGTATTTTGTCTTGTTAAAGCTATAAAGTGTTATCACATTGGAATTGTTGTCAAATTAAGGTGTCTGACATGTTTCTGAAAAGGCAACATTCACCAAAAAGGGTATCTTTTATTGTTAGAAAAAGATTACTCTTTTTGTACAATTTTGGGCTTTAATTATTCTGCTACTTTGTTTTAGCCTTGAACAGTCTCTCTATGTGAGTGGATCTTATCTTAATATTTTATATGTCTGTATAAACACACTATTAAAAATATTTTATCACATCTGGTTTTACTGCATGTTGCTGCATGTCTCTTGAGACATACAGAATTTTTATTTTCAAGCAAATTTATATTAGTTACAGTCTCCAGCTGTTTTAGATATAGAATCATTTCCTGTTGGTACAGTTTCCAGGACAATTCCCTTTTTTTCTTCCCAAAAGAATGAGAAATTTAATTTAACAAAGACATCCTATAATTGCCTTTGTATCTAGCAAGGTATCTAGCAATCTAAATATTTTATTTTATTTAAAACATCTGTCTACATAATATCATATGACTATACAAACCTATATCAGCCTTCTGAAAGACAGCTGCTGCCACTTTTATTTCATTTCTCAGAGACCAACAAAATTGCTCAAGATAAAGCCCGTCAACCACTGAGTCATATATAAAAAAAAATTCCAAGATGAAAAATTGCTTGCATTTACAGTTCTTGTAAAACTAATCTAGGTCTTTTACAAATTTAGAAGCATCTTTTTTCCTTTTGGCTGTTCTCTTACCCCCCCCCCCCAGTCACTATGGAAACATAGGAGCTTTACATATGCTTGTTTTATAAACTCTTTTTTTTTTGAGATTGGAGGCCCATTTCTTTTAAAGATGAAATGAAAACTAAAGTCATATCCTAATTGCCCATTCGTGGGATTTATTTATCTTCTGCTATCTTCATTTTCACAAACATTTGGTGTGCATTATATTGGTTAGAATTTTCATGCAGTTTTTTAGAAAATATACAGGGGAAGTGATAATGTCAATATAGATCTTTATCTGTTTTGTGCTACTAAGCTTCACTTGCAGTGATTGTAAACTGTTCCTTTGTATGAAGCAACTCATACTGAAAAGAAAATATTTAATGGATAGTTTCAATATAGGCACAGCAGCTATCCTAGAAAAATAGACATAGGCATTTTAAAGTATGTCTAAATAAGACAAGTTTAGCTTTTTCCAGGGAAGTAATCAAAATATTCCTTTTTGGAGAACTAAGAGTATGAAAGGAAAATGTTTATGGTTCCCTACTGGCACACAGTTATGATTGACAGGAAAAACCAACATGAATGCCACATGAGACATCTTGTTCAGGAACTTTCAGGAGGGTAGTAAATTGGTGTTGGCACAAACACAAAAAAATAAAATGACTTGATTCAGCAGTTTTCAATTCTAAATCCCCAGGCTCGAAAGAAAGAAGTAAATATTCATCAAATGATCAAAATTTATATTGATTTTTATTCTGCATTAGCAGCTCAAAGTCAAGATTCTTGACAGGGTGGATGTCGGTTTGAATGATTCTCTTTGAAATAAGGATACAGGCACTGGGCTGAGTGCTACTGTGCATTCCTGAACCATAGGAAAAGACTATTAGAACCCTAGGAAGCTAAATTTTTTAAAGAATAGTATAAAAGCATGCTTGTTCTGTACTGTTTTGATAACTAAATTGTTGTTACTAGTATGTAAAGTGATTCTTGTTGTTCCTGCTTTACTCCATCCTTACCACTATCATCTAAGGACAACTTTTTATGGTACTTCAAAGGAAACGGTACTTCTTGTACTGTAGTAATGGAGTTAATGTCAGTACTTCCCAAAAGAAGTGCGTTAGAGTGCTAGTCTAGCAGAGAAAAGGAAGCAAAGATTGTAGCTGCACATTATACATCTGTAATTTTGCAGTTTCTGCTAGGGAGTAAATAAGAATCTGGGGGAGGGGATGAGAGAAGGAGGGTGGAAATTCAGGGAGGGAGAATGAGAGTGTGGATGCAGCACTGAAACACAAATGTGATGACTGTGATTACCGAGCTGTGAGATTTAATGAGAAAGCCTGTATTAGAGTGAAGTAGAAAATCATAACCATCACCTCTAGACTATAGGAGTATAATTGGATCTCAGCCCCAGCAAAAGTAAATAAGTAAGTTAGTGACATTTTTAACAAACTTAAATATATTGAGAATAAGAGGGGAAGTTATCTCGATTACTGTATTGTTGCAGTATTCTTTTTTTAAAGTTTCTCAGCTTGCACTAAAAAGAGATTCATTGTCATAAAATGAAAGAAAATAGTGTGTTTTTGTGAGGGGATTAAATAAGAAGCAAAGTAAGGCAGAAATACTATAACTATCACAGTATTAACAAATTTTCCAAATGTCCTAGGTGCTTACAATTCAGTAAACATCTTTAACAGCATAGCTTTAAAATTAAATTTTACAAACATTATGGGTAATGCTTTAATAGTATGCAAATTGCAATGAAGTCAGCAGCGGCAAAGCTGACCTCTTAGCAATACAGATATTTTATGTTTAAAACAGTTATCTTTTTACAGTTCCCTCTACCTCAGTAAGTGTCAGGTGCGTCAAGAGGCTCCTCATCAGAGGAGCATAAATAAACTCAAAGGAGCAGCAGCCTGTGCCTGATTTTTATACAGAGCAAGGCAGTTGTACAAATCAACATTTTAAGCTATATGTTTTGTTGTTGCTAGAATAATTACTAATATTTTCACTAAAACTCATCTGTATATATGGATAGGGAAAATAACGTAAAGGGAAAAATACTTAGCCTGCATTTCCCTGCTATTTTAAAACAAATTAATTGACATTAGTTGATGTATCCTCCTTCAGAGTCTGACAATTCTTGCTTAATTGTGCAGTGGAGACAGAGTAGTGTTCATATTGCACAATTTTATGTTATTAATAGTTCAATGTCTAAAAATCTGATAAAAATTCCCAGTAATTTCTCCCTGTAGGAGGAAAAATATTGTGTAGTAAGAAAACATTCACATCTCTAGGGGTAACATAGCATCAAATAGACTATCAAGGCATGGAAAGAATCTCCTTCAATTTCAGAACAAGTTAAATAAGCGTTCAATGAGTGTCTTTGAGGAGCACAGTGTAGGAGTTTTGACTTCAAAATGTTTGACACTATTGAACCTCTCAAAATATTTGACTCAAAATATTGAATCAAAAGAAGATTTTAGGTCAAAACTTCTGCAATTTTGTGAGTTGATATGTCTAGGAAATTTTGGAACTAGTTATTAAGCACACACATTTTTAATGATTAAGTTAATAAACATGTAGCATTTCTCAAGCATATAGAAGTTTAAAATGGACCTACTAGGGGAAAAATAAGCTGCATTTGTGCTACTAGTACAGCATGGTAAAATTGCCACGGAAAAGACTGTAACATTTTTATATTTGCTCTGCCATGCCTTCCTGGGATGTTTTGCATAGTTTTCCATAGGAAGCATTGGTTTTGAGAACTTACCTTTCCTTGCTATTTTTAAGTAGACGTGTATGTGTCAATCTGTGATGGGAGCAGTGGGAGGCGGAATGTGCACCAGCACTGTGGAATTTCTCTTGCACAAGTTGTGCTGTCCTAAATCCCGAATGTGGGTAGCTTTAGCCTTAAGAGCATGGCTGTTCTGGATGCCCAGCCCTAGGAACTGAGTTAGGTGCATTGCTGGTCTGTGTGATTTGGTACAGAAGCCTTATAGAGAAGTGTGACTTTTGGACATATCCATGCATTGGATGATAGACAGACTCTTTAACCATCTTTTTTTTTAGGGCACTTCATTTCTCTAGAATTGCAAACACAGAAAATGGTAGGAACAATAGAACAGTGCAAATAATGGAGGTTTTAATTAAGTAAGATTAAGTTTATAATTTTAGCACTTTCTGTGCATAACTAGTCTTTCCTCTTGACTGTTTGAGGGTCCCGAGGCTGATCCGGAAAGGCCTTGAATCTTTTTTATGTTCAACATATTTTTGTTCCGGCCTTCTATAACAATTTTTTCTCTTCCTGACAGGGAAGAAACCAAGGTTGTGTTGATGAACTGCTAATTTAATAGGACAAATTCTGGGTTTGTAAGAATTGGGCTGTTTGGGTTTACAGTAGTGGCATATGAAGAGGTGTCACTGAAGGAGATGGAAGGCATGTGGCAGCTACAAAGTAATGCACTCTATTATGTTGATGGGTTTGGCTGGATCTGCATCCTTGTTAATTTGTGTCTTCCACATGTCTTTAGCAAACACTGTTCTGTCATCCCAGCCCTTTCCACTGTCAGAGCAAGCATGTTCCCCACCTGGCCCCCAATTATTAGACTCTCTGTCACTCTCTTTCTGCAGGCTGGAGATGCAGACCTGCAAGACAAAAAAAGTAGAAAAGGGTCCCAGCCTTTGTTCAATTTCTATTCTTACAAGAACTTTTTTTTCACCTGGCAATTTTTGGATGCTGTTGTCAGAAACTATTCAGTCTTAATTAACCTGTGGAGAGGTTAATTCTTTCATAATTTTCTTCAATGCTTTTTGATATTTAAGATGTAGGGAACTTCTCTGGGTTTATAACTGAGATCTGTATAATGCACAGGGCATGCCATGCTCTTATGTTGTGTTTAATGTTACCCTGAATAGAATGAGAAGCAGGTGAATAGTCAGGAACAGAGACACAAGAGGTGCAGATTTTAAATTAGCAGCATGATCATGGCATCTTCACGGATTTGGTCAGACAATGCTGCTGAGGCCACACTACTGATTGCATTTGCACTTGCAAGTCCTGAAGTCACAGGTCATGGATTTCTGAAAGCCAAGGAAAACCCTGCAAAAAGGTATTACTCTATTACTCTTATTTTATAGGCTTCCCCCCACCTCTGGCCCCGTAATTTCTGATGGCTCTGAGACCTGTCTGAAGTTCTTCTTGCTATAACACAGCCCTAACTATCTAAAATTTCCTTTAATAGTGTAAAGATAGACCTAAAATTCACTGTGCACATGGAGTTTAAGTACCTTGATATGTACAAATGTTATTGTCTTGTAATTTTTCTCATTCTGTGGGGCAGTTTCACATCGTTGTGATGGTTTTAGCACACTGAAAAACAAAGCAATAAAATTATTCTTAATATAAAAACATTTCTGATATTTATGACAATAGAAAGGCTTAGCTAAGATTTTAACTGGTAACAAGCATGTACTGATTAACAGAATTAATTTCCTGCATTATCAAAACACAGTGTGTCCTTTTAAATAGGACTCTTAAATATTCAGCTCAAAGCAAACATATTTCATGATACAGGAATTTTTTTTTAAAAGTTTGATTCAGTTCTGAAGAGAGTGTGCAAGATGAAGAGTCAAGGAAGCCAAAAGCAGGAAGGGTAACAGACTAAGAAAGTATTCAATAGCAGCAAGGTCTCTGTTTTAATTATGCAGAGTAAGAGGGGAAAAAGAAATGCCTAAACTTAGGGTAGAAACAGTCACTTGAAGTCCAAGAAGCCTAATGCTGCCAAATGATGGCCCAGTGATCTTAAAGGCATTTCCGACCTAAATGATTCCATTATTCTGTTATACAATGCCTTTTAAAATGCTAGTGTGACTTCTTGAAACTATTCCTTCTACCTTAGGTGTTTACTTCAATAGAAGACCTGTTGTCTGGGTGGAGGGATGGTGTGATGGATGATTAAGTCTGTCTGTATAGAGTTTTGGGACAAAGTCTGGCCTGCCAAAGAATGCTTTCTGTAACTTACATCTTCATGGAAGATATTCTAAGCCATATAATTCTCAACATAATTTTGTTCAGTCACTGTACTGTGACAGAGCCCGGGTCTTTTTTGTGTTCCCTAATAAAGCCTTCTAATAAATATGTGGACAAGTATTCAGAATATTGTGACAGAAGAAAAAGCTTGAATATTTGAGCACATAAATGCTACTCTTATCAACTTAATTCTGGAAAGAAATTGCTCTCAATTTTGAATCTCAAGAAATTTCACCAATTGCAGATATACAGAATGACAAGTTGGAATGTATGTCCTTTTAGAAAGGGACATCTGAGTTTGCAGTTCTTTAAAATGTACATATGGGTGAGTATTCTAAGTCTACATGCTTCCTGGGGCCATCCAGCCACCTCCTTGTTGGCAGAAACTGGATTATGTGCTTTAATTTCAGAGGCTGTTTTTATTCAGCTTAAGTTCAAATAATGGCAGAGGAGCAAAATGTCTGTATTTCTTATATAATTCTCACTAAGTACAGTGTAGTGTGGCAGAAGTACATTTTCTCTACAGAACTGTAAAGAAAGGGTAATGCAAGGTAGGATGCTTTCATAATTTAAATTTAACTGAATGTGTTATATATAATTTGTATATCTAAAACACAGAAGTATTTGCCTACAGTAACATGGTTCCTAACAAATCACTTGTGCTCCCTGGGAGACCCTGTTTGAAAATACTTTCCTTTCAACACCAAATCAATGATATTTATTCTAGTAAATTCCAAAATACAAAAAAAAAAAAAAAACAAAACCAAACTGTAGCAGAAAATCATTAGCTCTGAGTTCATATCTCCAGTTTACACTGGCATAAATTTTGAGTCTCTTGTTTGACACATTATACAATATAACCTTTTAGTCTCCTTCCTCCTTCAGTAAGAGTCATTATCCCTTGTCTTTCTCCACTTCAGAATAAGGTCATTCCAACATGTAGGTCTAATAAGAAATACAATGTATTTACATTGATTTGTATTGTCACTGATTACTCCTTCATGTTATATAGTAATCTGTATAGTAAAGGACGTTCTACGTTGTCATGCAAAGCCAGTCTTAAGGAACAGATTTGTACCCCAGGCTCTCCCGATTTATTTATAAGTTCTTGGTTTTTAGAAAATGAGCTTTAGAAAACAGCCTTGAAATTATTTACCATAATTAATCAATGACTAGAACTGAGTATTAGGGACTAGTCTAGATTTTCTTTCACTTTTTTTTCCTCAGTTTCCTCAGTATTTTCATAGTCTTGTTCAGAGACTGGTTCCTTCAGGCTGAGGAAAATGAGAGAATTTTGTCATTTGATTATTGGAAATATTTTAGTTTAATTTACAACAGAATATTTTAAACTCATTCCATCCTAGTAGGTAGAGAATCCCTACAAGTGTGTAACAAGACCGTCATCAGCGTCTTCATTGTCTTTTTATTGCAAAAATGGTCACTTAGAAGAGGACCATGAAGTGGAAAACTACTGCTGCATATAATTCCTTGCCATTTTTTTCCTCTGTGCTCAATTTTTCACATATTCAGATGTACTACATCCTCAAAAAAAGAAGGAACTGAATTTCAATTCTAAGATGGGGCACTAGGAGTAAGCAAAAGATTACCTCCCACCCAATTTCTATTAGCAATATTTGGGACTATGCATATCCCAGTAGACTTTTTGAGGGTTTGCTAGATATCTGTGTCCATAAAGGTGTGTTTGTTATAAAGATTGTTCTTGGAGTTTGTGTTATGTAATGAAAATTATACGTAGAGCAATCTGAAAATACACACAGTGTAGGTTTAAATGTAAATCAAGTAGATTTTCTATATTTGATTAGGAATTTATAAAGTTGTTACTTTATTCTCCCAGAATACTGCAAAACTAGTCCTTCATTACCACTAAAGATTTTAAGTTGAAAATAAACTGCAGTAGGTTTATTGCATATCTGTGCTCTGTACTTTTTTTCTATATATTGTGCCTTGTACCTGTTAGCTCAGATTGTGTAAAATGTGGTTTTTTGAGACTTCAACTGATCAATATCTACTCAAGATCTTCAAAGCCTCTTTGGATTTGCAGTTGATATCAGTATAACAGAGAAAAAAAATGTTTAAGTACAACAGTGAGATAGATGAATACATAGAGAAAAGAAATCAGAGAGATCCATCTGAAAGTCTGTGCTGTCTGGGTTTGAGTTGCTGTAATTGTTCACGAATGTTGAAGATAGAAATTGGTTTAAAAACAAAAATAGTTGATTTATAGAGAGGTCATATTTCTGAAGTGAAGGAACTGGGTTGTATTCAGGCTTCGTAGGATATGATGTTGATGGAGTTCATAATCCTTAGTATGAGAGGCCTTATAGCTGCAAGGAAGAAATAGTGGATTCTTATTTATCCCTCTTCATATATTTACCTGCCCTTTGCATCCTGCTTTTCCTTTCCCCCACTATTGTATTTAATAATTCTTTTTCTTCTCCCATTTTCCATATTCATTATAAGTTTGCCTACAAATATTTTTGCTAGGGCATGACCAATTTGTGAAAAGCTGCTGCCTTTATTTTTAACACTTTTTATTTTAAAATATTGAGGGAATTGTAGGATGGGGAATTAAAAAATACAAGGGAAAAACTATCTAAATTATTGTGATAGTTTCGCTATTTAAAAAATAGCCTGTGTTCATACACTTCTGGGCTCGTTTTAATTATGACGTGTGATGTTCCAGAGCTTAGGTTACTCCCCCTTTTTAGAGTCTTGGAGTGGGAGGGGATAAGGAAGGTCATGCACACAATTTCAGTAACAACCAAGAAGATCCCAAAACCTCTACATAAACCTCTACCTAAAGCCAAAACCTATAGCTAAAAGTAGGAATTATTTATCTTGATTTACAAACCTGTCCTGAAAATAAGGGAATTTTTTGCTTCAAGTTTTCCATAGGCATTTTCTTCTAGGCTTCGAACACTTAAAGATTTTAATTGATAGATCTAATTGTTTTAGAAAATTATTGGTCACTTACAACAGGGCTTTCGACTGAATGTGTCATGTCAACATGTATAACAGAAATTAAAATTATAACAGTGGATTACTGCTTTGTGGTAAAAATAAATTAAAAGAACACATTCATAGCCTTATGTGCACGATGCAAAATACTCTGCTGAAAGACTATTCTTACTGGTGCAGAATCCTTCCAAAAGAAGAAATTTGTTCAGGAACCTCTGTACAGTGTGGAAGTGGACTGTTTATCAGTTCAGAGGAAAATGCACTTGGGGGTGGAAAGGGAACAGGAAGGTGATGCAGGTTATTTGCTGCTGTGGTTTTTTCTGAGTTATATAAATGGCAATTTTAGTTATAGTTTCTGAGAAAGCAGAATAGTTTTATAGCTCTCTCAAACCTTAGCATATTACTCTAACTGGGCAGTCACAGATAGTTTAGATAATGTTTCTTTACTGGTAACTTCTGTGATTTAAAATAGGTACGAAAGCCTTGAATTATATTTAAATACACAGTGAAAGACCTGCATGGACTAGTCAGAATTTTTATGTTCTATCTCCTTGGAAAATTGCACGCATTTTCTGTATTTTCTGGGGGTTTTTTTGCATGTTGTTTTATTTTTAAATTTCTCAAAAACATATTGGGATTTATTGAAAAAGATAACTAATTTCACTGTAAGAAGCAGCTGAGAGAGAAAGCTGTAAAAGTTTGATGAGAAATTTTAAAAGGAAATGGAATTTCCAAGTCACATTATTTTTCAGCAAAAATTACACCAAGGCAAGGCCTAAGTAAATATAGAAACTGTTATTGTCACTAGCTTATAAAGACATTGCAGCCTTCTCTCAGACTTTCCCTACTGATGTTCTTCAGTGCCTGTTTCCCTTCACTTGCTTGCATTTTTCTTAAATTTTACAGACTGCCCTTCTCTATAGCCCTTTCACTACTTTCTCTTTATGACTTCTCTTGTTCCACAGATTGGTAACTCTGCTGTGCTGTCAGCAAACAAATAAAGTCTTCACTTCCCTGCCTCCCACAGCAGAAAATACAGGAGAGTCCTTATACAAAATTTCCTCCATGCCATTTGCATTTGCTTGCCATAGCACCAAATAGTTAAGCAGGCATTCCACTCCTAATGGAAATAGCAGTATGTAGTTACACAGAAGTAGTGATTTTTGAAGCATTATCAGAATTTGTAATGCGTTTTTCTTTCAATGAAGTATATTAAAAGAAAACAATGGCATATTGGCCCCAAAGTGCTTTTGAACTTGCTCTACGCTCTGTTCTTTCTGCTGTTCCTAGGGGCAAGTGTGGCCAACAGTAGATTTTATCCTTGTGTCATCTGGTTCTTTGAGCCTCAGAAGAATACTGATCACCACAGCTGCAATAAATAAAGTGTCTATTCAATAAGTTATGATGCCAAATATTATTCCACATTCTTCTGGACAGGCACAGTCTGATGGAAAACAGCACATCTCGCTTATTGCCTTTTTTCTTGCAATTAAAGTTGCTGAGTAATCAGTCTGTTTCAGATACAGGAAAGGAGAATGTGAATAATGCCAATCTGTTTGGGTTTGTTTACAATTACTGTTTAAAGGAAAAATACCTATAGCAATATGGCTTTCATTAATTATGAAGCACAGAGAGTGTGTTAACAACATAAATCTTGCAGCCTGTAAAAAATGTAACTTTATGTATCTACCTGTTCTATCACGGTGCTTTGTTTCTAATATCTTTTTTATTCATGTCCAGACATTTTTATGCAGCAGTTGATTGGACATACATCTCATGGAATATATAACACATTATCTGATAGAAACTTCAATAGTTCATTTCTAGTATTTGGGATTATGCTGTAGCTCTTCTCTGACTTAATGGTTCAGCCTTTTTCACTATCACATACAAGGAGAAAACCAATGGTGTGAATAATTTGGTTAAAACTGTTATAGTCCAAAAATATTTGTTTTAAATGTATTCCTTCTGAATTATTTTCTTAATGTTCTCTTTTGTTTTTTCCCCTCTTTGTTTTCTTTTTCTAGGCTGAGGTTCAGCTATGCTATCTGGAAGCACAAAGAGATGCTGTTGAACAGATGTCCTTAAAACTGTACAGTGAGCAGTACAACAGTAGTAGCAAGCGAAAGGAAGAGTTTGCTGATATGTCAAAAGTTCACACAGTGGGAAGTAATGGGTAGGGAACTATTCTTTTTGTTGTTTTATTCTCACTGATCTGTTTTGGTTTTTTTACACTATATACTTTTTCTTACTACTAGTTAACCAGGGTTTTTCTTCCTAGGCCAAGAGGAAGGGAAAAACTGTTTCTATTGCTCTCTTTTTTTTTAATATGTGGATGCAAAAATAATGGGTCCTGGATAATTTATCCAAATGATGGTTTGTTCATAGGAACACCTAATATTATCTAATAGTAAACTGTTACCTGGATTTATAAAAATTTATTGTGTCCTTTTTCTTTAGGCTTTTCTTCTCCACCAGCTTCATATTATTTGATTTCTTAACATCTTCCAAGGAAGAATCTTGATAGTGTAATCGTATCTCTGCAAGACCTCTATAATCATTGTTCTCCTAGTGACTAAAAATATGAATATGAAACCATTCAATTGTAGTTCAAATATCCAGGTTTTTGTACTTCAAGAAAGCATTTATTTTAACTGTTTTCCTTTTTTTTAGACTGTTTTTCCTCTACTTTTTTTTTTCTTTTACTTAACGTTAGCACACATATACATGTATATCATTTATAAAAGTGTACATTCAAAAGCATTCTTTCTTACCAATTTGAACAAATTAATCACTGAAATATGCTAAAATGAGTTCTTGCTTCCCTCTCTTTTTCACAATTAAGGAAACTTGTAGTTCTGGAAGAAGACTTTTTCTTTAAGGTCTTCTGAAAACCGTATCTTCCAACTACTAGTGCCCCAAAATGAACATAGAAAAACCTACCTGTGGGATTATAATAGTGTAGGCAGGTCAAAGGACCCAACTAGTGCTCATTGTTTGGGGATGCCCTCATCCTGATGGAAGTTTTCTTGTAACTGGCAAGTAGAGTGGAACTTTTTGCCTGCACTTTCCTATGCAAGAGAAGTCATTGACAAAGGTGTTCATGAGTTCTTTATCTCCAGAACTCCCCTTTCCAATTGTTATTTCAATGTTCAGGTCTTGGAAACACAGTTTTATTAAATTACCAACTGTAAAGATAAATGAACCTTGTAAACATCCCCTCTTATTATACGGAAAGGTGGCTCTTTTAGAAAAGTTGATGTGGGCTAATTATGTAGGATTACTGAGATCTTGATTACATATGCAGAAATCTGTCAGATTTTCAAACACGCCAGCACAGCTAGTGCCAACCATAAAAATAATTTGTTCAGAATTGGTGTGTATATGTATATAAATGTACACTGAGGGCTACATGTTCAAAATCAGCTTCTAATTTTGTAGCCATCACTGAATGTGAGCAAGGCTTAAGGTTGGGATATTGAGGAGGATGTGAGACACATCAACAGACACTTTGTTTTCCTGAGGGGAGGGGATGTAAAGCTTTATGCTTCACAAAAAATGCAGTTTGTAACTCTACATACCATATGTAATAATCAAATAGTTTCTTAAATGCACCTGTTTTCACTTGTAATTATATGCTTTGAACTGGAAATGATCATCTGCTAGTATTTAAAATCTTTTTAGTGCTGTGGCCACCTTTCTGGGTCTGTAAGGCCATCTCAGACCTTAGAGGCTCAACAGTGACTTCAGGGGCCAGAGGGCTGGAATCAGACCAGTACAATACCACTTATTCAGCCATTGTAGAAACTAGCAGGGACTAAATTCAGCTGGAAAATTTTTAGTTGAACCCATCTGAGGTGCTGTGTTGAAAAAAATGGAAGTTCCTTTCAGCTATTTAAAAATATAATTGATGCAACATATCCTTACTGCATAAAAGCCATGGACAGAAACTCCACAGTAGCATGACCTAACTAGAGACTGAGATCACTACAGAGAAGGGGCCATTTACACAAATTAGGGTATCTATCCATTTGCTGTTGTGGAAGTTTGATCTAGGAAAAAGAAGAATGTCCACAGGGAGAACAAGAGCTATTTTAAATGAAGAATTTTTATATGATGTGTGAGTGTGTGTATGTGTGTAGGAGATTTGGGAGATGACTTTGTGCAGGAAATAGCTAAACTGAGATAGGTAGGGTAGTATTTGCAGAATAGTGTGATTCTAGTGGGTGTGTAAGGAACCAGAGATTTCCTGCAGAGCAGTAATCTTGTTAAAACAGCAATAGAGAAGGTTTTTGTGTATTAGCATGAAAATGGCCAGAGTGACAAAGAAAGAAAAGAATGGGTATCCACTGCAGGAGAACACCAGCTAGCCAGGAGGTAGGAGCTACCTGAGAGTAGTTTAGGGCAGGTGCAAGATGTTATGGCAAATCTGGCTGGAAATACTATATCCCCTCAAAACTGGAGATGAGTGCATTCAGGTCCTGTTGGGAGATATGGACAGTACCATTGCACAGCGCGAAAGCCAGATCCTAAGATCTTGTCATCAGTGGGTATTGGACCTTCATGCATGAGAAAAATGCATTAGAGGGGGCTTTAAGTAGGTGCCGAACATAGGGAAGTTTGTAAACTGTTAAGGTGATAACTCTGAATTCTCCTATATCTCCCTAATAAAAACATGAGAAAAGACTTACATAAAATTATGATCCGGAAACTTCAAGGGACATTTTGTCTGGCTGAATATTTTGGTAGGTGCACCAGTGTGTTTACAGTACTTCCAAATGCCATGTGAGTTCTGCCATCAAAGAAATACTACAAACTGGAAGTGCGTGTTAAACATGGGGGAAAAAGCTGATGGAAATAGCTTCACATTCCTTTTTATTTATTAATGCCACAGACGAACTGGTTTTCTCATGAGGAAGGTGCTCATGAATTTTCATTCAAAATAATAAATTGGTGTCCACATTTTAAGAAATATGTTTAGGGTTCAAGGGATTAGACATGCAACTCTGCATATCTGATTCCTGGTTTACCAAGACAAAATATACTTCTTAATGTAATTTTAGTTATTACATAGCTAATGGTTTTAGTTTATTAACCAACAAACTTCGTCAAGGAAGCAGTTTTTACCTGCCCTTTAACTAATATTATAGCATTTTCATTGGCAATGTTTGGGTACTTTTAATAGAGGATTTTTCTCTTTTTCAATAAACAGATGAACTAATTTATTAATTTTTTAGTGTTTGGTGAATTCATATAATCAACCAAAATTGGATCTTTTATATGATAATTGCATCTTTGACACACATCAGTATTTCAGAAGTCATGCTTTCCCTGGTTCTGCCTGTGGCGATATAACAGAAAGATCTGCTAAGCTCAGGAAAAGTAGATTCTGAATAAAAAAGAAATATTAAATATACCCCAGAAGTACTGACAGATATGTTTCAATCTTAACCTCTCTCTGGTCCTACAATTTCTTCATTTTTCTGAATATCTTTTTAGCAGCTTAGTAACTTGCATCCTCTTCCAAACAGTAATTTAATAGCGATCACTAAATTAATTCATTTAGATGCAAGATATTAATTTTAAAAAATCTGTTTTTAAAAATATGTATCAGAGATATTCTAAAACCATTGAAAGTATTGCAAACATATTAAAAAATATTGATGATGCTCTGTAGGCTGACTTCCTTATCTTCAGGCTCAGGCAAATAACTGCCATAGTTGCTTAAAAACACTCCTAGATGACTTCACTTTACTTCAGAAAACAAGAAAAAACCAAATAGACAAAAAACCTCAGACAAAAAAAAACCACCCAACCCCCTCCCCAAAAAAAGAAAAAAAAACCCAAACAAAAACCCCAACCAACCAAAAAAGACCACTTAAAAAAAAAAAAAAAGTACATTACGTAAACTATGGGGAAGAAAACCAAATCTTGTATCCCTTCCTGGGCTTTTTCCAATGAATCCTGTTTCTCTCACTCTTGGTTTTGAGTTTCTATTTAGAACATTAATTTGAAATCAAAATATTGAACTGTTTTCTTGTGCTTATCTATGTTTTATAAAGGTCAAAGAAAAGTTGCATTTCTGTTTCTTTAAAGGATTGGTTCATTTCAATACACGAATAAATGGACCAATTTGGACTGTAAGTAAGATGTGGATCTTTAGACACAAAGCAGATGTTTGGATCCAGCATGTCTCTTGCCTATTACAGAAAAATCCAAGTCCACCTCCTAGTGCATTTTCCAAAGGCATCCCATGCCATTCTGTATGTAGGCTTTGTTTCGCGTCATCTTCATATATTAATTTAGGATTTTCACTAGTACAAAGCATCCAAGTCCAACTGAATCTGTAACAATTTACAAGTTATGAAATCTAACATCCTCTGTTATAGAGCATATGTTTTAATAACTGCCTGCCAGTTTTACATCTTTGAATAATATTTGGATAAGATGGAAGAGAAGAAAAGGAGCAGTAGGTACTGAAGATGCAGAGTGGTAGTACTGCTTTCTGAGGAAGGGATGAAGATTCAGCAACACTGCCAAATATACAATTCAAAATGGAGTTTAGTTTTCTTTTTGTTTCCAAATGATATCTGAGTCAAATACCTCCTGAAACAGGAAAAAAGCCCTGAACTCCAAGTGAGACTTATATTTCAATAATAGTAACCTGACCTTTTGTGCTTGCTCTTCTTTCTTTATGGTAACACTGCTTACCTTCTTGGGGCAGCAAGCAGTTTTCAGTAAGTGCACCTCATAAATTATTGAGTAAAAGTATACTAAGTACAGTGGATTAAACTAGAGGGCTACTTCAGAAGCAGGAATCAGTGCTTGTGCATTATACAATACTTTCTTTGTTGTCAATTCATTGAAAATAATACCGCGGAAGGCAAATGCTTTCTTCTCTCTTGCCTGCTTTCTTGAGCAAAGACAGTTCTACTTGTCACAGCTTTATCTATAAGCTTTCAAAATTACCATGCACGTGGTACTCTAGTTAATAACAAATAAAACTGCAATAGTACTAATGACATTAAAAGTGTGTTTAGTTTATTGTTTCTCTGTTGAAGCACTCCTCATTTTTTAATGGAGTTGCTAAAAAAGTTCTTAATAATTGGAGAAATTAGCTTTAGTGGGACATATGCTATTCTTTGATCAGTATGGGAGTTTTTTGATACTGGCAAGGCTTTTGTTAGTTCCAATTTTGCAAATTCGAAGATCCCTTTTCAAGAGGTATCTATTTGACGAATGTGCAGTTTTTCAGCATGTACTTTCTGTCTTGTATCACAGTGTTTTAGAAGAATCTATGCTTTACTTATTCACTAGGCTTTCAATAGAGAATCACATTAATCCTTTTAAGCTCCTTATTCTAATGATTTATTTTGTTGAAAACCGTAGTGATCCTCCTTTGAATTTTAATGATTGCTGGCTATTCAAGGATTCATTGTTTTGACTTCCTGTCCTTACCTTTGTTTCTTACATGTCTGTAGGGAACACCTGTCTAATACTGTATCTGGCCTTAGTTCTCACTGGCTTACCATATTCACTCAAGCCTATCTTAAGGCGTTAAGTTGAAATGCTAGCTACTCATCCATGAAAATAAATGTAGGATATTTACAAAGATAGGCAGATAGACAGCAGAGGGATGGTTGAATGGATTGAGTAATTTTTGATGTAAATGTTATTTTCATATGAATTATATCAAGGTGATTGTTGCAAAATTTGCTCAATATAAAGCCAGCACTGTAAAAATAAACAACACCTATAGGGGATTTATATTTCAAAATTTTTGAAGCAAATGCAGTATGCCAACAGTTGTCAGGATTTGGCATCAGCTGCTGAATTTAGGTCATGGCACTGGCTTAAATTGGATTTCAGTTTTCATTTTCATCCACACTGTATAAATACATAATGTCTCTTTAGAAATATAACTTGGAACATCATGAGTTTTCAAGAATATATTATTCTAATACAAGATTTTAACAACTACACAGTATTTATGCATAATACATTTTGTTCCTTATCTACAGCCTTTTGGACTTTGATTCAGAATACCAGGAGCTCTGGGATTGGCTGATTGACATGGAATCCATTGTGATGGACAGCCATGACCTGATGATGTCAGAGGAGCAGCAGCAGCATCTTTACAAGGTTAGCACTACCGTTACTGCCTTTACCTAGCTATAGAAGATCTGATTAGCTTGACAAGTCTTTCTCTCACAGGATATCGCTGCGTTCATTGTATGTATCATGGTGTCTATTAGAATTCCCTTCCCTGTCCCCAACCTCATTTCCATCCCCTGTGCACTGACAGGCTGCACCGACATCATAATTGCAAGAAAGTTCCCTTTATCACATTCTATTTGGTGTAATTCTATAGAAGGACAAAGATTTGTCTTCAAGATGAATAGAAATAAATGAAACTGCATTAATAAATAGACTGAAACAAAATGAAGGAAAAAAATGAAATGGGAACTTTTAACAAAATGTGTTTTGATTGGAGCTTTCAGCTGGATTTTTATCCACCTTTCAGACCTCATCTGGAAAGAAAGACATTTGCCTTGATTTTGGTTTGCTACTGCCAGGATTCAGGACTCTTCCAATTTAATTTTTATTAGTTACACATAAAGTAGACATTGTCATGTTAAGTCTTCACACCTGGTTGTGATTTGAGCAACCTGATTTTGAACTTGTAGGGTGAAGCTATGGAGTCTAATTCTATCATATATATATATATGTGTGTGTGTGTATTTATGTATATGTATATGTACATACATGCATACACACACATATGGTTTCTTTTATTTGCCATAGCAGCCTTAACCCAAAAGATGTATCATTTCTTTTAAATAGACAATACTTGTAAGAACTTCCTCAAAATGTGTGACCTGATCCTAAAATTGATTCAGGCTTCACTGTGTGTCTGAGGAGCTATAGGAGCTATGGGTCTGAGGGCTGGGGGGGGCAAGGAGGGGCTTTCGACACAAATATCAGGCTGCAGTAAATCTTCCTCATTTAGGCAATTTTTATTGGAGTAATTCTGACAGTTGTCATCCTTGAATTGCTTTGAGCATATGGCATATTTCAAAGAGCAGATTGTGAATCATAAAAAATAAAATTAATAACTAACCACAGAATCAGCAACACTATAATGACAAGAAACAACTACCCTCTAGCTTTTTTTTTATTTCTTATCAAATAAATGGTACATTCAAGGTCAAATAGAAGTTGTTCTCTTTCTTCTATGATTGCATGATTTGATAATTTCTTAAATACAATGATTTTTTTCTTGCTTTGGCATCCTATTTTCTTGATAGTCTCTTTGAATTTTATTCTTTCTTATTTTAGTTATTCTATTTAAAATACCCAGTAAGAAGGGGTTGTCATGTGAGTTAAAATATGTTTATAAATGCAGATATGGTTTGGATCCAAACTATTTTAGGCTGTGAGTTTCATTCACTGGCCTCCATTTCTTGCTTTGACAATTATTTTTCATTTTTGCTATTGTCTTTTTTCCTAACACTGTAAGTACTTAATCAGACTTAATCACACATTAACAGACCTGGCCTTGGACAGGCTCAGAAATAAACAATGTCAGAAATGAGTAAAGATTTTCTTGTGTGTCTAAAATAAGGTGTTTTGGTAGTTAGTGCCTGTCTGTATAAGGACAGATTGTAGCATGGCAAATTTAACCGCTAGTTTTAGTCCTATACTAAAAAAAATTAAATTGATAAACACAAATTTTAAGGTAACAATCCATCCATCAATATGAGAAGGAACAAAGATTAAGCAGCCAGTTCAAGTATTTTAGATCCTATTTAGTATACTTCCTTTCTTGTTTCCAAATGTAACCCCTAAGAATAATTATAGATGGTAAGGCTGAGATAATAGTGCATGATGAGAAGAGTAAAAAAGGGCAACACTTTAATAATATGTGCAGTATAATATGGTGCAAAAATGGGAAATAATATACATGAAAAATGAGACTAGTTTCTTAATATTATGAAATTCTGAACCGTGATAGGCATGATACTTCTGAAAGCAGAAAGTTTGTGTGACAGAGTAGCTGAGTCTGCAGCCTGTGCAGCAGACAAACCAGCAGCGATTCCAAAGAACAGGCAGCCTATTTGTCCTGCAATTTCTTCCAGGAGGTCAAAGGCTGCTGTACCAGATTTGAGCCCCCATATCAAAACTGCTTATCTGATACTTGGTCACTACAAAACTACTTGAAGAAGGGTAGGAATAGAGTCCTTGCCCTTCTGCAGTGAATATTCACTGTGTTTACCTTTCTAGTTAGAGCAGCAAGCAAATTTTAGGGACTGAACAAAAGCCTTAACTAGAGGTGTGGAGTTTGCATAAGAGTTGACTGAGAAGCGTCCACAAAGCATGAGGAATATTAGCAGGTAATGCAAAAATCTTAAGTGCATTGCATTTAGAACGATCATTCTTTCAAAAAAAAATCCAAAACAAAAAACAACAGCAAGAAACCTCCAACACGACAATGAACAACCTCTCAAAGTGTTGAAAGCCCGATAATTTCAGACATTTAAAAGTAGACAAAGGATAACATTAGCTAATGGAATTGAGGGAACAATTCTGCACTAGCAAAGGAAAGACCAGATAAATCACTAGCTCTTTACCATCCCTAATTTTAGAGATTTGTGGGACAATGAATCGTGTCCTCAAAAAGAGTATTAATCGTTTTATAAAACTAGCCTACTAAACCTCTTTCTAATCAGTGATGACACCCATTTTACGCAGAGGCTTTTTGAGACTCGTGGATGGTCGAGTGCTTGTGAGCACTGCCTGCACTTCCCAGAGAGCACAGCCGCTCTGGTCTGCAGGGACAGAAACCAGGCAGCTATTATTACCAGAGCTCCTCAATGAAGTGGGGTGTTATGAAAACACAGGTCTTGCTCTGGTTTCTCTTTATCAATTACAGCTTCAAATGTGAACCTGCTAATTGCACTTTCTGCATTTTCGTGGATTCTCCTAAAACCACAGACCTCTCTTCCCAGTTGCTGAGCTGACAAGTAATTGCAGCTCAGAGCCAGCTCAGCAAGCAGCCCCTGCCAGGGAACCTGCTGTGGTATCACTATTACCAACAGTAATCATTGCCCCTAAGGAGTCTATGAATGGGAAGCAGCAATGATGAAACAGGTAATTCAGAAGGGGCCAGCATACATTAAAGCAGCATAACACAATAAATAAATGCTAATATTGTATATAAGAAAACGAAATATATTTTCATGGTTAGAGTATTTTCACAGTATCTATTTTCAGAGTCAATATATACTTAAGTCAACTCTCAGCTTAATTTTTTTTCTAATATTCCAGGAACTTCATAGTTTTTTACTAAGATCCTTTTTATCTCTCTTTAACTAGGTTTTATTTTGCTCTTATAATAGGAACAGCATAGCCATATTTTTTGTAATACTGAATATGAATATACTACTTTCTCTAGACTTCCTAGATTTCAGCTCATAGGTTTAAAAAAAAGACAACATAGACCTAAATGATTTCTGCTTCATAGCCCTAAACTAGCCAATGATTTTGAGAATCAGCTAGTTTTTGATAAAAGAATGCAGTAACAGAATGAATTGATGACAGTTTATTTTTCCTCTAATGCTTTATCTATTAACTAAGAAAAAACTAAAAGGAACACTTCCATGTTTTGGATTCTTACTTCTTTGTACTTCTATAACAGCTCAGTTTGATGCCAAATGTATCATGTTTATTTCATTTTAATCTACTGCATGTGAGCCTGATCTTATAAGCCCTGGGTACACAGAACTTGCATTGACTTCAGCTGTATTCATATGCTGTTACTGGAGGATCAAACCCAAGAATTTAAACTCTGCTAATTAGCCCTTTAGTAGGAACTTGAGTGATTCTGTACCTTGAATGTTCAAAAATGAAGCAAATCAGTATTTACAAGAACTGTCGAGATTAGAAGTGAGTATACTGGCAGAAAAGTTAATGATAATTCTTTCCATTTTCCTCTGAAGATTAATTACAAAACTTAATTGTGTTAGATTAAAACCCTATTTAAATAAGTACAGTATGATTGTTAAAATTGTTAGTATGTTCAGAACAAAATTAACCAAGCATTTGAAAATATCAAATAAAATAAATATTTTTTTTCCTGATTACAAGCAGTGTATGGCGGTTTTAATGCAAACTGCATAAGTCATAAGTCTTTTACTAGTAATTCTTCAGCAACGGTTATGATAGATGGAAAAAGATCCATATGTTGTAGTGCAAAGATTTTGAAAGCATTTAGTTGGTACAGCTTTTGTACAAGTTAACTGCTGAGCTCTTTCATCAAGGGGAAGTGGTCCACTGTATTAAATAACACAAAAATGCACATCAAAAACTAAGGATACATTTCAAAAAAAGTTGAGGGGGAAAAAATCTCCCAGCAGTTTTTGTTTCCCTGCTGGAAGCTCTATCCCTGCTTGGAAGGTGCAGTTAATTTCCTCCTCTGGGTGTGCTGCTGCTCCATTGTGCCTTTCTCACTGGCTCAGTGTGCTGTGGCCCGGAGTGGATCAAACAAACCGTGGTGAAAGTTTCCCTCATTTGCATCACTTCTAGACAGCCCTGTCGTACTCTTTGCTGACAGGAAATCACTGTCTTTGTCACCTTTTTTCAGTGATCTCCTTTTGGCAGAGATTGGCCATGTGACCAGGATTAATCACAACAACAGTTCTGGCTCAGAACTCAATGACATGTTTTCCTCAGCACTTCAATAATGGTGTAGAGGAGTCAGTAGGAAATGACTACATTAATTTCAGAGTGAAAAGATAATTAACACTTAAGGACTAGTGCTATAACCTATGGAGCTATTATTCAAATTAAAACTAATTTATTGCAAACTTGTGAAAAAAAACCACAAAAAAACTGGTTTTTAATGCAACTGTTAAAATAATCTTGCAAGAGTCCCTGAGTTTAAAAAGAAGCAGAAACTATATTTAAAGTGGTAATATAAATACATAAAGACTTCAACATTTGAAACTGGAGGCTAAAGTATGTAAAGTGCTTACTTAGATGATATGAATAGGATACTGGCAAACAAAAGCAGCAGTGTGCTCCTAGAATGCTGTGCTTCAAGGAGTTTCCTTGGCAACAGAAATGCAGTTCCAAAAGTAGACAGAACTTTCCTCAGAAAACATACTATTAATAACAACCTTCCGGAACAACTTGGAACAATTTGACTACTTGGCAATAAAATGCCAAGTGTTCTGCAAATTAATCTAACACATAAGAGTTATATGTTTCTCTGGCCCATAATTCTCCTGAACTGGGGGCCTGAGTTCTCTGCTGTTAGAGGATACAAATGTGCAAAGCGGTTCCAAATGCTGTGCAAACAGAGAGACGGCTCAAATAGCAGCAGCCTATAAGGATCAATTAATGTTCCTCGTATCATTTTAACTTGTAAACCAGATTAGTTTAATTGGATTACTTTGTTCCATTTAAAGAAAGTTCCGCGTACCTACTGAAGCTGCATTGCAGTTCAGTCTTTATTTCAAGTAGATTTTCCATATAAAGAAAACTTATTAAAAGATTAACAGCCTGCAGAGTGATATATTTGGACAATATGCTTAGGGGATTGGTTATAAACTATAAAATGTGAAGATATTTGCTCCTAAGCTTCATATTCTGCACAGTCCAGGATGCTTTCTGTCTGTCTGGTAACCCATCAGTGCCTGCATGGAATTGCTAAAACAGTCAGTTTTAGTCAGAAGAAAATGATGGTTGTCAGTTTAGAGGAAGCTCTCAGCACACATCAGGATTGAGCCCCTTGTAGGGAGTAACTACAAATCTGCTATGCATGCAGTATTTTTAGGCATGTCATCATTTCTGCATGAGCCAAAAGAATAAACTAATTTCAGTTTTGCCTTGCCAATAGGAATCATTAGAATTCCACTAAAGGCCATAAGTTTACTAGACAGGAAAGGTAGGCTGTGCTAGTGCCTTGACTTTTCCTGAATTCTGAGCTCTAAAGGTTAAAAGTAATCAATATCTCATTGTGCAGCCTGATAATAAGTAATAACCATGATGTTAAAATCTAAATGACTGCAGATAGCACTTAGGTGTGTTGACCCATTTGGAAGGGCTTTTTAATTGCAATCAGAATAATCATTATAGTTTGCTAATCAACTTTTAGGCTACCTTGCAAAAATCACCACCTTTATGAAAAATTACTTTAATCCTATTAGCAAATTGTGTCCCGAAGTGAAAGCTTTTATTTTATCTGACAAAGTTTTATCTGACAAAGTATGTGCTAAATAATGTCCATAGAGATACTCATCACCAATAGCACATATATTACTTAGACAATAGTATGTCTGTACTTATGTCTACATACATGGATTGATACATGCCTCAGTGGAAGTTAATCTTTGCTTCTTACACTGTAGTATGTTTTTAACTGTCATATATTTTAAAATGACTTTGCACAAAACTGGCTTCAGTTACTGTTCTTCACAAAGTTCAGTAATTTTCATGTGCTAGGCTGGATTCTTTTCCCCAGCAGATTAAGAACCTCTATGACTTTCTCCACTAGGTAGGAAAATCATGTTTTGTATGAGAAGTCTCAAAAATGCATGATATACCAAATAGCAGTAACAGTCTGACTGCTATTACAATGTTAACTAAATGAGTTCAGGACCTGACACAGCAAAGTTTCCCACTCTCTTATTACAAGGGGTGATGAAATTGGTTACATTTTTCTGCACAAGTATTTTTACTTCAGTTGTGCTGGGAAACAGAGTAAAAATTCCTTTGTGACCCATCCTATAAGAATTAGTTCATTCTCCAGTGGTTCATATGTTCGTGTAATAGGATTAAATTCCTTCCTAATTCTGGCAAATTTTGTATTTTTCAAAGCAGAAAATATAAATGTTGTTGGGAAAAGTCTTTCTTAAAGCAGAGAAACGTTAAGTTTTAATGTCTTATATAATTACAATAGGAAAATACCGGATTTTCCTACTGTAGGAATTAATAGGAAATAGTAAATAGGATTGCCACATCTACAGAATTAAAGCATGTAGAAATTGAATACAAAAGGATGTGGAAAATATTTTTACATTTTCTTGGTTGCTTTCACAATATATTTCAAATGTAAACATGCATTTTTGAAGACAGTGTTGTAATTTCTATGGAGCATAATCCCTGTATTTCTGCAAGAAGTGGCTTCATGCATTTCCCAACAATAAGTGGGTTTCCCCCACTTCTTCCTAACATGATGTTGACGATGAACTTCACATTGTAGCAATGCAGTATTTACTGAGCTTGTAGCAAAAACCAGCACAGCTTTTTGGAGATTAAAGCAGTGTGTCTAGAATGAAAGAGGCATTTGACTTCAAACAAAAGTAAATGTGTACCACATAGCTGTCATCACCATTCCTTACTACAGCTGCAAAACATGGACAATTTACAGTCATCACGTCAAGCATCTTAGTCAACTCCACATGCTCTGTGTTTGTGCCCTTGGTGCTATAAAATAGCAAGATAGGGTCCTAAGCAGTGAGGCTTTAAAGCTGCCTTCCACTGGTCTCTCCAGTTAATCTATTGAAATAAGATAAAATGAGGAATGTTAATAACACAATGACAACATGATTTTTGAAGCTCTGTGTGGGCATGATACTGATTTTTTTAGCAGCTTGGTGTATCTGTCTGTTTTAAAGCAGTGAAGATAAAAATATCATGAGCAAAAATTATAGGTGGCAATAGTATTATTACTCTATTCCTCAAGTTAGTTACCAATTTTTAATGCACTTCTCTAGTTTTCCACATCAAAGTCCAGGAGACAATATATTTTTTTTTAAACTCATAGGAACTACATGGTTTATTGGTGATGTTTTGCTTCATAAACATAATACAGGAACTACTATTTTCTTTCCAAATTACTCCTCATCAGTATACCTCAAAAATAATCAATACTGTAATATTTCTTTCATAAAAATAAACAAAAAACAAATGACCACAGAATCGCTTTTTGCCAGGTTTTCTATATGAAACCCAAATTCACTACATCTCCATAAACTTTCAGTGGCAATATATACAATGAATTTATGTCTAAATGATAAAAAATAAGTTGCAGTGAAGTGTACCAGTTTATAATCTCCTGAATTTTTATTTGTATATGTATTGTATTTTTATTTTTATAAATATATATGATAGACTGTATTTATATATTGAAAATATGTAAAATATCAATATAAATTATTTATGTGTATATATTTGAAATCTTTTTACATACTTAAGGTTGGGTGATATTTTTACTTTGTGCGTATACACTTTTAATGTATTGTACTAAAAATTGCTACGGCATTTTGTCCAAATTTCTCATTCTAACAAGGTAAAATAAGCAATCACTGTACTTTAATTCATAATTTTTGCAGTTGTGGCTGCATTGGGTCCAGTGGAGACTTAGGGCAGGCTGCAGCCAACTCCTGTGGCGAGTGTGAAATACTTGTGGTTCTTAACTTCTTGTGGGTGCTGTTGTATTGCAGAAATCATGGTTGCTATAGAATCCCAGTGATCATGAAACTTTAAATATTAAAGTTGGCTCTATGAAGAGATGCTTTTGGGGTAAAGAGCTGTAGAGGCCTTCACATCCTGTTGTTCTGGAATGACAGGTGGTATTACAGATGTGAAGGACATGTGCCAGCTGTGTCACAAGCTGCAGGGAAAACTATGCAGGGGTTATCATTTCCCCAGTAATACACTGGGACAAGGAGTCATGTGTGAAGACTAGTTTAACTACTATGGGAACAAAGTAGACCAGCCCCTGTCAAGAGGAGTTTTCTCTAAGGGGTAATTCAGAGGAGAAGCTTGTTAATATTTGAAATATTTTCAGGAAAACACTTCTCTCTCACCTCTTTCTCCACTGATTGGATAAAGAGGCTATGAAGATCAGTCTCTAAATTTACCACTCACTTATTCTGATATCACAAAAAGAGGGTATTTTTTGTACCACTGTATAATGTTTATGCAATACTCCAGTTTGAAACTCATTTGTGATACATCCAAATTTTGACAGACATTGCACTGGAGTTTGATTATCTCTGCTTTAGCCATTGCTTTTTCTCAAAAATAGGCTACTATCGATATATAATTTTTTTGGTGGTAACTTTTTAAAGCTGAACATGTATTGAGACTAACATACTTATTTTTTTTGATAGCCTTCATCCAGAGACATTCTACAGTGTCTACTATGTAGGTGGAAGAACAATAATTCCTAAGAACTCTAAGCTTGTGATCATGTGTTGAAAGATCAATTAAACACGATCAGAGGTCAGGAGTGGACAGTCATGTGATCCCATTTTGTTGCCTAAAAAATTTAATTGCTATTATCTTGGTTTTTCAGCAAGAGTATATAATTTTTAGCCTCTAAGAAGAGCTGGCCAGAGGGATACAAATAATGAAAGTAAATTAAAAGCTGTAAAAGGTTTTCTTAACCAAAACCAGAAAAAAAAGAAGAGGATATGGTAAGGTGCCAGGAACTAGAGCAACCCTGTGTAACTGTAGACATGAAACATTTCTTAATTGTATCTCTTTGCCAGGATCACTTGTGAAATACACAGCTCCTATTCAGAGGGAAGACATTAAGGTAAAACCAATCTAATATATGTCTCCAAACAGTGGGAGAACTATCCGAAGAAGTGCCAGAACAGAAAGAGCAGAACACACACATAGATGTAAGTTGAAAGAACCCATGAAGCAGGGCAGATGCAGACTGGCTGAAAATGTTGGCATTTCAGTGCAACGTATGTAGTGTAACGGGCAACAGAAAAAGTAGAAATAGAAATGTTCTTGACAAAAAAGAGGCAGGCAGCCAGATTGAATATCACAGTTACATTTGAAATTAAAATATAGTGTCTGAAACCATTGACAATTTAAGGCTTTAATGAAGAAGTAGATATTGGTAATGTGGCTTAAGCAAATCTAAAGATTCTCTGTGTTCTAGCAATGCAGAAGGCTGCCAGGCATTCAATTGCTATATTTGTAACTATGCTATTAGATCAATGACTAATTTGATACCAGCTGGATTATAGAGTCAGCTGCAGAGCAACACTGATAAGGAGCAAAATTAGACTGGAAAGATGCAACCAAGCACTGCAGATGGGCAATGAAATCATGATGAAACCAGTGAATAAATGCAGTCAATCAACAAACAACCCCTGAAATAAGAGATGCTATCTCTTAAAGTTTACTAGAGTTGTTTTAGAAGAATTCTACTCACCCAAGCTATGGTTTCAGTTGAAAGACAATAATCAAAGCAGTACCTGAAAGAAACAGGAAAGTCACTGTGATTGCTCACTGGCATTCTAGCTGAATATAACATATCTGAAGAAGATGAGCACTTACATGTAAAATTGAAAATCCACCAAATCACCCTAGAGAGAAGCAAAAGGGAATTCCATTAGCCTAGAAAAACTGCTGGAAAATGCAATATGGCAAAGCAAAGACCCTGACCCCACAAAATGTAATGGATAAAACATTTACTATTGGTCAGAAAATCCTGGTATAAACTGATTCCAAAATACTTGCACAAAATACAAAAAACATGGGATATTTTACAATTTTTTTTTCAGGGTAACAGTGCTCACTATGGTGTCAGAAACATGTTTTGGAACAGAGATCTGAAAGAACAGAATAGCCATTCTTCTGTTGTGTATTTTTTCAGGTATCCGTAGGCTTTTGTGCTCATCATTCTGAGCTTCTAGGGGTATACCAGTGTAACATGGACCTGATACCCTTCCTATAGCTGAATATGAGTAGCTGATGTCAGTCTAAGCATAGGAAACAGAAATGTCAAAGAGGAGGCAATCCATGAACAACCTTTAAATGCAACTCTGGACAGGAATATTAATCTAAATGCAGAAAACATGAAAGAATGTGAGTCATTTGTGGGGGCCATATGTTGATTTTTGAGGGACTTTGCTGCTGGCCAGGAGAAACTAGGAGTACCCCAGGAAAACAGGCAGAACAGTTGGCAGACGATTATGTCTTCAACAGACACAAACAAACACTTTTACAAATTTTTTGCACACTTGGCAAAAGCCTATGGATTTTTGCCATGGCCAATACAAAGTGATGAATAAAAGAGGTTAATGGCCAAAAGAAAATAAAAAAGAGGAGGGGGAGAGAGGAGAAGAGGGCCAGGCAATGCAGCAAGATACCAGTCATTTAAAGTACAATTATTTGAAGGAACTGGGCATTAGGGGAATCTCCTGATGATACAGAGCTCCTGTAGCCGTTCCTCTGTAATTTTTCCTGGCATCATAGCAGAAGTAGTGAATGAGTGTGGGATAAGTTGGAATTACAGTGGATTCCTTCAAATGGAGACCCTCAGAGAGCTCTGGTTTCTAAAATCAGTGAAACTAGAAATTTCTGTCTTGCCTGGAAGCAGCAGCACAACTTTTCCCTTCTCATGCACATTGCACTTGTCTTCCAGGAGAATTCCCCATGAGTTTCTTGGTGGGCAATAGCTTACCTTTAAGACACCACCAGCTGCCTTCAGCTGCAAACAGACCCACATCCTACCTGTTTTTTTTTTTTCTCAATTCAAGTGCTGAATTTATCTCTATAAATTAATGATCAATACTCAGTCCTCCATAAAATCAGATCAACATATTCAAGAATTTATCATAGATGCAAATAGAATATAGCTATTTAAAGAAGCTTGTTTTCATTTAGCTCAGTTGTATATATATATATATGTGTGTGTGTGTGTGTGTGTACTTTGTCTAACAGCACAAATGCTAGATAAGTGAGCTTTGCTCTTCTCAACACATTTCAAAGTTACTCAGAGTATTAAATATTGAGCAATAAAATGTGCATTTCATGGAAACATTGGTTTGGTTCATATTAATTAAATTCAACTCTTCCTGTTTGAAGCCAGATTAAAAGAGATGTTGAATATTGCTCTCCAATTGCAACAAGTAACAGCAAGCCTTGCCTGTTTTGTAGGGTATATGGGAGGAGTTTTCTGCATCTCTTCTAAAAGCCATGCCTGCCACAAGCTGTATCTTGACTGAAGAACAGGGTATTCTCTCTGTGAACTAACCATTTTTATAGACAATGCTTTTAACTGCCATGGTAGGAAATCTTGCCTTTAGTGCTGAGGTATGCTCTAATGGTAGCTAAAATATTCTGATTTGTCCCTGTATGTTTAAATAGTGAGGAAAATATTTCCTGCATTGCCAAGTGAATTCATGCCAAAAAATTAATCTTCTACAATTTTCCCCTTTCCTTCCCTTCAAGAAAGTCACTAGAAGTATACTACTATAATAACTTGCACACCATTCAAAAACTGTTATGTTTATTGGTGCCTATATGTGTCATGAACAACTCTCCACTGTCCAAATAGGGAGACCCAGAGTGACTGGAGATCTGATGCTTCAGGCTTTTGGTTTAATTAAAATCAGCATAGACCATTTGGATCATACATATGATATTTTTGTGAATTTCATGTCAAGGTCTTGTGAGGAAAGGCTTTTCTATTGAGATTTATGGTTTTATAAGGCTAAAAATAGCACAGAACACACACCTTTTCCAGTCACATGCATTCTACATTGCACTCCTGTGCTCTCTAAATTCTTCCTTTCAGGAGCATATGGATAATTTTCCAGGTTCTTGAGAAGCTGCTGCATATTTGAATTCTTTTTGTAGCTATGTCTTTTAGCTCACTGACTTAACATGCCATGGCCAGAATTTGCTATCCTATTGCTGCAGATTTTAACATCAGCAGATTCTGGTTGAATAAATCTCAAAACCAGACACTTTCCCATGTTTTGATCTCTAGTTGTCAAGTCATTCAGAAGTTGAGCATCTTCCTGAAATTCTGAAAATAACTCATCTATTCAGACATTTCTGCATATTTCACATGCCCTTCTTTTGTGAGTCTGAATGTACAGTGTGGTCAATGCATTGACTGTTGTCCTTGCTTTGTATGGCTGTATCTGGATCCCGACCCATGGGCACAGTAGTCTTAGCTCCGACATCTTTCTAAGAAGTGATGCCAGCCAACATATTTTTGTTTAGCTTGTGTTCCCAGGGAAACTACTCGCAAACTGTTTAGGATTTTCATATCCAGTCTCCTCTACTCATTCCTGAGGAGCTGGCTGATATAGTGTGGCAGATGATCTGCCATGGAACCTTACTTAATAAAGTGGTGTGTAAAAGCCTAAGAACATAGCTACTGTGTGTTTTTAACACAAGAGAACGTTACTTCATCAATTGGTATCCAGACTCAAATGGTGACCACTTTTGGAAAACCTAAAATAAGATGAAGAATCACTCCCTTTTATATATACATTTACATTAGTTCCAATAGTCTTTAGTTGATGGGGTTTATGCGCTTCTTTTATGTTTATCTCCTCTTTGTATGATCCTCTAATTATTAGATTAAAATTGCTAATTGGCTGATTTGGCCAGCAGGTGGCTTACTACACTGTGCTGTCAGCATGTGCACTCATGTCCTGAGAAGGGTCTGCAGTAATGTTTATTAGGATTTCTGATGTTCAGTGGTGTTATTCCATGAGAGCAAGCATGACATTTGTACTCTGAACGTGGTCTTTTTTGTGGTACCAATCAAGTGTAAATATATTCATGCTAGTGGGACTTTCTCAGGCCTATGAAATGTTGGAAAATTAAAACAAATATAACGTCCCTAAAGACTTCTGCATGGTTTAAATATTTGGACTTTTTTTCTTAAGAGCTTAAGAGTTTTACCAAAGGACAGTTAAATCCTGCTTCTTCTATTTCTTTCACACTTTAATAAAGAAGCATAGAATAAAATCAATACAATGGCAATTCTTCAAACACCAGTACCAAATGCCAATCACCAATGGGCTGTAAAAATTAACTTTAATAGGGTTAATGTAGTGCTAGTGTAGTAATTTAATGTCCAAAAGCTCTATGGCCTGTTCTAAAATATGTATTCATTACTTCTGTTTCTTTGGACTTCAGTTCTATAGCAACATATTATACCTCTAGCAACGTAGCAAACAAAATGGCCTAAAATAGTTGATTTAGACATAGATTTGAAAAAAGGTAATGTAGTAGTCTTAAGAATGTGGAGTATTCAACAAGGTGTACTTTTTTATTTTTAGAATTGTTAGTAATTATAAAATGATTGTTAAGATAGGAAATACAGCCACTTAAACCTAGAAGTGTGACCACTTTATTCATGTCACTGAAGCGCAGATATCATTGACCAAGGATGTGTCACCATAAAAATCAGTCACATACTTTGCTGATATTCTCAACAGAACATATTCCCTAACATTTTTGAAAAACACAGAATAGGCAATGGAATCTTGTTCTTTATCCATCATCCTTTCTGATTTGTTTTCTTACGTTTTTCTGTCTTTGTTTGGGACTACTAAATTCCCTACACATATTCCCATAACAAACATCTATTAAAGAGACAGCAGTTAAAGTTGAAGACATCAACACATATATAAGTTTTTGTTTGTTTTTTTTTAATGACCACAGATCTTTTCAATTTGTATTAGAACAGCCGGGCAGCTATCGTGGCATGCATGGTTACCAGAACAAGCTTTCCACAAAGCAGGACCAGAATCTCTTGAGACAATGCCAGAAAGACAAAAGTTCGTGTCTTCCCTAGTGTTCACTATAGCTGAAGTACATTCAAAATATCCTAAATTTGCTTTGTATTGTAGTACTTCTCTGCTGGTTTTGTGTCCTGGTATTTCCTGCTGCTGCAGTCCTTTGAAGCCTTTTTTTCCCCTCTCAGATATATGCATATCTTTTCCCATTTTAAAGACATGTCCTGTTTCATCTTAAGTAGAATTCAGACATTAAAATAGCAATAATTTACGAGTCTCTATGTACACTGACATTACAAGTGTTACATAGATTTGAACATTGATGCTCTAGCTACCAGTTTATCAGTTTGTTTAGAGCACAGAGATTAACATTTCAGTGAGACAACATAAGTCATCATGAACTTGTGATGTTTTTTTGCTGAAATCAATTCCTACAGTTCTGTTGCTGTATCTTTACAGAACTGGTTTTTCTTTTAATTGCCTTAAGACAAATTCTATTACTATGCGAGTGTTGTGCTGTTCATTACAAAGTGCTAAACACAAAGGAGCGGATCCCCTGGTTTGTCAAGATCACATTCAACTGGGCAATTTCCAGAGTGAATCTAGAGCAGTTGATAGTGCACAATAGAAAATACTCATGTTGTGGATGAAACTCTCATTCAGAACTCTCGATCAGAAGGATTTCTGATGTTCAATGGTGCTATTCCATGAGAGCAAATATGGCATCTGAACGTGGTCTTTTTTGTGATCCACTTCACCTGTTGCTATGTTCTTTATCTCCTGCTCCCTATTCGCCTTTCCAGCACAAATAGCATCAATCTTTAAGTGAACCAGGAGAATGCAACAAGCATAAGACAAAATGGAAGTACAGGCAATGTTGTCCATAAGCACAAATTAAATCCAAACCCATCATTTTTCATTTATATTAGGTCCAAGTTATAAAAAATTGCTTCCTAGGAAAAAGCAAGGACCTTAAGAATCTCCAAAATGTGTGTATTTGAGTTTACTAGCCTCTGCAAAAATAGTTCATCTTCTCTATGTCATGGTTCTATAAATTGCAATCCCAGAAACACCAAACAGAGATAACTCAAGATCAATGCAAGTCATCTGTTTTCATGTTTGATTCTTGTAGTAACTTCATGCTTTCACAGACATTCAAGCTATTGGCAACTGTATAAGAAGATAAAACATCTGGAAGTTAAAAGTAAACAAATTAAACCTAGAAATGAGGCATACATTTTCTAACAGTGAAATAAGCTAGTTGTTTATGATTTTACCAAGGGATTCTGTGAATTTACTATTATTTGTGTCTTTAAGTCAGGGATAGATGCAATAACAAAATGTTTTCTCCAAGCCAGAAATCCGACAGCTTAATATAGGTAGAGATGATAAGATTAGGGTGCATTTTATACAAGTGGGGAGGCTAGATTATGACAAGTTTTGAACTTCAGATCTGTGAATCAAACCAAGTTTTGTCAGAGAATATTTTGGCAGAATGCCATTAGAGATGAGAAGAAGCTTTCAGCTTTCATCATGCCAACAAATAGCAGAGTTCACGTATAACAGCATCATAAATCCTTGACAAGAGACACCTGAAATGAGGGAAATAGAAAGAAAGAGGGAAAGTTTCTTTTGTTTCTGTCTTGATAGTTGTTCTCATACTCTTTTAAAGGTAACTATTAGTTCCTAAATATCATTGAGAATGTAAGAATGTGTAGAGCTATTTTCTGCAGTGAATAAAATATACTGTAAGTGCCATAACTAATTTTTTTCTTTTTAGTCTAGTGTGAAACAGAGTGTTAAGTAGTTCTGAGCTCAGAAAACATATTGTCTTGGACAGAATAGTGGAGTGACTATTGGAAGACTTGTGTTCCCCCATCAGAGACCTTCCCTCCCTGGCGATGTACATGGTGTCCATCTGAACCTCAGTTTCCCATTTTAAATAAAAAAATAATATTTCTCTATCTCATGACTGGTGCAAGTCTGCAATTTATTGAAACATAGTAAGCTTGAGCCTGTAAAAGGCTGCATTAGATATACCCTTTCTGGTGGCCCTTTGAAAGAAGCAAAGTGTCTCTGGAGATACAGAAAGATGCTTTCAGCATGTCCTGCATTTCGTTTCCAACACTCCTACACAGACTTGAAGTCCATAGTCACATCTCATTCCATCACATCACATATAACAGTAGTATAGTATAGTATATATAGTATAGTATAACAGCAGCAAATTTCTGCTTGTGGTGGTGTACAAGCACACTTCACATGCTCCTTGGAAGATACTGGGGTCTAAGACAGCAGGCCTAATGCCTCATGCAGGTAGGCAGAGGTAGAATTTTTTTGGTCTTTTTCCCTTTTCCCATTATATGTGTGATAATTCCTCTCATATTTATGGCTTCAGTTTTGTCTGTGTTAAATTATTTAAAATATTCAAATATTATTACATTCAGAAACTCCATTTTTACAAATGAACTCAGAGTCTAATTTTCTAAGACTCTGGAGGTTAAAAAAAATCATACAATTTATCATTTATATTAGCTTTTAGAAACAATGGCCACTGTGATATAGTCCTTTAAATATTATTCAGCAAATGTAGTGGTGTTGTTAATGTTCTAGAATTGAAATATATCTTGGAAAAAGTTCTATCACTTTCAGGATTGTCTGGTTTTTGCTGAAGAAACATAGCATTGTCCTGTTTTGATCACCAGTGAGGAAGATGGAAAGCATCTGTGTTAAATACTCACAGGTCTGTCACGGGGTTATCAGTCTCAGGTATTCTGAAGAAGTCTAGTCCTTAGTTCTTGTTGCTCAGTCATCTTTATGTGCTTAGTTTGTTTCAGGGACTATTGAACTTCCTATTGATAAGACCAAAAATGATCACTGCCATAGCATTTGCTATCAAAGCTGTTAATAACATAAAAAATGTAATATTTTATTTTAATTTAAAATACTCCAGTGACATTTGTGAGGTGTAAAACTTCTTGCCAACTCTTCTAATTTAAAACATTATCTGTTTGAGGAAAACATATGTTAGAAATTTTTAATTCAGTGATAGGAAAGACACTAATGAAATATGCATGTATGAATTTTGTATTGCATAAGTTTCCTCTTTCTTGAAATATGATTAAAAGCCAAACATCTGGATTATGTTTAAAAAGCTTGAATTTCCAGTTTTCAGAGAGATTCAATCTATTTTGACACTGTACACTTAGCCTGAACATTTTCAGCATGCTGTTAACATTACTTGATATAGTAAAAAAAAAAAGTTCAGGTTTAAACAAAGTTGGACTTCTCCTATTGCTAAAAATGTTTTCTGAAATAGATTTTTCTGCAGTATTCACACAGCCATACTTTAGGCTGTGTCAGCAGTTCTGTTATATATTTGCTCTTGAGAGCAGTTTGTATTTGATCATAAAATAACATTCCAAATTGAGAATTTTTTTTCTTTTGTATAAAAGTATTATGTTTTTTCCTAGAATAATATTAGAAATTAAATACTGAGTTCTTAACAACTTATAAAATTCTTCAAAAATGAGATTATTTAATTGTAAATACTGATAAGGTCGGGGGGGGTAGGGTGCCAAATTTCTCCTTTTGTTTTAGTAATATTCATGTGTACTGGTAAAGACAATCACTATTATTTGCTGTGTCTCTTGAGAGGTTCAGAGTATGGCTCTATGCAGATGATCATAAGCAGTTAACTATAAGACTTTTTAATGTGTTTTGCAATAGTTTTGATATCGCTGTAATGGCATTGCTGTAACAGGAATTGCAGCATGTGCCAGTGTTTTAGACAGTGGAGATCTTTTAGCACTTCCCATGAACCTGGTGTATGTCCCAGCTTTGACATAACACAAGGGAAATTATAAGGAAAAGATCAAATAGCACATTGTAAAAGCTATAGCTTTTGCTGTATTTAATACAGTACAGGATGTACATTTAAAATAAAAAGAACATTTTTCATTACAACTGTAGGGCAAACTGAGAAATCTGCTGTTAGCACCCTTTCCAATCAGCACTTGGATGGGCAGTCAAACAGGTGTAAGTCCTGTTGTGTAGGAAAAAGTTCAATTACTTTAAAAATCACATTGTTACTCTAAATACTACAGGTAATGGGAACTGAGATCCACATGTTCTGAGGTTGGAGACTGAGCAAGCCAGATGCAGTTTTTCTGACCTTGACTTGAGGTCGCTCACCAGCCTGTGAAGACTGTAGGGCTGTTGTCACAGGCCACGGATGACTTTCTTTTCTCACAGTTGACAAGGTCTAGTTATTTGCATTACTGAAGCCACTGTGCCTGAAGCGGTGTGTGTACTGATCTTTGTGGAATTACCTGTGCCTTGGTGGAGACTGAGTTCTGCCTGTGTTGATCTGAGGAGCTTCTATTTCCATTTGGATGTTTTTCCAGCGGGAACCCTCTTCTCCCATGAAAAAATATAGCAAATTGATAAGAAGATGAGGATCCAGAGATATTCTACCCCAAACTAATCCCAGAAGGGTTGCTGGAAGAGCAAATAATTTATTTGTAGATTTTCAGTCAAGCTTCTTTCATGGAAGGATATTACAGATCTCCATTAGCAATCTAGTGGGGTAACAATGGAATAAGGACGTCAGAAGAGCCAGTCCATGAAAGATAAATGCACAAGAACATCCATTTCAAAACAGAATGAAGCCTGTAATGTACAGCATGACAATAGTAGGTGCATTTGGAATTAAATCTTTGTGTAGAGGAGTTCCAATTTTATGTTTCATGCATACTGCAACAGCAGGCACAGCTTAGCAGAAGAGAGGATAACAGGTTATAAATTATTTTCTTTGAATATCTCAAAAAAATCTCCATGATCTTACAATCTTGTATTTTAGTTTGTAAATATGTAAATGTAAAAGTGCATCAGTATGAGATATCAAGCATATCCAGCCAAGGATGGAGCTGCAACTACACCTTTTTTGTTTCCAGGCCAAATTTTTTCTCCAACTTCAATTGCATTTTCTGCTCGATAATGGACTAACTGTAGTAATACAACAGTATTTTGGAATCTCCCTTACTCTGGGGATTTTTTTCCCCTCAAAAAATGACACCTGAGCATTAACCCAACAGCATAGTAGCTATTAATTTCTAAAGAGCACCATTTTAAACAACTTAATATTAATGCTCCAGGCAATTACCTACCTGTAAATTTAGCTAAATCAATGTCTAATATGTTAAGCATGTTTGTTGGTTGCATCTGTATTTGTCTGTACCAGAAGTCCCACTTCGGGTGCAAGGTATGAAAACAAACTCAAAACCAACAGCATTGTTGCAATCAGTGCAAGACCAGTCTCAGAAATTCCTTCATAAAGCAGCCAAAGACCGCAGTAAAACACATGGTTTACAAAATTGATGGGTTGTTAAACATTAAGTGTCCCAACTCTGTGGCCTTACCTGAAGTGCACTATAACCTGTGCAGCGGCACCATGTTCTAACATACCTGCCAGGGTTTGCCTTTATTTGTAGGTGGATGGCCAGCTCGGATCTAGTGGACTCTTATGCACCTGGTGCTGGAAATACCCTCACCATGTGAATTGAAACGACTGTATGTTGGCTATGTGTTCTCAGAATTTAATTATGTTTAAAAACTGGTTAATAGTATAGTAAATAACTGCTATTGCTACAAAATTGCATTCTCGAGGTAATGGGATTGAATTTCAACGCAAGTTGACACTCAATTACAATTTCCATATATCTAGTGAATAAGCCAGTTCTTGGCTGCTATATTAAGGTGGATGTCTTCCTGCTTAACTGAACACTGTGCAAGACAGGCCAAATGCATAATAAAGCTGAATCAAGGCTCAATATACCCACTCAAATTTTTTATTGTTTGTATAAAGTAGTAAGCTTGCAGAAAAAACTCAGGGATGTGGTTTAAAAAATTAAATAATCAATATTTGAGCAAAATTCTGCTATATTTAGAGTAACAAAGCTTAAAAAAAGAAAGAAAACCCAAAACAACCAAGCCTTTTAAACTTCTTACTGAATTACTGCCATCAGCCAGTAGATCCATGGGGCTTGTTCGGCTAAAAGCCACAACAGACTTTGTAATGCAATGATGTAATCTTGGCTTTGTGTCATTTATATTCAACCTAAAAAAACAATTTTCCTGAATAGACAAGCTGACAACAATATTGTTCGGTGTTGGTTTTTATTTGGATTGTTTCCAAATGATTCATATGCCTCCGCAGCAACACCCCATGCCTGCTTGAGTTTTTACTCTGAATTCTGAAGTTTCCCCTTTTTCCTTGCGTTTTATTTTGCTTTTAAAGTCCCAGTTATGTTTGTGGAACTAACCAGCTCGGCCACAAAATTAGGATGTATCTTGCAGAGTGCATTCATTTTACTTTTTGCATATTTTTCCCGAGGTCATGTCAAGGTTAGTTTGAATTCCATCCTACATTAAGACTTCTTTCACAGCTATTTAGCTCTGCAGCCTGCGCCCCGCTGGGGTCTGCCCCTTGGGCACGTCAAAGCTTCAGACCTGACAAATCACACACAGATGAAGCTGTACAGTTTTTTAAACAGTTTCATCACTAACGTGGGGTTTTTTTCGGGTTGGGTTTTTTTTTCCTTTACACTACAATTCTCCCATCCCCGCCCCCCCCCCCCCCCCCCCCCCAACCCCAACCCCACTGGAGTTTATTCTCTGAATTGCCATATCCTGAAGACTGATTTCCATATGGAAAATTCCCTTGCTCAGGCGAGTTGTAAAATAGAAATGGCGTTGTATAGTATGTGCCACTCACAGATCCCCAGAAACTGAAAGCACTGCAGATCCTCTTTAATAACAAGCTGTACCTCCTTGTCTAATATCTCTAATCATATTGTTAATGCCTATTTGCATAGAAGAGCCTAACGCTATAAAGGCTGATAAATACTCAAAAATTGTCATCCATACTGTGAACCTGTTAGTTATCCAGGAGAGCTGTTAGTAGTTCATAGGAATAAACTTCTGTCATGCTTGGGATTACTCAGATGAGTAAATGTTCATCGATGTCAAGAAATGATGTTGTGCTTCAGCAGCAATCCTTAGGGGACTTAGGAAATTTTAAGTGGGTGTATATGTGTGTGTGTGTGTATGTATATAATTAGCTTCACAACTATCTACAGGGCTTTCACCACCTACATTCGTGCACAGACAGACCCACACACTCCCCATGTATATGTCGCTGCATAGAAATGGTTTGAAATGTATAATGCAGTTTGCAGGTTAAAATAGAATTTCTAAAATTCTTAACTGTAGACTGCTATCTGTTTTTTAGCATTTTGTGAAACTAATGGTGCAACACCATTTCCTGTTTAATTGATGAAGTTAAAATGCCTAGCTGCTAATGAGTGTATTAGCAAACAATATACCCTTAACAAGCTTAAGCAGCTCAGGATTTTAAAAAGCAGCTTACTGTCCTCCTCATTTTTATAAGACAAAATGTACTGCCTTCCACAAATTGCTTGATCGACTGATGAAGTACTATAATTATAGTTGTATTGCAGTTTTGACAAAGCCACAATAACAGATTGTAGTTTAGTCCCCACTCTAGGCACACAACTCTTTGCATTACAAAACCCAGTTTTACTGGTCTAATTCTTTGAGAGAACAAAAGGCACCTGGAGATGTTAACTATATACTAAAAGAAAACTTGGAATCTGGGAAATAATAATATTGAAGCATGACTTTTCTTCTCACAGTTAGTTCATTGGGAATGGTATCTAATGAAGACTTGTCTAAAGGCTTGCTTGTTTGGAACTAATTAAAGACAGATATCCTAAATAGAAAAAGGATCATGGGAATTACATTAGGTGTCTGGAGACTTGTTATTCTTTTGGTACTCTGAGTAGATTGTGGAAGTTGTTAGGGATTCAAGAAATAAGGCAAGCTAATAAAAAGTTCTATTTTTCTGGTTATTGGCCAACTATTGTATTTTTGTTTGCAATAAGATTTGTGCCAACAGGCTAGGGGCTTGAATAAAACATTTAAACATTTGTGCATTAACACATTATGGTGAAAAGAGAGTCTTGTGCTTTCACTCGGTGCATTTCAGCCTTCAATTAATGTGAAAGCACTACAATGCCTATGCAACTTCTCTTGCCTAGTGGTGCACCATTTATCATTGCAGTTTTACATTGACCTTGACACCCACTTCATTAGAATAAAGATTGTCTACCATTTAGGTTACATTGTTCCTCTGCACAGAGACCCCATGCAAATTTCTGTTCAGATAGAAGAGCTGTGAGCCTGTCAGAGGTCATCTGCATTAAATGATTGCAGCTATTTTCCAACTGCTTCTTTTCATTCTACTCAATTCAGGCTAGGAGGATCAATCAAGCCCTCTGCCTGAAACAGTGGGACTGCTGGGAATATAACTGTTTTTGGTAGTAGTGGATATGCCCTAAACAGTATTAAATATTTAATATAAATTCATTAAAGGGCACACAAAGTCTTCAAAAAGATATTACATATATAGTAAAATTTAAAGTGTTGGGATCACTTTTCTTAAAAAAAAAGGCAGAACAATGAATACCAGCTGCATAATTTTTTAATGTAGGCAAAATTCAGTTCATGAAGTTGCTTAATATTTCTTTCAATGTGTTTATTTCTCAAGCTGCCACAGAAGGAAATGCATAGCAGACGTGTAATCTGCATCTGTTAGTTTCTGAAACAGAAAAACCTCAGGTGTCTGTAGGGTTTTAAGACGAAAGTGCTAAGATTTGTTTTGTCTTATAGGCATGCACCCATATGTACATGCACTCTCATACAAATACATATTGTGCTGTTGTGCTTATTTGTAAGGGAAAAAGGCAAATGGAAATAAGTTAGCCCTCTCCTTCTTGAGTTTTCCAAGTGATATAATTGGAATTAAATTATTAATGGGAGATACTTAAAAAAGATTGTTTTATGATCTTCTATTACAGAATTTGCAATTCATTTTAATATTTGTAGTTTGATTTATATCAAAGATAATGCAATCTATGTCCAATTAACAATACATAGCCAATGTAATATGATTTCCAGATCATGCAAATGGAATAAACTAGAAGAGGAAAAACTGATTCTTAACCTCAGATGTAATTTGCTCTGTGAGTTCTGGCAATTTTAAATGACATTGCACTTTTTAATTTTTCCAAAGGCTCAGCAGCAAATTTATCCCAATCAAGAAAGCCTATTATTAATTTACAAGGACAATTGTAGGAGTCTTTATAATTTCTCTGTGCAATTATTTGCCATAAATTGCTAATGCAGAAATACATGAAGTTTGAAAGAAACAGAAACTGCTTTTCATCTAGACAGATCACACTGCCCAGATCTTGAATGTTGTCCAGAGGTTCTAGTGCTATTGACAACATAAGAAATATAACTAAGCTTCTGGACAGTGTCTAAAATGTTTCACACTGACAGTACCAAAAAGGTAGAAGCATTAAGAGCTATTGTGAAGGGTAGGCTGGCCTCTAGCAGATTCCTTCACTTTGCTTGTATACAGCTGAGCTTTGGACCCTGGACTTTAGAATAAAAAGACTCTTTGTTCACCACTGAATGGCATTAGGCATGGGCTTCGTAAGGGGCCACCATGAAGCCTAGCATGAGGAGTGCAAACATTATCCAGAAAGCAAAGTGAGAATGTGTGTGAAGAGATGATGGACAAATATTGCTATGTATGCATATATGTGTGTGTATATATATATGTGTGTGTGTGTGTGTGTGTGTATGACTATATATAAGTGTATATTTATGTTACATATTTGGTGAATTTGCTTGCAGAATATTATTTACTCAGTTTTATGCATGCAGTATATTTTGCAAATGTGAGCTATTTGCTGACTGTGCATGCACATGCAGACACTGAGGGTATATGTCTGCATTTATTGGTGTCTGCCACAGTCAAAACACCCCAAAAGGCAAATCTTTAAAATGTGGAATTTCAATGCAGGTAAAACTAAGGTTGTGGGTCACTCAGTTCCGATCTCAGTTGTATATCCTACAGTGCCATGTGACTGAAGATACTTTGTTAGCATGTGAATGATGGAATGCAGAACATCTACAAATAGCACACCCTTATTCCAGTAATGGAGAAAGTTCATTGGCTTAATTCTTCTGTACTCCGTAGCCATAGCTCCACTGTGTGTTCAGTATGTCTGGTCTCTTTTCACTATAACCAACAGAAGCACCATACAAAAGTCTTACAATGGATGTCTTAATCTCTCTGTGTGCTTTTAGAGCATTATTTTGAATTCCATCATGCAGGCTTTTTTTTTTTTTTTCTTTTCTCTTCTGAAGTTTTATTACAACAACAGAATTCCCAGGGAGCTTTAGGGGCAAGGTTCGCATAATATTGCCTTAAAGTTTTGCTCAAGGGGTGGAATCTGCTGATCTCCTGATCATCTTTTTGTGGTGCTTCTCTTTCTGAAAGATGCAGTGCGCAGTCTTACAGAGTTGTTAACTGTGTACAGATTTTTTTATTGTTTACCAGACAGTGCACATCTACGAACCTTTCATGATGATTTCTTTCTCTGACCTCTCAGTGACTAGGCATCTTGTTCCTTAACACCGAGGGAGGCTGAAAAATGCTTGAGTTGCTCAATGTGTGCCTTCTATACCAGTTTCAAAATGGCTTATTCTTCTGGTTTCCATGGTGACAATTAACACTGTTACAAGGCATTGTTCCAGTCTCCATTTGGACAGAATTTTTGGGTGTGATTTTTCACACAAAAAATGTTTTATATAATTTTTTAAAGAAAATAAAAAAGAGAAAAAAAGGCACAGTTTAAAGTGTTGAAAAATGTGTCTCAATCAGCCTGCCTGGATTTCTTAGAATGTTTTTATCAGGGGAAATAAGGTTTTATCTTCCTTTTTTTGGAATTCAACTTCTTTTGGCTTAAATATTTTTGCCAAACTTCTTCATGGATAAATGGTACTGCATTTATTTTAACTCCTTTCTTTGTGCCTCGAGAAGTATTGATTGTATTGAGAGAAAAGGAATAAAAGGCCAAATTCTTTAACTTATGTAACAATGTCTTGGATTTATTTAGAGTGTCCTCGTGCACACAAAACCAAGCAGGCATGCACGCAGCTAATCATGCTGTGAATATTTTGCAGTTTTTACAGTACATTTTTGTTTAGGTTTTTTTCCCCAGTTTATATGACTGGTGTTGTGGGAAATTAAATATTACCCATTTATTTATGATTGTGGTTATTGCAGGAAAACTGTGACCTTAACTTGCTTAATCTCATTTTTTACTATTAAACAGTAATCTATATCATAACATCCACAGACTGTCACAATAGAGCAGTCTTTGCTCACCTAAAGCTGAGGAAAGAATGAATCTGAAGATTAAATTATCTTCTCACCACAGGATTAAGTAGTCCTACCAGACTAGGGTTGTGCAGCACTGATAGAGCTGGTAGCTAATTTTTCCATGCAACTGCTCAGAGTGTAGGTGTTTAATGGATTAAAAAATAGCATTAGCAATAGCATCTCATGCTATCAGTTCTTAAACCATACCTCCTGTACATTAAGCTCTTCCCTTAACTTAAAATATGCACTGCATATTAAATATCCAGGAGTGAAACAATACTGACTCTCAGTCATATACCAAAACATCTGATAATTCACTGAAATCTCTCATCTTTTACTGTTACTGTATAATGCATTTTCTGTCAATCAGCAATTTTGCCATGCTTGTTTATACAGTAGGTTACACGGTGACAAAGACAGCACGTACATAAAACCTAGCTTATTTAGTTTTTAATGTAATAACCTTTTATAACATCTGCCACGGTGTTTGGATTGTGCAGCACTGAATTATTTTATCTAATCCAAAATTAAATGACATGTCTTCTGTTTCTAAGTTAACAAGAGCATTGTAGTTATGAAACATGCAGTGTGTTTTATTTCATCATCAGTCCTGCACTGCCCAGGAACATCCCCAGCCCAGGCAGCAGCCAGTGCCAGCCTGGAGCAGGTGATGAGCAGTAACTGGCTGTGCCTGCACCAGTGACACACAGCTAGAGGACTCCCTCAGTCTATTAATTCACTTGACAAAAGAAAGGGAGTCGAGCGTACTGGGTTTCAGTGCCTAGCAAATTGGACTCTGGATTCCCTTTGATAGTACATGTACTTATGGAAATAATTATGCAAATCCTTTTCGGCTATATCATCTTTAAATAGAAATCAGATTACATAAAGAAGATTGTAATCTCCTCCAGCAGCCATTCTAGCCGAGAAGGCAATAAAACAGGACCAGGAATCATACTTGTTGAACATATCAGTCGAATAAAATGGTGCTGCCTCTTGGCGTCCAGCCCTAGTGCCCAGCCTGGTGCAGGCACTGCCTAGAGTTGCACACATCTCAAACCTCAGCCACAGCACAGCTAGTGTCAAAAGGCAAGTTCTTCATAAACAATTCCTTGGGTTTTACCATGCATATTCATGCAATTTTGGATACACAGACACCTGATCAGTGTTCATTAATAATGAGAAATGGTTTAAATCACCTCATTTAAAACATTTGCTCTATGATCCACAAATGACTAATATTTGCTGAAGTTTACATAATACAAATGATGTGCATGTGTTGTGTAAATGAGAGATTAAAATATGAAACTAACAATATGCAAACATATGCATGGAAATGCTGAGAACCTGTTAGCTGAAACAGTGATTTCACACCTTTATTATTTTCTTTAAGCTGTCTGCAATTGTATTTTTGCTTTGTTTTCCTACAGAGCATGCTCTTGGATCTGGCAAAGGCACCCATGTTTTAAACATTCCTAATTTTGGTTTAATTTTTTATATTTAGCCCAGTTATTAACATTTTCAGTATGAGCTGCAATAGCAGTTTTCTTGACTGAATTTGAAGCAAAGAAAGCTTAATGTTTAGGAAGCAATTTTCTAATATCTTCGCATAATTTATGTAAGTCTTGTAAACACCTTTGCAAGTATATGTGCTGAACTCTCTTCTTTCAGTAAAAGGCACGTTTTTGGCCATATCAGAAGTTTCATTTCAATGAGTCTTTTCACACTTAATTAGCTTAACTATATGGAGGGTATGTATATATGGATGCCTGTGTGTTATTTTTTTTTTTAATCCACTGTACCAACTATGAAAACATAATTAACTACTATAGTAACCGTTATACCTAATAGTTAAGTCAGGTTTTTAGAAAATACAGTTTTAAGAAAAATATTTATTTTCTAGTTTGTCTGTATGTTAGAACACATTTTTATAGACTATGTAAATAATGTAGACCTAAATATTTAGAAAGTCCTCTGAAAGAATTTCTGAAAGAAGCTTCCAGGTTTATACCTGTTTTCTCTGTTCTTTTTTTTTTTTTAAACAATTAATTACAGTGCACAAATAGAAGGTATTTTCAACTTGAAGAAATTATTGGACTGTATTAACATTGGGACTGTTCTCATTTGTGGGCCAGTTCACTCTTCCTGTGGGTTGATGCAATAAAAATCAAGTAACTGGTACTGTGTTTTAGGGGAAGTATTTCTAATTGTTTTTCGAAGGTCAAACTCTCACATTTTTGGGCCCATGTGTGACACAGAAACCACAATGGGAGAGAGAATAAAAAAACTCTAGAGGAAACATAAGTATGAAATTATATCCTTGGGGTTTTTGTTTCATTTTGGTTTGTTTTCCATGAAGAACCTCAGTGTTACTTGCTGAAGTAGCATATTTTAAAAATAAGATACCACTAACCTGAATGAGACAAAGGCAGATCGAGATGCAGATGGGAGAGTGTTAGTGGATATTACTGTACAAGTGAATATTGTGAGAGAGTGAATATTACTATGTGTAATCAATTGCTAACCACCTGCATAGATGTGCCACCCAGAGCACTATGTGCTTGGTACCCAAATCTCTTATGATACGTTATGAGAAGGTTGTGTGCTTAAAAAAAAGAAAATGAGAAAATGTCAGATGGAGCATGATCATAACTAGGCGCATACAATTAAAGATTATTTTTTTATGGAGAAAACTCTCTACAGCAGCTAATACTATACATTTCTTTTCATTTTAGAGATACAATGTAGAAATGTCAATCAGGCACCCAAAAAAGATGGAACTGCTGAGTAAAGTTGAAGCTCTGAAGAAAAGTGGTGTTTTACTACCTAACGATCTCCTTGAAAAAGTGGATTCAATTAATGAAAAATGGGAACTGCTTGGGGTATTTGCATTTTTATTACTGTTTGTGGGTTATGTGTACATTTTTGTGTGTTGAAGTACACTGTCTGTCTGATTTCTAATTTGGAGCACAAATATCTCTCTTTCAATCCACCACGTATATTTCAAACAAGCTACTCATTCTATTATAAAAACTCCATAGCCTTTTCCTCTTCTGTTGATTTTTTTTATTCCCTGCTTGTCTCCTGTCTGACTTTAATAATTTTAGTTCTTTAATACATAAAAAATGTAAGTAAAATATGCCATGTATTATGGGTATGCACCAAGTCAACTATAATGCAGTATATCTGATATACACTGACTGTCATGCTTGAGTGAATGTTAATAGAATTTATTCTGAAGGTACATGTTAGAGACATCTACTGTTTAACTATTTACTATACCTTTAAGATGAAAAGTGGGGTTGTCACTGCATATTTCAGGTCCCACTGATGGCTCAAAAACAAATACAGAGATTCAGTACAAATCTGCATACCTGAGGCTGAGAATACAGCCAGGATGTGTTTCATGCTGCTGTATTCATCTCACTTTTGACAAAAGCCAAAAAAGTTTCATGTAATTCATTTCACGCTATGATGGGCTGGGTCTCAGCCAAAGAGTGAGATACAAGAATCTGGCAAAAAGCAATATAGGGATTCTGTTACCCAGAGACCGGTGATGGCACTGTGCAGGAGACACTATTGTCCCATTGTTGTAAAACAGCTGAGAGAGAGAGGTCAAACTATATATTTTTCCATCCACTTCTCTCCTTAATTGCCTTCACTTCAAATCAAGGGTAAGATAAATTTATAAATTACTTTAAATGATTAATTATAGATGTGTGATATTAGCAATACAGTTACATTGCATAATTTTGCATGCTATTATCCTAGTTTAAAAATATTTCTAATATATTACGAGTGAGATATACATGCAGCCTGCCAACAGCATTTTAAATACTGACTTGTGTCACTTTAGGTGATATGGTAATGCAATAGCCATTTCAGAGGGTGGGGCTTTTTTAGTTAAGCAGAGTTGCTTCTAATCCCTTGATTCTCTAAATGTGCAAATTGTCAGAAAATATTAAAATTTGCCTTATGACCAGTGAGCTTATTACTTTTAATTTTAATCTGGAGCATCACCATAAGCATTTTGAACTTGTTTGATCGTTAATAAATTTACTGATTTAGAAAGGACTTAGTAACCCAATTTTTCGCATCTGATTATGACAACTTTTATTTTTAAAATAATTTCAATATGAGCCTTACATTTATGAATTTCAGTGTATTAGCTTAATTCAGTGGCACTGATTAAAGCTGGTAGGATATAAATGTATGAAATAAGATCATAATTCTTAAAATCTAGGAAAACTGTCTTAAAAAATTTGAAGCCTTTTGCTTCTCAGTATGTTAAAATCAAAATATACCTGCATATTAAATTTTGCCATTAATTTCAGCATTTACAGAAAAATAAAATATAACTATTACAGTGATTCTGCTAAATGCAGTTTCATGAATAATAAGCAGAGTTTGATAGAGTTTTGTTTAATTTAATAAAAACCTCTGCAGAAACTAACAGCACTAGACATACTGTTTTAATTGGCATGATTACATTTTAATTGGCATGAAAAAAATTAAAGACAAGGATTTTAACTTCTAACAATGGCAAAATAGAGGGATATGGTTTTTAATATTACTTTCATCTAAGGTGAACACTGTGGAATGGAAATACATTAGAATGAAATGTCAGTGGTGCGTACAGTTTAATCTGTGAAATTTTGTCCCCTGTGCTGAATATTACTCTGTCTCAATTGCATATTAAACAACCCTATCAAGGCAGGCATTGGCATCTGCTGTGCTGACACAAATTGTGAATTAAATGAAATTGATGTCCTCTGTCGTATATTTATGAAGACGGACCATTCTCTGAAGTATTCTGTTTATGAAGAATTTATGATTGCAAACTGTTCCAGAACAAAAAAGTGGCAATAAATTCTTTTTTGTGACCCTACCCTCCAAGGGCATTGATTTCACCTCCTGCTGCTACTTTTGTTGCAGCATAAAAACAATAGCTAGTGCTGGATTCCACTGAGGGTCTTCAAATTATCAATATTTGCACCATGAAAATAGAAGGGTGTTGCCAAGAAAGCGTGTTTTCAGTTATGATCTCCTAAAGCCATGATTTACAGAATGCCACACAGCAGATTAATATCTGTTGCTCTAATTTTATTTGTGTTTTAAAGCTTATTTTTGGAAGCTAATTTCATTGTTATAAATTATATTCCAGTAACTTTTATAGCATGCACTTCCAACAGACAGACATACTGGGTCACCTAAAACTGTATCTTCATGTTACAACAATTAGCCACCACTAATTATCAGTTTAAAAGGTTATTGGATGTGAATGTCAGTGTATATTCAATATTCTACAATCAGTAACACAGATCTAGTGCTTATAATAAGTGTCAGCCTGACAGCCTCTTATAGGTCAGATAAAATACTGCTTGGCATAGGAGAGGCAGGCAACAGCGCATCTCTCTTCTGATGTTAAAGGATTGCCTTTCAAAATACCAAAAAGGAAGATAACTTTCTATCCCTGGCCTCTTCAGAATATTCATTAAGTACCCAGCGTCCACTATCAAAATGTTATTCAGTGATTCTGTTATTAGAAATACTGCTTTGAAAAGCTGGAGTAAATTAGTTTCATTAGCAATAGCAGACGAACGTTTAGTCTGGTCCATTATCTCAAAGTGAATGCTTAACATGGAGAACTGAAATTCGAATTTGGTTGCCTAAAAAAATTGCCTTATGTTTAGGAACACTGAGGATTTTTGGTGTCTGAATGAGTTCAACCACTTAAAAACAAACCAGCTTTTGCTCAGGGCTACATGACTGAAAATTATAACCTAACAGTTCAGACCTTAAAAAATATCTCAGTGTTTCTCCAAAAATTTAAATGGTACCTGGGATAGGAGTCTGGTGAACTCAGTGATTGCCATATTTTCTGTTGCTGCCTAGAAACCAGCACTCTTATATAACTTGGTTATATACTGGTATATACTGGTCTCATATTCTTAGCCATAAGTGTCTAAAGTCACTGACAAATTCTGTAGACTAACTAGTTTACAAAGTTATGAAGAATTTTGCTTCCTCTCTTCCTTAATTACTCTCAGTAAACACTAATTTATAATCCTTCTAGCAAAGACAGTGACCCAGAGAGAACAGCATAAGTGAGAAACAAGGGTAGGAAAATTGAAATGTATTGAAACAAGGAAACAAAGAATGAAATTTGATTGATATTAGTCATAATTATTAAAAAACCCATCTCTACTTATTTAACAGATTCTTCTAATTGCACATTAACCTATATATGTTTTGGTACATATCACTAATCTATGTTTTTTATCTGATGCATTAGAAAACCCTAGGAGAGAAGATCCAAGACACAATGGTAGGGCACAGTGGGTTAGGTCCACGTGACCTGCTCTCGCCTGAAAGCGGCAGCCTGGTAAGGCAGCTGGAGGTCAGGATCAAAGAGCTGAAAGGGTGGCTGAGAGATACAGAGCTTTTCATCTTCAATTCCTGTCTGAGACAAGAAAATGAAGGAACAATGAATGCTGAGAAACAACTGCAATATTTTAAGGTAATAAAAAAAATCATAGCTTTCATAGAGAAACTCTTCTTTATGGTGGGATAAAATAGTTCTCTTTTACATAAGATAATGCAATGCATATATGTATTTAATTATATATTTTCCTCTTGATTTATGTGTTCACTCATATTTATTTTATTGAATCCTTACAATAATATTTATTTTATAAATAATTTTTGCAAAAGAAGTCTTTTAGAGGGCTAATTGCACCACGATTGTAAAAGCAATAGTATTCTTTCCTTCTGCCTCAGTATTAAACATAGAATCATATAATAGTTTGGGTTGGAGGGGACCCAAAAGATGATCCTATTTCCACCCCCCCTGAAATGGAGAGGGGCAAAAAAAAAAAAAAGCAGCAGAATTTTTTCACAGAAAGCTTCACTCTGAATTTCACTCTCAGCATAAGGTAATTAAGGTCTTGTGTGGATCATCAGTTTAATAACCTATATCTCTGCACATATGAGTCAAGAACAGCCTATTTGACGTAACAATTACAGTGAGCTCAATTCAGCATACATGAGAAAACATTCAAGGTTGTGGTGACTAGATACATGGAAAAGCCATATACACTGTGAGATTTGCATTAATCTAGGCCACATCCTAAGCCTCAGCCTGAAGATTTATAGAAAAGAGGGAAAAGATTGTGGTTACAATGCTTCATTCAGATGATAAGCTCTTTCAACCAAAGGGCAGTGTTCAGCTTTGCAAGTGACTTAGTGGAGGTTGCATGTTTTGTTCCATTCCTTGTAGGTAGTGGTAACATTCAGGAAAGAGGGCTAATTTAGCAAACACACCTGGCAGAACTGTGCAATTTTCTTCTCTTCATAGTTTCTAAATAAACTCTCACCCAAGTCATCATTACAGGTCACTTTACTCTGCAAGTGATCTTTGACCAAAGAATAAGAAAGGAATCACAAGTCATTGTTGAGCTTTAAAGAGGTTTTTTCTCTTCCACTAGTACACCAGGGTGACTAGGGCAACAGCAGTCTCAAGGGGATGGATAATTTCTTAAATATGCACCTCAAAGAGTATGTTGCCAACACTCCTAAACATACTTTGTTTTGTACAAGCATTCAAGAAAACAACAGCAGAAATATTATTTTCTTCCCATTTAGTCATTCTTTAACTCTTCATTTTTCAATTATGATGATTGGTGAGAAGAGTGTGTCAATGTAGATAAAGTCAGTGCTTTTCAGGTTCCTGAATGTGTCCATTTGAAAGCAATTTTAAGTTTTCTTATGACATCAATACTATTTTTTAATGATTTGCAGTCTTCTGCTAATGGGGGAAAAAAGTCATGGTGATTCTGTTTGATCTATCAGCAAACTTCAAAGCAAGCGATTTGGAAGGACTTTTGATAGACCTGCAGAACTTCACAGCAGTAGACGCAAATTTTCCATAGAAAATGCTGAGAATTTTTATTTCTGTAGAAAATTATTGCATTTATTTAAGTGCCGAACTATGTATTTAAAAATCTAGTTTCAGGCAAGCTTTTTTAAAATCTAATTTTTAAAAAAAATATTCATATATATACACACACACAGAGTAATACTACACCAATCTTACATATTTTGTGCATAATTCTCTCAAATGAAATCTTTTTATACATATATGACATGATATCATGCCAAAAGCTCTAGAGATGGTAAAAAATATAGTGTCATCCACCGTGATGTAGCCAGAGTATTTCCTTACTCGGTTGATTATCTATTAATTACACAAATAATACATTAATTATTTTCAAAATGGTAGCCATTAGAGTATAAAAAATAATTACTTATCAAATATGGTGAGAGCACATCATTTTGTCATATATATCGAACCATCTTTGTCTCATTAAATCTGAAATTCACTATAAGTAAGTTTTCCATTCTTCACTGATCTCCTGGGGAAGTGTATAAAAGAGAAAATGGATATAATTAACAATACTGCAATGTATAATACATATATTTGAGAGAGAACATTTAGAACATTTTCAAAAACATTAGCTATGCCACTAGTTGAAAACCTGCTGGGGTTTAGTTTGACTTACTTTCCACTTAAGAGTTTAACCTTATTACTGCTTTCACTGTGGTAAGTGAATCATTGTTTCTTAATGGAAATTTGCTGTGATGCACCATCCCAATACACACAGCCACTGTACACGGGGAAACATTTTTAATAAAATAAATTCAACAATGCCATTGATTTTCATTCCATAATGTTACGCTTTAAAATACAGTTATGCCTTAGGAAAAATGGTTATTCCATTTTTGAGGTGTTTTCCTTCCATTTTGCAATTGGAGGATGAATCAAATGTGTATCTCACATGCAGTTGGGACCCAAGATGAGAGTGATGTGGTGGGAGGAGTAGTTGTTAAATTCACTAGTAGGAAACTATTTCAACTTCTCTGTCTTTTTAATAGAAAATCATGCCATATAAATTTGAGTGTTCTTTTTATTAAAGAGTTCGCTACTGAATTATTTTCTTTTGGACTACTCCTGTGTAATAATAATATCTAGAATTTCTATAGTACTGTCCAATCAAGGAGCTCTACATGCTGCACAGACATTACTGAACTAAGCCCCACTAAACATTTAAGGTAGATATTATTATCATCCCCTTTTAAGAAATGAGGGAAATAAAATACATGGAGATTAAATCACTTGTCAAGGTTTTTGCAGAAAGTCAAGTGTAGCCTAACCACAGTTTCTGTTCAAGAAGAGAGAAAGAATGAACACAAGTTGCTGAGCTGTAAAGGTGGAAGCCAGGGTGTCTGACTGCAGTTATTTCTTCTGTTGCAACACAAAATGTAGACTAAGAAAATAAAAAAATAAAAAAATCACTTCAAATTCTTGAGCTCATCATAGCTACAAATATATGTTTATTTTATTTATTCATGCTTTTTATTCCTCTTTAAGTCCTCCGAGTTCATGTTTCTAGCTTTCCACAGAAAATGATGCGGGCAAGAACCAGAATCTTACTTTTTAAATGAAATCCAAAATTCTCTTGTAAAGACATAGTTCTAGCCCCTGAAATACCAGATATAATGAGACTCATAATTAGCACAACTGATTTTCTAAACTAACAATAATTAGCTATTTTGTGGGTCAGGAGAGATTCGGAGCTGTGAAGAATGAGAAGCAATAATAAAAAAAGAGTTTGCATTCTTTCATGAAAGTTTTACCAAGTTTCATTTGAGTAAGGTCTAGCCAGAAATTTATGTGCCTGTTAGCTTGTCAGTAGAAGTGGTCTGTCACGTTTCTTTTATGTGTCTGAGACTTCAAAAAGCATGCTTTTTTCTCTGCAAAATTCCCTCAAAAAGCAGCAAGAGAGCCTAAATAATTGGTCATATATTTTTTTCACTTGCAATAAAACTTAAGACATTAAGTGTTTTATACAGAGAAGTGATCTGCTTTCAAAAGTTGTTTTGGGTTTGGCTCCCAGACCAGCTACTCGAGAACAAGCTTAGACTTGTGAGTAGCTGTCTGCCTCAGAATCCCTTCTCAATCATGTACAACTGGGAAAGCCTCTAGTGTTTCCAGTAGCAAGATTTATAAAGGAACTTGTTCTCTTTCTCCTCCAAACTGGGACGGGGAACAAGATTTTCCTCTTCCGAACAGGATTTTAGCAGACATTTTCTGCTAAATTGTGTTTGGCAAAAATAATGTTGCATTTCATGTCATTTCCTGATCTGGTTTTATTTGAAGCAATAAGCAACATGCTATATAGAGTCATACCTGTCTCTTAAATCTTTATTTGTGTCTTTAACAAAAATAGTCTCAGTTTTCAGTAGTACTGAAAGCTTGTGGTTTTCGTTCACTTTAGTCAATATATTCATTAAAGAAATCAGACTACTTAATCAAACAAAACACGTAGAAAATTTCTTCTCATTTGAAATTTCTAAAAGTCAACGGTTTATTGAATTCCACAGCTAGTATTATTTGTTGCCATTTCTGCTTACCTTGTGAACAGTGTAAATTATGTTCTGGTTGTTACTATTTCTAATGACTAGACCCACTCAGAACTGTAAGTTTTCATCTTCCACTACATTTATGACTTGAGCATACCAGATGATGTATTGTCATTAAAAAAAAAAAGAAGTATTTCTCAGCAGCATCTCTTATTTCTCCAATGTCCAAGGCAACTGAACTTTCTTTTTAAATAATATAAGTTGCGTTGGTAATTAATATGTCTTATGATGCTTTTTATATTTACTGAAAAGTTTTTAGAAGAGTCAACACTGTACACCATACAAAAAAACCAGTTGAACATACTTCAGTCAAATAAAACACAAGTGAGTTTGGAAGCATTTAAGATTATGGCCAAAATGAAGTAAAACTATTAATGTTCAATAAAGGTTTGGAGACTCAGAAATTAAAGGAAATGCTGGCTGTTCCTACTGGTGGCAGGAATTGCTTTCACCACTGCATTCTGGATCCTTTACAGTTTTTAGAATGATGTTTCTGGCAGAGCTGCAATCAAAGAATTACAGAATTTCAATATGCATGTAACAAAAGTATGCAAAACAGTCTGCCACACAAAGTCCAAACAAAGTCAAGCTGGATTTAATCCCTTCACACCTGTATGATGGAAAAAAAAAAAGTTTTAATAAATTTCTCAAAAGGAGTGTGACTTCAGAGACCTAAAACTTTTCACAGATGAAGAATTGTTTACCCAAATTTTGTTTGGATTCAGTTTTAGCAAACAGAAAGGCATACAGTACTAAATTGTACAAAACCAGGTAGGATTCCGAAGTTGAATGTAGCCTAATGCCTCTTACAAAGTTTTCAAGAGAATTCAGACTGAATTTCCATGACCCACCATCCCAAAGTAGCACTTCTGTGGACCGCTGGAATGGGAAGCTGCATCTTTATAGTAAAGCAGCTGCACATACATTTTTGGCCCTAATGCAATACATGGTTATATCTCTAAGTTGATTTAATTTACTAAAATATCAATTCACAATACTCTGTATATATGCAAATACACATAAACATAGAACACTTAGATATTTAATGTACCTCAGGTTTTTATTTAATATACTTATTACTGAAAAAGTTCACTGTGTTTCAATAAGCTCTCCCTATTTAAGGTAAAACTAATATGACACTGAATTCCCATTTAAGAATAAATGCTTTGCTGAGATAGCAGCTGTCATTCCATCATCTCGTTTTGGCTTGAATCCTGAACCGTAAATTCTGGGGTTTTTTTACAATGTTACTTACTTTCTGATTAATCAAAACATCAACATTAATCTTAAAGAATATCTAGTTGTCTAAACCTTTTTTTCCCCTCAGCTGCTTCCTTTGATGGGACAAATGAAGAGACAGAAGAGCCTCTGGACTAGGATTGGGGTGTGGGATGGAGGTTTCTCTAGTATTAGGAAGAGCTGAGCTCAGCAGAGCTCAGATACAGCAATATACTGAATGCTTTGGTGGACAGAGAATGACCTAGTGGCTATTTTTAGGGTAAAAATTAATATTTTACTTACTTCTTAGGTCTATTTTATGTACTGTCCCCTTATTTCTGATACACCAAGATGTTTGTCCCACAAACAGTATAGGTAGAGGCATGTTAAACCAGACTAGCTACAGGGCAGAGATGTTCTCTGAGTTTCTTCTCTAGTAATTGGAAGGGAGAAAAGTACTTTTGGGATGCAATTAGTCCATTCTGGTTTAGGCTTCAAAACCAAAAAATTGAAAATTTAGGCTATGGAGAAGAGGTACTGTACCTCAGAATACCTGCTTCTAAATGACTGGCTCAGGCTCACCTTTTCCATCAGTTCAGAAGAATCCCACTCAAGAAATTATCAGGAGTATCATTAGGACAGAAGGACTTGGGGATGAGACAATTGCAATTCCAACTTAGAGTGATTTACTGATATCTGTGAGGTTCTTCTACACTAATTACAGGTTTATTTATTTTACAGAAAGGTTAAGCCCAAATTTCTCTTTCAGTCCTCCTAGATGTGCAATAGGGTGCTCATTTGAACCATCTTATTAATGGGAACTGTTGAGAAGACAGTTGAGCCCTTGTCCTTGTCTTTCTTACTGTGCTGAGAGGACCTATTTTTAATTTTTTGTCATGGGTAATCTTGAGAGACTTGAGGTTTCACTCAATTTGAGCAACACAGAAGACACTGGCCTACAGAAGAAGCTGTTCCAAACTGGCCATTACAAAATAAAGCTTGCAATTTCAGGGTGAGAAAGGGCTTACAGTTCCTTTCCCAAGACTTTCATATCAATGACATCTACAGACTTGGAGCAATATTTCCCCCTCTAAGTCATGGCCTCTTGAAGCCTCACATGTGTAGAAGTATAAAAATGGCTTCTTTTGAGACAACGTTCTCAGTTTTATCACTTATTATTTTCATTATGATTGAAGATATAATTGGCTTTTTTTCTTTTGATCCATCCAAATGACTCCTTGAAAAATAAGACTGCTTATTGTTTGGCTATTACTTTGAAGACTTATTTACTGCAAAACCAGAATCATTCTCTGCTGTTAATATCAACCTGGAAAAGGAAAATGAGAAGAAAGCAAAAGATGCGAAAAGAAAATGAGAAGAAGTATTTCCCCTAAAAATAAGCCAGGACTGACTTGCACTAATTTACAGAGAGGGTTGGCACTTTGGTTGGCCTCAAAGTTTTACCTTTGTTACTGATAACATGTGGAAAAACAAGTACAGCATGGACTGGGAATATAAGACAGTTAAGAAAAATTCACTGCACTATCTCCATCAAAGTTCACTTTGTACTACTGCATGTGATTAGATGATTTATTTGATTGTCTATAACTGCCTCTTTGGAGTCATAGCATTGCATTTTCAGGTCCAAATCTATCCAATATTAGTGGATTATTGATTGAATAGTGTCTCTGGAGCCATTAAATTCTACTAATGAGGTTTTTCTTTAATTGGTGGATCATGCTGAACGGTTTTCCTAAGTTTTGTCATTGTATGTAAGTTAAAAGATCATAGTCCCAATAGGGAGTATTGTTATGGACTGTATTTACCTGTATTAAAGTACCTTTACTTATACTGAAAATAATTTCATACTGCCAGGAAATCTATTGATTTTAGTAGAATTTACAGTAATTTATTATGAGTAAGAATATGAGTGTAAAAGAACAGGTCCTCAGTATACATTCCTTTGTGTTTATTGCAGTCCTTATCAGGTAAATTATGTATCAGAAATATGAGATGTCAGTCAGGAATGGGATTTGTAGACTGGTACCATATTTCTAGGGACAGAAGAGTGGCTTAGGTAATACTTGCTGCATAAAGTCAGTGGGGGAGAAATATAGTATGTGAATTCCTGTCCTTTGAAGGATGGTTCTTTTACTGTTCTCTTAGGGAAGGGGCACATTTCCTTGTGTGAGAATAAAACTGAAGGCCTGGCCCCTAATCTGATGGATTTTCTCTGCATTTTGTTGATGGCTGATGGTGCAATGTCATTCTTATGGAACCATCTTTCCCTTTGTCACATTGATGCTTATTTTCATATTTTGGTCACAATAAGAGGAACCTCATTATGTTCTAAGCATTAATGAAGAAAGAAGTGAAGGCCTCTTTCATGGCCCCTTTGTTTTCATCCTGTCTAGTTTTCTCACCCCAATCTTTTCGTCCAGGCAGAAAAATGGCACTTGAAGGCACAATACTATGAGTACCTCTGAGTCTCTAAGACCATCAAAGAAAGCAGTCACCATAGCCAGACATTTGGTTTTTGATAACCTTTAGCTTTTTGACTGCCATTCACAGTTCATCTTGACCAAATCACCTGCTTCTGTCCTTCCTTCTAATTCAAGCCTTCTCGTAGTTCTGGGACTAAACTGTGTATGTCAGTCATGTCCATCTAACTGGTACAAGGGGCAAGTTAATATTAATTTAAAACTTAACATATTTATAGAATCACAGAATCATAAATTTTAGAAAAGACCTCCAAGACCATTAAGTCCAACCTTTGGCTAAATACCACCATGTCAACTAAACCATGGCACTAAGTTCCTTTCACATAGTCGTAGAGAATAATACTCTGAGCCTTCTTTCCTTCAATCTGAACAATTCCAGCTCCTTCAGCCACTCCTCATATGATTTGCCTTCCAGACCTTTCACCAGCTCTGTTGCCCTTCTTTGGACATGCTCCAGCACCCCAATGTCTTTCTAGGAGTGAGGGGACCAGAACCAAACACAGGACTTGAGATGCAGCCTCACCAGTGACAAGTACAGAGGGACAACTACTTCCCTAGTCAACATGATCACTTGTCTTAATCTTATTTACTAGGTTAGGTACTGAGGGAGCTACCCTACATCAGAGAGGGGTGAGCCTATCTCACCACAGTGCTGCCTGGCTCTGGTTGATTCTGCTCTAAGTAGCTTCTCTTGTTGGGGACTTTTAGTTTTGTCTTGAACTGAACACAAAAACTGTGGGCCTGACTGTATATTTATGCTTAAGGTAAGGCAAAAGAATGTGTATCCATTCTGAGGATACACTGCTTTTTGGAAATAAGATGAACACAATTTCTGGAAAAGCCTGTTTGTTGTCCCTGTGCATGTACAGAGAGACATGAAAACATCACAATTGATTTTCCTCAGTTTACCCTGGCACAGCTCAACCTGTGTGTTTTTGTATCCAGGCAAAGTTTACTTTGTTGACATAAGAAAAAAGCTAGAGGAAATATCTTTTTCCTTACTTATTACATGTGTTTATTTTTCCTTTCCTGTTCTGAAGTCTCCAAAAGAATAGTCTAATCTATTTTATGTTTGCTGCTTTCCCATCAAAAAGGTAATACCTATACACTGTTTTTCTGTAATTCAGAATAGGGTCTAAGCTCTCAGTATATTTTGGAATATACCAGGCCCATTGCACGAGGACAGCAAAAATACATGTCTACCACCTATAAGGGAAATAGATTAAGAAAGGGACTAAGTACGCTATTAACATCTGAAAATCTCAGATTGAGATATACAGCTATTGATGTACACCCATGTAAAGAAGTTTTTCCTTTAAAGCCCAATATAGCTCTAAGATAGAATGTGAAGTTTTAACAGTTTTAACTCTTCATTAAAAATGCCTGAAATTCATACCTACGGTTTTTAGGCAATTGGAGGTGGTTTCTTGGCATCAATACATGATCTATTGTGGAGAACCTGGGGGGGCATTCCTTGGTCTAGGGAGACACAAGAAGCTTCCCTCAAAAAGCTGTTGGACCCAATTGGCTCCTTCCCCTTTTCTGACGTTTATTCCATGTTCCTGAGCCACTCCCTCCCATTTCCCTGATTGGCCCTCACCTTTGTACAGCCCTGAGACCAGGGTCAGCCCCCCAGGCCCCTGCAGAGAGGAAGGTGGACTCTGTGTGTGTGTGTGCCTGGGACCTGATCATCTCACCGCGCGGCTGAATAAAACATCTGTGGATATTATGCAAAGGTCCATTTTGCTTCTTTACCCTGGACTATGCTAGCAGCAATTCAGCCTGCTACAATCTATGTGGAGAAACATCTTGATTTCTTTTAATATGTATTTCTGAGTGAATTTCAAAGACTGAAAGTCAAGTTAAACCTAAATGGTTTTTAAGAAAAGTTTCCACCTGTGCCTGAATTTCTTTACTGTCTCGAATTTATACACATTTCATTGGAAACTCTATTCACTGTGGTGATCTAACAAAAATTTCAAATTTAAAATGTCCAGTGTAGGCAAACATATTTTTGATCAGTGTCGTTCAGGATTAATTACAAAAGCAAAACACATCACTGATGTTTATCTTACCTGTCTGATGATTAGCCTGCTTGTATCTTAGCATTTTCTGGGGGCAAAAAAAGTAACCCTGGAAAATTGTAGCTCTTCTGCAATATTTCTCCTTTGAATCTTTTTCACTGGAAAGATAATTTCTCAAATTAAATGAGAAGAGAACACAAACCAAAGGCATTTATAAACACTATGCTAGATTAGAAATATGGATCCTCCTGCCATCCCCTCTGACTCTTCTATCTGAGTGACTTGGCTTATTCCCTTGAACTATGTTAACCCCTACTTCAAAGTGGCTAGTATATAGCTCTCAAATACTTCCGTATGAAAAGGAATCAAATTCCCCGCATGAAACAGGGAAACTTATTTTCTTGGAAACTTATTTTTCCAAGAAAAATAAGTCTTGGAAAAGATTTGTTTTATTTCAGTAGGGACGATTCATTTTCATCCAACACCATTTTACATTTATTTTTAAAAGTTATCTTTCTGTAATTGCACACTAGTTTAGAGTTAAGATAGGAGCATCTTAACAATAATGGGCACTTTTTTTAACAGATTATTGCCAAAAGTGCATTCTTTATTCCAGGGAGACACTGTAATAGATACCAGAGCTTTCGTAATGATACAAGCAATCTGTAAGCTATTATAGTTTCTTTTATAGTAACTTAATCTTCATATTGTTTTATACGTCTGGAATTTTAATAGTGTTTTTAATTTATGAAGAGGAGTATATTACATATTACTAGTTACATGGGAGTATGAGCTAAATAACAGACCATTGAATGGTATTCTTACAAACAAATATTTTGAAGTACTTAAACAGACATAAGGAATAGAACAAAGAAGTTAAAGAATGCCATACAGATATAATAGTAGCTTTTATGGAATGGGTCCAGAACCATCTAATCTGAATTGCAACTGTTTTCAATGCATATATTTTACTTGTACAGAAAAATGGGAATGCTATTTAAAAGTAAATATTTTACTCAATATAAATATATTTACCTATTTAATGAATTTAATTATTAAAATAATAAAATATTGTATAAATAATGTATTATGTTAATAATACATATAATAATAAATAATTCAATTATTCAAATAAGTAAAGATACCCATGTAACTTTTTAGAGCTAATGAAAGGAATTCATTAAATACTTGCTTATATGTAGAATGCAAACCCCTGTGTACATTCCTAAAGCTAGTGCAAAAATGAAGTCTTTTTTTCCTTCTAGTTCATTGTAATTTTTAGTATGTCTGGAAAGAGACACGGTTCTCTTGTAAGAGAAATATCGTAACACTTTGCAGTGAGTTACAGAGATATGATCAGTGTAGCAATTTAGTGGTTGTAATACTATTAAAAGGAGGGCTTTTAAATGAAGAGAACCAGTTCACTATTTTGAAAGAAGTGATATTCTGCTTTAAACTGTCATTCTGTATTTCTGACTTGCAATTAGATGATATTTCTAAAATGTCATTCCCAGATTCTGTTGTGACTGTCATCATAATAAAATGTGACAGGAAAGATATTATATCAATACTTTTTCCATAATTAGCATTACATTTCTCTCAAGGGTTAAGTACAAAGGTTTTTCGCTGAATGGTCTGCAAGCTTTGTGCCTTTAAAATCTTTTAATATAGCCAAGAGTGGTGACAACTGTGAGACAGATCTATGAACAAACCCGTTTGGAGAGAATAGTTTTGTGGTGTGTGATATATGTTAGGCAAATGAGCTTATTAGGGCTCTCATCTATTTTATTATTGGTGCCCAATTTAATAGAGGCATTTAAAAAACAATATTTCTGCCTGCGTCCTTGAAATGAAGAAGATACATTGATATAATTGAGAGCAAATGATTGCATGTTGTGCCATTTAATCATGTCATTTTTCAATTGCTGTTTTTTGCACTTCACTGCATACTTATAGAATATTTAGCTTCAATATAGATTAAGTCACACAGTATGCAACTGAGTAGATTTCCCATATTAGGTGACATATTCTTTTAACCTTGAAATGAGCAAAAGCACACAGGTTTGGCAGTATTTTTCCAAACAATGACAAGTAATCATTCATTTTCTATCTTTGTCATTTAGCTTTTTTATTTTAAGGAATTACTCCCCTAGTAATATATATTGAGAAATTTTTGATTTTCTTCTTCATTCAAACCAAAAATTCTTCTTTTCACCATCTGTCCTGCAAGAATGTGTTACCCTCAGAAGTTCCAACAGACATTGCCATTTCACAGACAACACTGAACACTACATTTTACCCAAACTTTGCAAGCATTTCCTCTTTTATTTTTCCTGTTTTCCTGTTTCTTGTTTCTTTTTGTTGATGTATTATTTCTGTTAGTTTTGATACTCAAAAGTTTTACATTATCACTTTTAAAACCTGAAATGCTGCCCTAGCCAAAAAATCAGGCATAAAAAGGCAAATAAATTCTGTGAGGTGTAGTTTGATTGGTGTACACAGAAGGGTGACTTCCATTCTCAGATCCTGCCTTAATTTCTGCATGAGATTGTTGTGCTAAAGAACTGCAGCTCCATCTTCCATCAAAGAACAACTGGTGCAATCAGAAGTGTATCATTCCCTCCCTCACATACCCACATTATGCAACAGGGAGGAAGAGTAAGCCTTTAACAGACCAAGGTTAGACAGACACTTCCTCTTAGGTCTGGTTATTTATCTGCAGCTGAACTTCTTTTGTGATCCTAAAAACAGCCTGTGTTGCCCATGCATACACAGAAGACCAGAAATAGCACTTATCTCAGTATACCTTGGCATTTCTTCTGGACCTGAAAGCACAAAGGAAATACACCTGTTTAAATTACTGTTTGTCATTGTCCAACTTTTTTCAAAACTCTGGCCATCTCTACATGACAATTTAGTCCAGTTGTAGAGTGAAAACAAGAAGCTTCAGATCCCATAAAAATGAATTCTCCAAACAATATGTTATAAATGAGGCTATGAAAACATCTCAATAATCTATGAGGTGAATGTGTGTATTATGTGGATTAAGGCAACTCAACTAATTTTACTATGACTTTTAAACTACTTTTAAGCATAACTAGTCCCACGGAATTAATCAAAAGTCTTAAATAGTTAGTATAAATACTTGGTCAAGACTTTTGATATAACATGTTTCAGTGGCCTACCCATCTTACATCTTGTGTCAGAAAGCTGACTTCCCAAATAGGTCTTTCAGTCACGCAGAGCAGATGGTGCAGCACAGCTCAGGTGCTGATATGCTGCAGGAAGGCTGAGGGATGGGAACTCACTGGGGCTTGAGGAGCTCTAACATTCCTCAACTTCCCACCTTTCTATGACTCTCGTATGCTCTGGCGCTGCCTAAAACTGCACACGTTTCTGGTCATATGCCACTCACTTAGGAGTCACACAGCTAAGCCAAGCACCTTCTGTTCACATCATGGCCACTTCCATCCCCATAGATAGTGCCATTAGCCCTTGGCTTGGAAGGAGTATTTGATGTCATTTGACTCAGCAGGGGCTTTTCCAGATGATTTAAGTCATGGTATTAACAAGCTGTGAAAGTAGTTTCAGGTAGCCCTTTTTAGCTATGTGGGTGATAACTTCAAAGCACTGAAAATAAGAGTAGGCAGGGGGAAGTAAAGCCTTCCAAGATTCTAGAAGTATGGACAGGAATCCTCAGTATGGGAAGCCATGACCATAAAAACATTCTGATGACTAACAGCTCAATGATATCAGGGTATCTGTTGTGAAGCAAATAACTCAGACACAAAGTCAGCTTCATACCCAGCAGTTGCAGTTACTGTGTATACTCTTAGCCGGCAGCAAAAATGTCAAATACATTTATTTGAGTCTCACTGCAAATGGCTTAAGTGAATATGTTTCTCCCACTTTTGCAAAGATTTGGGTTGTGTTTACATTTGCCACAGCTCAATGGACGCATGATAGTGTGAGGGGACAAAATTGTAAGTGTTTGATCTCTTAATCTATGCTTCAACAAATCTTCTCACACACTAAGTGTGTGAGAAGGAAGACTAAGTGAAAGTGCTGCACCTCAGTGTACAGTTAGATCACATCCTAATTTTCTGAACCTTCAAGTGCCCAGTACGTTACAGTAGCAGCTGTAAACCATAAGGCCCTAGGCTCAAGAGAGGTACTCGTCATCTTTCCTTACTCATCAAATTTTTAAATTAATTTACTTTTATCAAACATGAATTACAGCTTCTACATTCACAATGTACCTCACAAATAATTAATTAAATTAACTGTCATCCTGGAAGCATATTTTGCATGTGCAATCACTGTATTGACAGGTTTTTATACAAGGATGCCATTTTAACAATAGCAAAACCTGGATGGATATACAACACCACAGTGTATATATCATGTCATGGGCTATAGGCAATTATTGTCTCCCTTTAGGACACTGAACACAAGACCCTAATACTGCCTAAAGTCATTATTGCTAGTGCTATTATATAGGGCTTAAAGATGTCTTGACATGATTAAGTTCTCTGGGTTTTAAAGTATTGTTTCTATAGCCAACTATTTCAATACACTGTTAGATACAAGCACTTCATTCTTCTCCTGTTTAATATTAACCATAATATCATGTAATAAAATTGAAACAAAAGTGCCATAGGCCTAATTGTACTGTCACAGCCATGTAAATCAGAAATAGCTTCAGTAAAGCTACTGTTATTATGCTGGTGTAAAATTGATATAAATTAGAAATGACTTGGGCGCTGTAGCTCTTCTTGAAGATAACACAATGTAAAGGCCTCACTTAAAGTTCCCTATAATGGCTTATGAATGCAATTCTCCTTACCTCATCATGTTAAAAGGCATTGTATCAGAAAAGACCAATATTTATAAGGGATGACTTAATCAGATAGATCAAGGTAAATTAATGCTATGGGGCCTGATTCTGAGCTATATTGACTTCTGTGAAGTTAATGCAGACCTACGTAAATTTGGCTGTGATCAGTGTATAACTCACCATCACTTCCAAAAAAACCTGAATTGCCTAGCTGTTATAAAATGTAAAATAAGATCACTGACTTTAGATAGACTTTGTGGTCTGGTTTGGTCGGCTGGTATTTTTCCTGATCTGACATTAAGCTAATGAACGGCATCCGAAAGGAAATGTGCCAGACATGGTGGTTACATCAAGAACCACGAAGGAAACTAGTAATGAACTCTAGGAAAATAAATAAGGGCAAGTTCAGGAAACGCAAGTGAAAATGCAGCCCTGTATAAATTGAATAATAAAATTCCTGGTCATATTTTGCCATAAATAGTGGTTTGGGAATTTGTCATTCACCTTACTTAAAATTCAGAAATATTAAAGGTACAGGGTTCTCTCATTACAGAAGTAATAGAATTCTAGCTATTATAGAGTTAGGGTAATTTAAATAGCTATAGAATGCATTATATCAATAAGTGGAACATCTGTATGAAATGTCCACCTGCTACTATACTACTCAGTGTACTTTACAATGAAATATACTTAATCATTTTAAGATGTCTTCTAATGAAGGCTTATTGGGAATAACATTTTGAACACAAATACTTTTAGGCACTAAAACTTCTGCTTTAAATGAGATTGCATTGCCTTGTTTACCCTTGTTGATTAATAAGCAATCTGTTAAGATGGCCCAATTGTGCTAGTGAAAGTAGATTAGTAATTCAGCTATATTTGTGAGTTTAATCATCATTTCTCTTGAAGGCTTTAAAAGAAATCCCTGTCTTTTGCACACTATCCCTATGCAAAGAAAAGATACATGTTTTTAGATGTATATACCAATTTTTTAGTTCACACTTTCAGCTTAATATTACTGATCAAGAACAGCAGCAAAATACTTCTTGGAGTGATGACATTTCTAATTAAAAATTTAAATTTTTAAAGAAACAGTGACACAAAGACTGGAACTGGAATTCACTTTTCTATAGGAGGGTTTTGTTTTGCTGATAAAATTAAGAAAGGTGATCCTGTTTTTTTATCAGTTAACACTTCTGAACAGCTTTGAGAGACGTAGTGGCTTGTTTTTACTTGCTTCTTATCATTAACTGGAAGTTTAGAGGCAAATACCCTGTCTTCAAAAAATATGATAGTTCAAATTTTCTCATGGGGTCAGGCACTTTCATCTGTGGTGTCCCACAGAGGGAAACAGATGTTGGCAAGTTACAATTTAAATTATCTGTAAAGTTCCCATGTGTAGAGCACAGTCCTGTTAAATTCAGGAGTAGCACGGCCCTATGATAATTGTTGAATACTTGAGCTATGTCATGTTATAAAAGAAAAGGATCTCAGAACCTGGGCTGAAGCAGTCATCCTCACTTGCATTTCTGCCTTCTGTACCCCAGCTTCACAGATGTTATTATTAGAATTTGTTATGAGTCTAAAAAATCCTGGTTTGATATTCAGTGACAGTAGAGTATAATCATGGATAAAACCATGCTTGGAAGTGGCCCATGCCATTAACTGCTTCTGGGTGGTAGACCTCGCTCTAGTTCTGGCACATAGGATGCATTGTTTATTCTGCTGCTCAACAAGATTCTCAGTTTCTTAGGGTTTTGGTGGAAAACCAACATATCCTGGCTCCCATCAAGTTTCAATATTAGGGCTTAGCAATTGTCTCCCATCGTCCAGTTTATGTCAGACTGCATTCTCAGTAGCACTGGAATCAGTATATGAAGCAAACGCAGTGAATTACTCCTTCCCAGGGATGATACAATTGTCAGTTTTCCTACATTTAATTGCATATGGAACTACCCTGAAAATATTTTATGATAACAAAAAAAAATCTGTAAACAGTTTTATACTGAATTTTCTCCTTCTGTAATGTTTCTCCTGTGACAGGGCACATATGACCCATAATTTCTATTGTTTTTTCTAAAAATATACATATTCTCATTGCATGACTACAATCTTTTCCCTCTTATTTTTCTGTAGAATTTCTGAAGCTGATTACTGTCAGGGTAACTCATTTCAGATGTGATCCAGTTGAATGAAAAAGAAAGGAAGAATAAATGAGTCTACACCATAAAACTTTCAGCATTATAGAGGCAGTTAGCTATGTATGGCATTTGTTTGAAGAAGACTGAACGTAGTGTTAGGCTGTCTGTGCTATTAAGACTAAGACTGTATTTATCTGAAAATAAAACACTAAGCTTTGACAGAAGTACGGGAATTTATGGAAGTCTTGAAAAAAATATTGCAAGACAGAGATTGGGCACCGCTAAATATCAGATAATAATTAATGTTTCAGTTTGCTAAGTATTCCGTGCTGACATCCGCTGTTTGTCTGTCCTTCAGTCTCTATGCTCTGAGATCAAGCAGAGGCGCCGTGGGGTAGCCTCTGTGCTGCGATTATGCCAGCACCTCCTGGATGATCAGGAGACCTGCAACCTAAATGCAGACCACCAGTCCATGCAGTTGATCATCGTAAACCTTGAGAGAAGGTGGGAAGCCATTGTCATGCAAGCTGTCCACTGGCAAACCAGGCTACAGAAGCAATCGGAAAAAGACTCGGTGAGTGATGCTTGCTTTAAAAAGGTCTCGTGGGATTTCATTCTTCACAAGAAACACTTTTTCAGCACAAGAAAAACAGACCCACCTCTGAGTGTTTTCTTCTGACTGAGATGCCATTCCTAGTCTTTACTGTCTACAAGTGAATCTTCAGTTTTTCACACAGTATTCTATGGACAACATTGTTTAATAATATAAACTCACATATAGATACTGTATTTTCTGGATATTTAATCTCATCATATCTGATCCCACCTAGTAAAAAACCCAGTCCTTTCCTGGTGCTAAGTTGCTCAGGACCTAACAGAACTGGGCCCAGAGACATATTTCATTGATTGTAAGTATATTTTAGAAAAAGAATTTCCTGTGTAAGTAAGACTGGTTTTAATTAGCATCCCAGCAGTAGATGTGTATTTCACATAGAATGCCATGGGTATGTGATTAATATGCAATCCTCTCTTATTTGAATATAAGTAAAATGCAGTAATTTGCTTTTATCTCAGGGAAATGATTCCTAAGAGGGAAAATAGCACTCTGCTTAAACCATCCATTAAGTGGCATGAATTAGATTGGTTTTCTACAGCATAAAACTATATTACAAAGCAGGGGGAATAAAATAATCTCTACTGTAACACCATTGACTGTAATGGATGAATTGGCTCAGCATGTCTTGTGAAACTATGACACTGCTGAAGTCTATATACTGCAGCTACGTTGACAGCAATGTATATAGTTCCTACGTAGTTCATATATTGAGGAGTCTTGGTGAGATTTGGGAATAAGTGATATATTTTTTTTAGGTTGATATCAAGCAAAACAAAGGACAAAAATCTAGACACATCCTTCTTAACAATTTTCTGACTAACAGTGAAATACTACTTTTGATTTTTTTTTTATAAGTTCCTTTATAAAAATAACAGAGCTATAATTCTCTGGTTCAGTTAGGGTCCTACAGTATGAAGATACATAAGGCATTGTTTAGAAACTCTAGCAGTTCCTGAGTGAAAATGCTATTAGTCTAAAAAGCCCAAGAAATGATGAGTTAGTGAGAAAGATGCTGTGGACAAGTGAACTGGTGAAGGTAATAATAATGTTGCTTGCCTGCCTTTTTCAAAATTTATAACATAGGAATGTGCTCCTTTGCTGGTTTGTTTTACTGGCTCTGTTGCTTTAGGTATTGATATAGAAATGGGACTTGATGAAGGAAGAGGTTTAAACGGCTGTTAGGACAAGTCAAAAGGGGCTCTGTATGAGGCAGTATGGAAACAACTCATCTCTGAAAAGCAGATGTAGTGTTACCGTTGGTTTTACAAACATGGGATTAGTCAACTGGCAATGTAAAAAGTGAAGATAATTTACATTGTGAGAAAATATTACAGAAATTTCAGTGGAATTAAAGAAAAAACCGAATTAGTGAGGATCCAGAAAGCTTTATGGAAATTGTAGGTAGGAATTTGAAGCAATACATTTAATTGAGAGGAAAGTCAAGAAATAAAAGAAGACTAATACCATCTCAACAGTTGCAGAGAGTTTTGATGGTATTGAGTCTGGGAGAGCAAGAAATGAGAACAGAAGTAAAAGAATTTATCAATGAAATAGGCTGGGCAAGTGACTGGGTTAGAAGATAAATATGAGGCTGAGGAATAGAAAAGATTGATAAAGAAAGAAAAACCAGTAGCAGAGATTTTTAATCTCCTGAGAAATGCTGGTTATGTTTTTGTGATAGTTCCATCTTAGGAATATTTTTAGTCATACTACTAATGTGTTGCAGCAATAGCTTCAATAAATTTGGTTAGTGCTACACAAAATGTTTAATGATCTGACCAGCAGTAGAAGAACAGTTCAACTTTAGAGCTTCAGAAATAAGTATTTTCAGAATTTAGGCAACAGCCAAACAAAAAACCAGCTCTCAGAATCCTGATATTTTTTGTTAGAGGCTGAGTATTGGTGGGTCTGTAGCAGCCCAAGAGGGAGTGAACCACATTCTAACTGTGTTATCTTAAGGGTAAAGTGCCACAAATCAGCAGGTTTTGGAGTCTTTTAGTAAATGTGTATCTCCTATTTGACTTGGAACAGAAAGAAATTGCATTTTTGAGATATGTTAGAGAGTGCTGACAGAGGTCCAAGTTACTGTAATGAACACATATTATCCTCTTTTGCATGTGGGCAGTTGCTGTATGGAAGCAGTTGCTCTAAATAAACTGTTAGGAGGTAATTAGAGCTTGGTGCTGCTCTTGCAGCAGGAGTGGAGTCTTGTGTTTCTGTTTGGGATTGCAATCGATCAGGAGTTGCGGCATGGTGAGGATATGAGTACAGAATCTCACTAGATATCTGGAGGATTGGAACTTCACAAGGTACCCGCTGCTTTGTTCCCACTTTGCCTAAGGTAGTCTGGAGTTATTTGCTGGGCTCAGCTGACCTTCACTAGCTGGGAGGTGTATCATTCTTTCTGTTGAAAGATAGCAGCCATTTAGATGGCTGCTCATGATGCTTATGTAATTTTTACTGTTTTGTTTTGGAACCCTTCATCTTAGGCTGCTTTATAGTAATGCTTCTTTTAAGTATGTCAGTATCTACAAGTTTCTCTTGCTGATAAAACGATCCATATTCTCAACATTTAAATATGCTCCAGCCACTGCAGGATTTCTTTGACTTGCTTTGCCTGAGTTGGCATGTTGTAACCTTCCTTTTCACACAGTTCCTGTGCAGTCATTTCTTGGGTAGGTACCAGAACCATTTCTTCTGCTACCGTATCTGTCTGTATTTGATGGTGTGCCAGTCTTGGCACACAAACTATATCCCTTGGTAACAAGTCTGTCTTTGTGGTTGCCCACAAAATACTGTAATTTATAAAAACAAATGAGATGTTTTTATAGCCTGATGGCATCTGACTCATTCATGGCATCTGACTTGCTGACAGTAAATAAGATACCCCAGATAATTGTATAGCCTCAGTGCAAGAGTCACTTTCATCTTCTACTGTTTTCTAATTGTGTACTGGGATCTTCCTTTGTCCCCTTTCTTCCCCTTTTTTACATTCAGTGACTTATCTGGGCCACTTAAAATGTTACAAAGGTATGCTGGTATTAACCACAGAAAACTTTTATGTTTCTTTTGAATTGTCCTAATTTATGGTCTTCATCAGTTTTTAGTTTTGCTCACCTTTTGCAATAGTGGGCACCATAAGTTTACAAATAACAAGTTATTCACATGTACTTCATGCACCTACAGTCAGGTAAAAGCTCATAAACAAAAAGTTCTATGTAGAATGTGAAATTATCAATAAGAATTGCTCCAGAAAGATGAAATATTATTAGATTCAATAGGTTAATCTAGCTATATTGAATGAGGTATTCGTAAAGTGAAAAAACCTCAGAAAACTGGAAGCAGTCCTAATTTGTTTCGGGAAAAGAGGTTTTTATCTCCCCCATCTGTTTGTTTTGTTGTTGGGGTTTTTTTGTTTGTTTGGTTTGGTTTGGTTTGGTTTTATTTGTAGTAAATTCTTTTCATCCAGATTTATCATTCCATATTTTGCTGATATAATGTTGTATATCACCTTAATTTTAACTTCAGGATTACACAGATGCCTTATAGCTTGTCTAACAAGACCCTGCTAGCAGTCATGTTAAAGGAAAAAGAATACTGCCTGGCAATTGCAATAGCAATAGCAACAGTCTTCATTTAACTAAACTCAAAATTGCCATCTAAAATTCCTGCTCAACAGCTGGAGAAACTTTAACCCACTATGCACTTTCCTTTGGAAGCTACAGTCTACTTGAAAGACTGAAAAGTTAAAAAATGGTTTTGAGACAGATTCAGTCATAGATGTGCCCATAAATTAGGTCAAAGTGCAAATATATAAGTTGTTTTCTGCAATTTTTTTAAACTTTGCTCAGCCGGTGGTATACCCAATGCAAATTGTGTGTTTAACCTCAGCGGATTATTCCAGCTCCTACAGAGGATTCCACTTTGTGTATGTCTTGCCCAGATCAGGTATGTCTCTGTATAGAAGGCTGCACTGACGTGACCATGGAAATTCACTTTTTTGGACTGGGAGAAAGAGAAAAAACCTGTGGTTTCTAGTGGATTTTATTTTAGCTCCAATTCAATATTCCTGCCTTTTTGGTGAGTGGAGAAGCTGCTTTTTATCCAGAATGCTCATTCATTGAATGAGAAACATACCTGTTTTATGGAGCAGACAATTTCTTTTCTTATTCAACAGAGAGGGCTAATTATTGAAGGGACAGTATTACTCATGCATTTAAAATGGAGATTTTGAGCTAAGGCGGTTTGGGTTAAGGTGCCCTAATTCTCACATTGTCCTGAAAATGTCTGAAATATTAATTTGTCTGATCACAAAGTTCACTATTACACCTCATGAAAAAAAAAATATTTCTCTTCTTCTGAGTCATCTTATGTGTACATTACACTGAAAGTCCAGTGGAAGCTTCATCTGTATTGGCTTGAAAGTATGCTGTACATCCAGCCACATAATTGAAAATAATAAGGCCACAATAAATGGGATGGCCTTGGGGTATAACACCCAAGGGATTCAATTGGTGTCGCTTTGTATCAATGTCCATGCATCATGGTAATTGAGGTAACATAACCAATTACCACATTTTAATTAGAGTTGCAAGGACTTGGGAAAATCTGCAATGGTGAGACAGCTCACTTGAAAAAAAAAGAAAAAGAATAAAAAAGAAAGGCACTTCTTTCCACAAGCTTGTTCCTTAGGAGGTAAAGAGCCTGCTGTTCAGGATTTTTACCCGACAATCTCCTGGTTTCCTTCTTTATACTGTATTTGGAAAAACAAATTGTTAAAATATACTATATTGCTTCTGATTTGGTATCTTTATTCTTTGACTCTATTTATATGTTTCTGTGGTGCTTTCTGGGAAAGAAAACAGTTTTTCATAATGTTAGGCATGGTGTCTTCACTTCTCTATATTTACTTCACTGATGCAATATTTTTTCAACCCATAGAATGACACTTGTTCTAAGCTTAAAAACCATACACAAACCCCCTTGTTTCAGGGGTAAACAATCAATCTGTCATAGTCAGTTGTTTGCTAGATAGCTTCACTAAAAACACTTGGTTTCTTAAAGTTTCTTATTTCATCACAAGCCATCATTTTGTAAGGTGAGTCCTAGCTAAAAATCTTGCATAAAATTTAGAAGTTCATCAGGAGTGTCTACCACAGCAAAGTACTGAAAGATTATTAACTTACTTGGATGAGAAGGGCACGCTACATGTTGTGAAGTGCTGAACACCCATTACATAATCTAGCCCTTACAAATTATTTTATGACTTATGTGTTTGTTTTGGTATTGGACCTCTTCCATATAGTCTATGACTTGATGGCTTGCATTTGCTCACTTTGGTGCTTCCTTAAAATATTCAAGTTTTAAGTGAATGGATATTTGATTTTAGAGTTTGTAATGTGATGCACCATCCTCATACTTGAGATGTGTATGCTTTTGAGCTTCTGGGTTGCATTGCATGTCTGATTTGTGACATGAAACAATTACCATTAGGGTCTAAAATATAGTTATGCAGATGCTGAACCTAGGTCTAGATTTTTCTTGAACTTAATTGAAGATAGGTAATACATCCCACATTCTTGCAAGAAATTCTGTGTTTCTCGTAATTTTCTTGAGGACCAGCCATAGTTATGAGGGCAGTCATCATGGCAGTGCACAGAGTCTGGATGATCAGATAAAACAAAGCTGGGAAAACCCTTGTTGTTGAGCAGATCTTAGTAAAAAATTCCAGACCCAGTCAACTTTAGTCAAAATCCATATAAATATTGTGTTGTGTTCTTGAGAGAGTCTCCTGAGTGGTCACCTGCAAGGTAGGTTTTTAGAGTGACTAGAAATCAAAAAAGAAATATATTTAAGTCTTTCAACAGAGGGCTCTACTCCATCCTCAGAGACTGAAAATCTTTCTGTCATAACTAAAAGTATAAGGTAACAATCCAAGGGTGATATAGTCCCTGCGTTTCACCAATCTGCTGTATTATTCCACCATTTCCCTCACTCTGGCAGATATCATGTTTTGCCATGGCTTTGTAAAATGAAGGGAAGTTCAAACTCATAACCCCAGCCAAACCAGAAAAAGTCTCAGGAATAATCAGCTTTAGTGGGAAAATAAGTGATATTCAGAAATTGGAAATATGATATATATATACAGCAAAAATACCTCATTAAAAATAAAAGCTAAAATGATTAGGTTTTAATTTTCAAGGACAGTGGTCTTCAAAAGAAGTCACTTCCTATTTAGGCACTGAAGTACAGGGTCAGATATTTAATAGTGCTCAGCAGACACTGACTCTCATTGCAATGCATTGTGGTCAAATTACAGGATGAAGTCAGTGTTTTGTTTAGATGCCTAATATCCACTAATCATAAGTTCAGGACTCAGGCCGGGATTGTTTTAAAAATTACAGTTAAGGGAAATATGAAAGTCACAAACTTGTGATTTTTTAGTTAATTTAATGACTTGTTGTTCTGCATGTCTAATCAATCCAGTTCTGCAAGGAAGAGTATATGAGTGTAATTGAGGCTAAACTTCAGATTTTTTTTTCAAGAGTTCTCAAACAAAAGAGTTTTTAGAAAAAGAGGAAGAAACCTTATTTTCTGATAGGTTGAACTGCAGTTTTTTCCATCTTACAAGGGCCTTCCATATTGGATGATAGGGCCACAAACTTATGTCACTATGGAAATATATTTGCAGGATCTTCAGGAAGTCTATGCATAGTCAGTATCTCATTGTTTGCTATCATAGGATATTCTAGGAGCTGCACCAGCTCTAAGCAGACAGAATAAAATTAAAACCTATTTTAAAAATAAATGAAAATAACTAAGGTAGAATTATTTACTCTTTTTTCTTAACACTCAAAGGAAAAGATACCAAATAAAATTATCAGGCAGGAGATTTAAAATAATCAAAAGGGAATGCTATTTTCATGGAGTGCATAATAAGAATGAAATTTGTTCCTACAGGATGTGGAGGATAGCAAAAATACAAATGACTTCAGTAAGTAATCAGACAAATTAAATTCCAACTCTGAAAGTCTCCACAGGCTGACTTCTCAAATTTGGGAGGGCAGCTTCTATATCCTTCTATGTGTTTGAGGGTTTTCTAACTTTTCCATAAACATTCACTACCAACCACCACAGGAGATGGACTCAGCTGAATGGACTGTTGATCTCACCTAAAATGACTGTTGCCGTTTGAAAGCACATGAACTTGTAGATTTGGAGGCCTACCTATGCTATATGTACAGTGAAGAAGTTTTACAATATGCCTAGAGAGTTTTCATTGTATTTGGAGGGGGTTTTGCTATTTCTAAAAGCTGTAATGTGGCCATTTAGGTAGTGTGCTTTCACCAGAAGAAAACTTTCAAAAATGTATCCACTTAACAGTTTACCAAGACATTTCTAACATAGTTTTTCTGTAAAACATACAGAAATTATAATAAATACATCTCATTTATATTTATATATGCACATACATTTATATCAGAGGTACTATAGTAGTACTGTAATACACATTAAATAGTAAAATGTAAATCATGAGCATGGATGATCTGACTTTCATTTCTCATTATATATAAGACGTTTGTGTCATTGTTGTAGCTCTAATCCATATCCAGGTCTTCGTGTTTGGTGTGTGCAGTAATATGTAAATTACCTAGCCAGCTGCGTTAAGCAGTGTTTGTTTATTCTATTTCTTTTGGCATAGCATACAACTGAATTTCTGCCAAAAATGTGGCTGCTTCAGGGAACACTGTTCAAGTCGAAGGAAGTTTTGAAAGGAGAGATATATCATGAGTCTTTACTCTGTGAAACAGTACAATCAAAAGAAACTGTTCATAAAAAAGACCTGTATTAACGTAAAAGAATGAGTTTGTAAAATACAAGGAGAAAACAGAATCTTTTTAGAACACTCTGTTTACATCGACTTTGTAAACAAGAATACCATACTAACAGGCAGTGACTTTTTCATGCGTGGGAAGCATGACTAAAAGTGGTGAAACGTGAAAAGGGAAAGTTTAAGAAAAATTATTTTTAAGTGGCATGTTAATATCCCCTAACACATAGAGTTAAGTGCATTTAAATTTAGAAACCAGTGATGTTTAAATGTTAAAAAATTGCATTAATGATGCAAGAGCTATCTACTTACACTTGCAGTCCTTTCAGTCTTGTCTGACACTTCCTTTTTTATCCAACCAGCTAATTTCCCCTCCTTTGTGAGGAGTAACTGTTTTCACACTAGTGCTTACCCAGCAAGCCTCCTCATTGTTTCATGGTTAATTATCTTCTTGAGCTTCACCTTCTCAAGCGAAGGGAGAAGGACTGGGCCTCCCCGCAGCTCTAATGAAAGCTAAGTTTGAGAGATTCACTTGGTGAATAAATGCAGTGTCTGATCTACAAACATAATAAATGAGTTCCTAAACTTTATGGAGTCACAGCTCATTCAGCAGGTTTACTGAACAATTCAGAAAGACACTTTATTCTAAAAATCCATTTTGATTTTTAGAAGGGAATGTTGTTTCAGTGTGAAACAAAATACCATAAACTGTTCCAAAATTTCTAAGCACTACACAGAAAGTACATGTCAAACATAAAGTTTCAGTAAAAACCTGAGCAGCTGCATGAAAGACTTAGACCTCTGTAGTGCACATTAACAACACTTCTACTGATAACATTGATACTAATACCCCTGTGCCACTCAGTTATTACTTTGTAAACTCTTAGTATGCATTGGACTTTTTGTGCCTCACCAGCACTGAAAATAGTCATTGTGGATAGACTAAAATCTTCAACTTATGTTTTGATTTGAGCCCAAGTTTAGGCTGTGTAACATTTACAATTAACTCACCTGTAAGAGAAGAAAGTTGAATAATGGCAATATAGTGATTTTGTAACAGTGAGTTACTCCCCATTGTAATTTTTTACTCTTTGGGACTAAGGCGTGTATAAACCCCTCACAATAGCAAGATACAGTTGTCTACTACTTTGGCTTCTTCCAAGTGAATTTCTAATAAGTATGCTTATATCAAATCATTTTGCAAGTGACCAAACCAAACTGTGCACTTGAGACATTGCACAGGAGTTATTCAATGTACTAGCTTAGATGGGAAATTCCAATCCTTTTTTCCAGCCAGCTCCAGAGCTGTGTTGACATCTATTATGTACAGAGAGAGGTGTAAACATCATCACTTACCAGAGAAGGTAAAAAGAAAATAATCTGGAAGTTCAAAGATGAGATGATCTTGGTGAAAGAGCTCTGCCTACCTAGGGACTGCTTATATTTGGAGATTAGGCCGGTGTTTCCATATCGCAACATTTGAAGAGCAGCTTTTCTTAGATATAGGCTGTGTAATGGCAAGGAGCAATTGTGCTGTTGTAGCCTCAGAGTGCTTACCATTGTAATTTTGATTCATTGCCAGAACTCCCTGCCACTTACTGACAACTGTGGTGTTTAACTTAGCGCCTGGAAATCCACAGGTGGGCAGACTGTGCAAGTACTTGTAATATACAGTATTCTTCTAGCCTTTGATTTAACAATACTTGCTTATTGTCTCCCCTCAAGCTGATATCTTAAATTTACAAATGGTGAATCAATCGCTTCAGGAAATGCCAGAACTGAAATTACAGAGAAATTGCATTGAAAATTTAAATAAGGGGGACAGGGAGTCCATTCTCATTGATAATGTGAATTTGGTGGTCTCTCAGCTGATTCAGAAGAAGAAACTGATGATAGGGATGGGTATTTTTCATGCAGTCCTGTTATTCATAAATAATAGATAAAGTCTCCCTTTCCAGTATACTGGAAGAATTTTTTATTTAGAAATTCAAGTTTCTCTATTCCAGCTCTTCATGAGAAAACTTTCTTTCTAGGTTTCTCCTAAGGTCAAGCTCCCAAGGGCTTATGTCCTGCTCTTTTGTATCTTATATCTGTCTATGTTTCTATGGTGATTCTCACTCTTCAGAGTTTTTCACAAACCCTCATTTCTGCTGAAACAAAGCTCTTTAAAAAGCTGTGATTTTGGTGTCCTCATGTGCCTGCTGTAGATTGGAAATGCCTGTTGCATCTACTGAGTCCATTCATAGCATCCACTGAGTTGTTCTGGTTTAACTGAGAGTACACTGTTAAAGGAGTACCAGTTCCAATGTAAATTATACTAAGTTGAAAGTATTTTTAACAGTATGCAGACCTCTTAACTAGTACAGAGAAAGCAACGTGATTTTATTGTGCCACTTTGCTTTGTTGGTACAAATTTGTTTACGAGCATCTAAATGCGGAATGCAATGGTTTGGCTTTAATATGATGTTCCACATGTTCCCTGGTTTTCTGGATATTTTATAGTCTTAACTATAAAGAAGCTGTTTGGGTCAAATTCTGAGACTTTGCATGGATGAACTCCCACCAACTTGCATGGGCATGTATCTGAAGTGTAGTGCCCGGATTTGCTCTGTTCTGAACTATGTGTGCATGGAAACATTTTGGATTTAGATAAAGCAAGGAATGTTTTTCTGAGAGTTTCATAAAGGGCTTGTGATGGATTCTTGAACAAAGAAAAACATATATTTCTCTGAAGTAAAGGTGAGATATGAAATGACATTCAAGGGCAAAAAATCCTGTCATGTAACCTCTTGACAGATGAAAAGAAAGCTACAAAGCAGTAAAAACAACAGTTGGTAAAACATGTCATGTAGCCAGGTTTTCTCATCACAAAAAAAATGTCCAAATACACAACTTGGGTATAGGTCTGGGATTGTAAACCTATTTGGATGACAATATTACTCAATATAAAAATGTTATTGATGTTCTTCTTTCTAGTAACATCTAAAGGGATTCTTTAGCAAATAAGAAACATAGATGTTAGAAGGGATATGGTGGCAAAAAAAAAGAGAGGCAAATGCTTCTGTAGAGGATGGAAAACAGATAATGGGTAGGTCATTAACAATGATCCTTTGGACAGAGAGGAGGGACTGAACTCCTTGAGTCCCTGCTTTTGCCTTGATCTGTGATCAAAGTTAGTTCCTGCAGGCCTTCTGCTGACATGGCTCACCTTCTGTTTCAGCCTGGCTTATACACTCCAGTGTGATGTGTGAGTGGAGTGTGATGGAGAGACTGGAGCCTTTCACTCTTTTGTCCATCTGACACTGCAGGCAGCTTACCAAGGGAGTTAGAATATCCTCATAGGACTCCTGTGCAGGCGCAACTGACCCCAGAATTTCACCTAGCATCAAGTGACATAGAAATAGCAGAAGAATGCTTAGAGAATGGACATTTTCCCTGACTTCTAAAACACTTCTCCTACTAGTAGGAGTTAATAGTTTTCAGCTGGGCATCCTCTTAAAATGCCACTGCAGTTATTTTATCTGTTGCTTAGAAGATGTTCCCACAAAGCTGCTGCCATGATAAAGAAAATTACCCATTTTAAAACCTAGGTATGAAAATAGTAGTCCTTTAAACTTTTATTTCTGAGCATTATCAGAGAACTTCAAACATCATCATAGAGACCTGAGCAAAGTTGGAGCCTCTGTTGTTCCCAGCTCATACTGAGACCCTTGCAGGTGACATCTGTAACTGCAGAGGGCAGAGGCAAAGTCAGTGTCCTTGCTGTGGTACAGGAATCTGTGCATACAACCACCCTTGTAGGACCCTTGCACTACCTGTAAGCATACATGACCCCTAAAAGAGCAGGAGGAACAATGCACGTGCAGGATTGAGCATGCAATGTCATTGAGAGAGGCAATAATAACTAAAATGCAGTAAGAAGTTACCACAGATTTAGATCTTATTTTCTCAGGAAATAAATGTGTACTTGCTTTTAATTGCAATTGTAACAAATATGTAAGTTCATGTATGTTTTTTCATGATCTTTGATAAAGCATGCTGCTTCCACATATTCTGAGAATATATTGTGATGTGTAGGCCGCTTCGGTGTTATGCACAGGGAATATTATGCATATGCATCTGCTTATGCACATTAAAAATTGGTGTTGGGAAATGGGGTTCGTTTTTTTGATGACTGTAATATAGGGAACACCATTTAGAAAATGAGTTTAAGTGAGGCAGAGGTGAAGTGGCGCTGTACATGACTATTTCCCTCAGCAGAAGTACTTGGCATGCTTGTATTTTTCAAAAGACAAAATCATGTTTGTCTTCCTTGAATGTGCACACATTCCTGGAGGTGGGGGATGGTTTTCTGTCCTTTTTCTTTTTTCCCTGGCCCTTAAGTGCAGTTGAATTTGGATAATTTGGCCACAGCAACTGAAGGATATGTAGCAGGGAGGGAGGAAGAACAGAGTTTGTATTTATTATTGTAAAAGTTCTTTTTTTCATGTTAATTCCTTTAAAAAATATAATAGCACGTAGGGGTTACATTACAGGCCTGTTTCACCAACACAAAGTATCTGTACTGGAGTAGCACATGCAAATGAAGCCAAAACAGAGAATCATTGTTTGATATACTTTGCTTCAGAAAAAAGGCTAAACTATTCTTGTTTTAGTTAAAAAAAAAAAGAAAAAAAAAAAGAAAAAAAGTTAAAAATTTCATTTTGACACTTTTCTTTAAGGAGTGTTGGTGCTGAGGAAATGTCTTTGTTTGTCTTAATAACCTTATTTCTTCCTATTAACATTTTCTGCAGAGTAACTGGTTAGCCATTAAACCCCAACTCTACAAGGATTTAAGCACACACCTAATTGTGCTCACAAGAGTTATCCCACTGAAATGGGAATGATTTCCTGAGCAAAATAGTTCTTGACTCAAAGTAGGAATAGCTAAAATTCCTAAAGCAACACTTTCAAAAACATTAGAATTAATTTTACCTTTCACTCTTCTGAGTCTATAATTTCATTGATTATTCACTTAATCATACTTAAAACTTTTCATGCAAGAGTATATACTTCCTAAGTGTTGTTTATCTAGTGGTAAAGTGCAAAAAAAATAGGAATATACATAATATTGTGCATCTTTTGATTCTTATTACATTGAGGTTTTTTTACTTGCTTGGTCAAAACTATTTGCTGCTTCTTACTTTTCTTACTGATCTTAGAGATCTTCTCTAAATATAGTGGTATTTAGTGACTTTATAATGTTAAAGGCCACTCAGACCTACTTTAAAACTACCCACTTTTTAGAAAAATTAAATACACATTTTTACTCACACATTCCTTCACATATAAAAAAAAAAGTTTCTGAATTACAGGAAATTTAGTGCCATCAGTTACACAAACCTGTATCAAAAAAGTTTTTGCCAGACAGGACAGGTACCTTTGCAACATTTTGCCAGAGACTTCAGCAAAGCCATGGCTAGAGAGTCAGCATACGGGGCTCGCTCCATTGAAATGTGATGCTCTGTAGCACACTCCTGGACTCTCTTCAAATATAGTCTGTCTTACATGTGGAGATCAGCATGTCTGTCTGTGACAAACCCCTTCCTTTCTGGGTATTTGCATTACAAGAAGGGATCACAGAATCAGAGATTCATGCAGTCAGAGAATAGTTTGGCTTAGAAGGACCTCAAAGATCATCTAGTTCCAATCCCCCTGCCATACACAGACTTTTTTCATTGGACCAAGTCACTTAGATACCTTGATCCAGGCTAGGCAGAACTTCCTTTGGAGTCTTCCTAGAGAGTAAAACTCTCTAGGAAAGACATACTCTTAATTAACTGAAACAAAATAAAAAACATGCTTCAGCTCTTACAAAAGTAAATCTTTCCCAGTTGGAAATGTCAGTAGAAGATTCATCTACTTTGTGTAAAAGATGTATTGTACAATATTATACAGTTAATTCAAATGAAAAACATAGAAGTAGAAACAACACCATTTTTCCCAGTAAAGCGAGCAAGCAGAATTTATCTCTGGCACTATCTGACATTTATCATTTGTACCCTCCTCTGTACAACACCAAGCAAAGGATAAGGTAGGTGAGTTTTTAACATTCTGTTGACAAGACCTAACAATCTATTACTAACTCTAATCATCCAGCATCCTACCTCTGCACTGAGCAGCCTGAAAAAAGAGATATCTGATATGATAAAAATGGTTCCTAAAAATTCCTGGGTTTCTACCTCACTACTGCTGTCAGTGCAGATGTCGGCTGGAGTGACACCACCTTCTATTCTTCAGTCCAGAGATTTATTCCAGAGGCTATGGTGTGGCACTTCCAAAAACTACCTCAATCTCTGCCTTGTTTGAACAGTTCACTAAATTTTGTAAAAAAAATATGGAAAATATATACCTGTACTAAAAATGCCAAATACAAAATGTGTATGACTTAAGCTGAGTGGTTTGTTTCAAAGTTAAAACTTTTCCTGCACTTTGGTGGGCTGCCAGTGTAGCTGATAACCAATTGTACTTCAAGGGATATGATGTTTATAACTACAGTAGTAATAAAACTAAACTAAATTAAATTAATAAATTTTTTAAAAAATCCTCTGCCATCAAGCTAAGCCTGCAAAACTTCTGAGTATATGCCCGGCCTCAGAAAAGCATGTGCATTTTAAGAATAAAAAAATCGGCTTTGAAGTGGGGAGTACTCAGTGAAGATGAATGGGCTGAGGTCACAACTCTACATGTTTTATTGTTTTAGTCCATCTGACTTGCTGAACAAACAAGCAGCCAAGTGCTGATTTACAGAGGGAAGGTTATCTTCCTGACCAATGAGGACCAAATGTTTTGTTTCGAAACAGAATCAGATTCTATGGAACATAAAATTCTTGGAACCTGCTGCTGATTTCCTGCCTTCAGTAATTTCTTCTTGTAGCTGGCAGAAGCTTAAAACAGTAAAATCAAGCAGTTTAGGAAACTTCCCACAGCAATGTCTTCCTAATGCTGAGTATGACAGGGTCGTAAAACATGACACAGAGAACATGAGCCATTGAATCTAATTTCTTTTTTTTTTTAATCTAAAAGGTTTACGAATTATTATATTTTCTTGCATTTTACTTAAATGTTAGCTACAGGTGGGAAACTGAGTCCAACTAAGTACAAACCAGGAGCTTTTATTAAAATATGGAGAACTGGCAAATCCAAATAAAGATTTCTGGACTCCACAATGTACAGAACTACTCTGATAGCCATAACTGTCTAGCAAATGGGTGTTTTTGCAGGAATTTTTCTTTAGCCAATGTCTCATGGGGGGAAAAAAAAGAATTCTAGCAACGGTACTCTATAAAAACTTCGGGGTAGATAGATCCACAAAGACACTCAAACCTTCAACATTAGTCATGACAGGTTCATGAAATGCCAAAGGCCTCCTAACCTGCCAAGAATGAAAAAATTCTTTCACACCTGCAGTTCTGCCCATTATTATATGTGATATCTTAACATAGCTGCAGGACTCTGGGACCTACATTGCAGCTAAGCCCAATGAAGCACGAGCACACAGATTTTTCTTAGATGGAGAGAGTCTTGATTTATCAAATAAGTTAATAATCGCATCACTGCGTTGAATGGTGGATAGCTGCCCAGTTTGGGGGAAATAATTCTGCCTGATTTCCGTTGATTGTTTAGCCTTTTGTTTACTGGACATACTAGGATGATATAGCCTTGTTTCTTGCACAGAAACAATGCCACCTATATCCATAATTAAATAGGCACTGGAGCGGAGATTTGGCACTATCGGTGTCTGTGTCTCTTGCTGGTTAAGCATGCCAAACACAGCACTGCAGGACAAAATTCTCCTCATCTATCTATGACCAAATTAATATTTGTTTTATGCAAAATGACACAGGACAAGAAATCTTCTTTTGAGAAGAGCATGTAGGTGGGGCTTCTCCTGAGAGAATAGCTTGGTTTATATCTCTTATGCCTAGTCTGGCAAAATGTCCCAGCCCAAATCTGTGTCCTAACTATGGAGCTCACAAAAAGGCTGTGAAGCTTTAGTTCCTACTTCAAAGAGAGCTTCCAGCTGAGAATTGAAGTCAGAAGTACGTGCCTTTCCCTGCACATTTAGCCTTGGCTGTGTCTTGATGAATCTAAGTCAGAACTAAGTTGTGCAGAACTGCACTTCATTGGACTACAGCTTCATTTTATCTGCTTTATATTTGCTGGGATTTGCTCTTGCTGTTTGGCATCATATCAATGCTGTATTTTAAAACCAACATTTGCTCAAAGAAAATTGGAGAAAGCAGAAGATCAGAGTTGAAAGGTTTCTTGGAAGAAGTGTTTGTGTTTCTGGATACAGTGATCACTGTTCAGCTGTTCAGATGATTTAAACTAAACAATTCTACATTAGTCAACAGTTCTATTACAAGACTCCTTGTAAAAGCAAAACCTTCTCTAATATGGAGGCCTCTCAGGAAATAGAAAAATAAAGTGAAATTAATTTGTGCTACTCAGTCCCCAAATCAGGGACCATTTCAGTCTTATTTTCAAGGGCTTAAAGTGGTTTGGTACTGTTGGCCACTTGACAAATCACATCTGAGTGAGAAAAGTTGTCAAGGTGTTCTTCCTCTTCCACACGTTTCTAGAACGAACAATTCTTGTTATCATATGTTCTGAGTCATAATAACAAATATTACTGGAAAGTTACAGATATTTTAAAAAGAAAATTAAGTTTCTCACACTTATTTATCAGTCCTTTTTCATAGAAAGGTACCAGAGCAGACATTATTTAAAACTCATGTAGTACGTGATCTTTCAGCTGAATGTATCAACATTCATTAGTCTTACTTACTGGTCATTTGTACTGCCTTTATTATCAAGTAAAGAATAAATGCAAATTCTAGGAAAAATTCTTCAAGACTTGTGATCTGTTGTTTTAAGGCTGACTACACAGGAGTTTGTTATAAACATTTCAAAAATCCTTTCATAAATCCTTTACATCTTAACTATTTTAAATGTAAGCAGGCTAAGAAAGTTTTTCATATATCCAACGTAATTGCATATTTTTCACTAACACACTCCTGTTGTGATTCCAAGTTAAAACTTATTATATAATAAAGTCAGTAACTACAATTAATATATAGTAAAGTAAAATTTCTGTATTATATTTTGACAGCAAATAATAAGAAACAAAGAAGTCTAAGAAATCTTTGAAAATGTAATTGGTTTCATTTTAATTGATCATTTTAATAGCACACAAGGCGTAACAAAATTAAATGCCTATTAGTGATCATTGTTCCAAAAATGCACTTTACTTCCATTAACTTACATAATTTTAGTGGGAGCACATTTAAAGTACAGCTGTAAATATTTTTAATCTTTGACTTTTTCTTTTACAGGAGCCTCTAAATGTTATTGATCCTAGTTTGATGGATCTAAATGGTCCAAGTGAAGATGCACTAGAATGGGATGAAACTGACATAAGTAATAAGCTCATCAGTATTCATGAAGACTTAAGTGATCCTGATCAGGAGCTCAACAAGGATGATCTAAACCAGAAACCTGCTTCAGAAGAATGTGGTGATAATGATGTGAATGAGGATGAAAGTATCAGTAATCATGGAATTCCTCTTTATTGTCCCAACATTACTTCCCCTCCAAATCCTCACATCTATCAGGTCTATAGTCTTCATAATATTGAACTATCAGAAAAAAAACATATGCCTTTTTTGAAAAAAACATCCAGACTCTCCAATGTAATGCAGTCTAACATTTTAAACAAAAGTCTCAGTAAAGATTCATCATTTTCATCTACCAAATCCCTGCCAGATCTTATAGGAGGTACCACATTGGCAAAACCATATAACTGCATGTATCAGAGTGGGAACATAAGCAGACATTCTGAGAGTGAGAGTGGGATAGTGAGTGAATGTGATACAGAAACTACAAATAATTCAGAAATTTTTTTGCTAAATGATATTGAAAGCAGTCAGAGCAATCCTGAAATTGGGCACGTGGAAATCCAAGTTGATAATGTAATAAAACCAAAACTAAAGCAAGATGAAGAAGATCATACTAGTCTTTCAGATGATTTCCAGTTGGCTCCTTCTGGATGCTGTGGAAGTGAAAATGATGAGGTTTTGGACAGCATTACTATGTCTAACTCTGGTTGTCCAGAAGAATTGCAAGGAAAACATGATGTGTTTACATTTTATGATTACTCTTATCTTCAAGGCTCCAAATTAAAATTACCAGTGATAATGAAACAATCGCAGATTGAAAAAACACATACAGAGGATAGTTTGTTTCATGACTTCTGTTTTGACAAAATACCTGGTAAATCTGAGCATAAGTCTGGAGAGTCACAACCAGATGGGTTTATTCATGATCATACTCTGGCAAGTATCTGTGGAGAATCAGATCCCAATTCTGGTAAATCTGCAGAAACTGTAAAAAAATTACCTGTTACAGAGAATACAAGGCAGGTTTCCTCTGTATCTCATAGTTCTTCTTTAGAATCTCTGTCAGTAGTAGGTGATTTGTTCAGCTCAGGTATTTTTAAAAGTGGAGATGGTCTTCAGCGAAGTGCCTCTTTGGAGAGCTGGCTGACTTCCTACAAAAGCAATGAAGATCTTTTCAGTCATCATGGCTCTGGAGACATAAGTGCAAGCAGTGATTCTGTTGGAGAGCTCAGTAAAAGGACATTAGATCTTCTGAATCGCTTAGAGAATATCCAGAGTCCTTCAGATCAAAAAATAAAGCGCAGCATCTCTGATATGACACTCCAAAGTAGCTCTCAAAAAATGTCTTTTACTGGGCAGCTGTCTCTAGATATTGCATCTTCAATCAATGAAGATTCAGCAGCTTCTCTCACTGAACTCAGCAGCAGCGAGGATCTTTCTCTCTGCTCTGAAGACATTGTACTACACAGAAATAAAATACCAGATTCAAATGCATCATTTAGAAAACATCTTAATAGATCTGTAGCTGATGAGAGTGATGTCAATGTCAGCATGATTGTTAATGTCTCCTGCACTTCTGCTTGTACTGATGATGAAGATGACAGTGATTTGCTTTCAAGTTCCACCCTTACCTTAACTGAGGAAGAGCTAGGTATCAAAGATGAAGATGACGACTCTAGTATAGCAACTGATGAGGATATTTATGAAGAATGCAATTTAATTTCAGGACTTGATTATATAAAAAACGAGCTCCAAACCTGGATTAGACCAAAATTTTCCTTGACAAGGGAGAAAAGAAAAAGTAACCCCAGTGATGAAATTCAGCACAGTAAAGAAGTTAGTAATGAGACATCAAAAGCCACTGATACTTTAAGCATTGAAACACTATTGAATGGTTCAGTGCAGAAAATATCAGAAAATAATGGCAATAGTAAGAATATACCATGTGATCATGAAAAAGGGACAAAGAGTCACCCAATGAAAGACATCTCTCAGGTTGTGAAGGATCAGCTTGTGGATGATATGGAGAATGGCAATGTTGAAAATACTCTTGCCAGTCAAAAGGAAGGTCTTGTTAGTGTCTCAGCAACCCCTAAAACTCATGCATCACTTGATGTCAGAGAAGCTGAAAATGAGTGTGGTGTCTGTGAAGCATTTACAGACAGTTCAGATGATTCACATATGGATGGCAAGGAGACTGTTCTTTCCTCAGCTGGATCCCGGAACCCTCCAAGAGAATGTCAAAGTCATCTTCAGTCTGATCATCACTCTGTTGCTTCCTCTCCTGCAAAAAAGCCTTGCCTTGAATCTTCCTCAGAAATTAATTCCGTAGGCATACAAGATACAGCTTTACAGCCATCCTTACCTAGTGGTCAACAACACAGAATAAACGCTACTGAAAAATTTCCTGATTGCTGTGCAGCCTTGAAATCCAGTGAAGCAGAATGCAACTCATCAGCCAATGGTTTTGATTTGTGCTGTAACTGTGAATCTGCTGATTTTGATAAAAAAAACATGGAAGATGGCTCAGTACACAATTTTGTGAGGGAGATAATAGACATGGCATCAACAGCTTTGAAAAGTAAGTCACAACCTGAATGTGAGTCATCTGCTCCAGCTTCATTAGCACAGATCAAGGAAAAAGTGTTAGAACACTCTCACAGACCCATCCAGCTAAGAAAAGGGGACTTCTATTCTTATCTTTCACTTTCTTCTCATGATAGTGACTGTGGAGAGGTAATCAAATACATAGAGGAAAAGAGCAGCACTCCTGTGCCACTGGACTTCACAGATGAGAGAGAAGATATTGAATGCTTCTTTGAAGCCTGTCCTGAGGAAGAACGGGTTGAGCAGCAGCAACAGCCTGTTTCTAATGGTTCTTCTGAAGCACAAGCTGAGCAGCAGCAACCTATTTCTAACCCTATTTCTGAAACATCTGCAGAGTCACTAGGTGAAGTGACTCCAGAGTCATTAGAATTTAAAACTTCTTCTGAAGGTAGGGATTTATCTTTCTTATGTGGGGATGACAATGATAAAAATACTCCAAAAACTAACAAAAAATGTACATCAAGTAATTCAAAAAATGCTGATGATGATTTGCTGTTTTCAGATGGACGAAATGAAAGTTTGGAAAAGAATTCTCCAGAGGTTAGCACTAAAAAGAGTAGTGCAGGAAAATCACCGGGAACAGAAGATAAAAAAGGATGTGTTGCCGCTTCTGAAGAGGCTTCAGCTACAGAGTTTCAGATAAAGCCTGGCCAGTCACAGAAAAAGGATAGTTTACATCAGAACAGAAAAACTCTTACTTGTGAAGAAAATCTCCTGAAACTTCATAAGGAAAGACATATAAATATGCACAGATAGAATGTAACCCTCTCCAGGCACATAGATTATTCTAAAAACAGGTATGTACTCTATGTACTCTACAAGTTGCACTTTTTTTTTTTTTTTACTTTTTTTTTAAACTTTTTTTTTTTTTTTTTTTTGTACAATGAAAAGAGATGAATCATCAGCCAGGGCTTCTGTTTCCTGATAGTGCTATGTCATTTGTTTTGATTACACTATAACTCCAGTTTACATGCCACTAGTCAACAAATGCAGTGAATACAAATTGCTTTTTGCCCTTTGGCTTTGCACTGACTGGAGCTGCTCCCTTCTGGAACAAGTCTGCTATCTTGCAGAACCTGGGAATTCTTTCAACATAATATATCAGCCTCCATTCCCTCCTCAGCTGAGGAAACCAGAAACCATCCCTGATCATTGATGCCTTTCTCTGCAGGCATCTGGTCTTAGGAGGGGTTCAAAAGCACTTGATAAAACTGAACTTCCAGTTCTACAAGAACTAGTTTGTTTGACTAGTGAGTTGGAGTTCTATGATATTTCTAGACAAGCCATGGAGAATGGCTAAACAGACTGGAGAACAGAGAGATAGTAAGTCATCTCCTGATGCCAGTTTACCATGATTTTAATTCAGTAAGCCATTATTAAGTACTGAATTATTACAACATAGCATTAGGCCAAAAGCTGAGGTTTCCAAAACAACAAATCTTTACAACATCATGAAAGTATATAATGTGAGGGTAATGGAGATGGAAACTGATGACTATCCAGTACCCAGCAGTACTGCAACCTTTGGTTCTTTTTTGTGGTAAGCATTTTAAAACATGAATAAGATGATGGAACCTAAGGCAAAAAGGTGGTCCTGATCTCTACCAATTTTTGAAAGTGGTTCAGATCTGGAATTTCTGACCTCACATAAACATTCAACAATAGCTGCACATTTAATAATGAAAGAGGATCTACAGAGCAACCTTTGGATCAGTTCCTAGCATTCAGCACTGCTGTTTTGAGTCTCACTAGTTTGGTGACCCAAAAGCCAGCACAGCTCTATCAAATGCCATTAATCTTTGGAAACACTCCTCCAGCAGATCACAGCCAGAACAGCAACTCCAAATGCCAATCCAATTCCAAATGCCACTGCTTGCCAGAAGCTGTAGCAAGGGAATTTACAATAAAACACAAGGCTAAGCATGGGACAGATATCCTTGAGGAGTTCTTGAATCTCCACCTGTGGAGATTTGTTTCAAAATTCAAGTGGATGTGGCCCTGAATAATCTTTTCTACCTTTGAAAACAGCCTTCCTTTTAACAGGAGGTTGGACCAATTGATGTTCAAGTTTCCTTTCAACCTAAGTTAAGCTATGATTCCAAGATATTGGCAGGAGAAAAGGCTGTTATTAATCACTGCCCATGGAAAACATTAGTACTCTCCTATGGCAAACTATGTAGCTGTAGCAGAGGATCACATCTGATTTATACAAAATAGATTTGTTTGCTGCCCTTAAAGATCTAACTTCCTCGTTTTTGATTTTGTTATGTTATATTTCTAAGCTTTGGGCTTTCCATTTATTGGTGGTTTACCCAGCATTCCCGCATTCACATATATATTTCTAGCAAAGCCTTTAGGTTATGACAGCAATAGCCTACAGCTTGCTGCTATCTCAACGCATCTCTGTTTGACTAATGCTTTATCTTGGAACCGTCATAGCAAAGAGGATATGTCTGGAATGGCTTTGAAATAGGCTATCATGACCTGCTGATTGCCAATTAGGTTAATACTTGGACACATCCAAACAACTGGAGGAGCAGTGGAAATCAGCTATGAATTACAAAATTCATAGATAATTCTATGTATTCTAGAATTAAATTAAATTGATTATGTGTATATAGAAGTCTCTATTTGGAAACTGAGATGATGACAAAAGTCTGAGATTGTCAACTGAAACTGATGTAAACATAAGCTTTCCAAGTTATTGTTTTACTAGTTTTCTCATTTTTATCACTCATTTTTATAATATTGTTTTGAGGAAGAATACTTGCTGTAGTGAGTGTGATTTTATCCTTGTTCTCATTCTTTCACTGATAATGACATGTCTTTTCAATTTATTAGTACTTTTGCTCTGAGGATCTCAAAATACTGCATAAACTTACCTCACTCTTCAGAACTTAATAATTATTTGCATGGTAGCTAGGTGTTTTTTTCCCATAAGACTGGAAATGAAAATATGCAGTTTGTGTGAGGTCTAAGATTGGACATAGAGGATAGGTTTAATAATAAATGTCCCACAATGCAATAAAATATAATTCAGAATCTGGATACAACAACTTAATAGGGTTATGTTATAGCTTCCACTTTTGCCCAGGGGCTGACAAATTACTTTAAGAGAACAAAGCCCTTCACTCTACATTCCCACTTTTTATATGTAGGAAGATACACTGGTTCTTAACTTGTACATATAGCATTACTTCCATGGAAACTATGTACTGTATTATTCCCAGAAGTAAAGTTCTAGAATACATGTAGTTTATCTCTGACACACCAAAAATGAAAATATGAGCTGCTAGGTTTGGTTTCACTAAAGTCTGAGCTCCCTTCCCCCATTCACAAGCTTGATGCTTTAACTTCATCTCTCATGCTATGGGGAATGAATTACAGAAGCAATCTATCCTAATTTGTTAACTTATTCAAATAACAGTTATTATACTTAACTATGCTAAAGATTATCTTTTTGGTGGCAGATTGTTTATTTTTTGATGAGGCTAATTACTGATTTTCCAAAGGTAATTTACATTTATTACTAATACATCTTTTAAAATGTGACAGATAAATGTTGTTCCCATAAGTGTATTATGAAAAAAGTTACTATTTAAAAACACATTATTTAATTTGAAAGATAAATGGCAAACACCATTATTTTTCCTGAAGCACCTGTGCTGTAAGCTCATTTAAATGTGTAATTCCATGTGTAGCTGCAATACTTGGAAAAAAAATATATACTATATGTGTACCTTAAAAGCATACTGAGAATTCAAAGCTGGCAAAGACATGATTTCAAATGTAGGTTGATTTTGTACTGTTTTAGTATTTACTAAATACTAATATTTAGAATATTTAGTATTTAATTCTATGGGCAGACTCAAAAATATCTCCGACAGCACTGACTACTCCTTCACATGAGCTGACACAGAGTTCTTCAACAGAGGTGCTCATAAAGCTGTACTGATTTTATTTCTCAATTAAGGGTCACCTTGAAAGATCTATGTGTACATGAGATCATGTGATCTTCTGCTGCCACTGTGACCCATGACTCACCAATGGGATGAGAGCTTTTAGTAACAAATTCAATATGCATAGAGATCAGTACATTCAGGACATTTATGTGTTCTACCCAAAGCCTTTTCTAGAGAATGCCTTAGATTCTGAGTGTGATCTGTTAGTTCTTACAAGTAAATCCAAAAGCTATTTCTTTACTTCTGTATTTTAAATTTAAGTTTTAACTTTATTTAGGGAAAAAATAATTTACTTGCATTTAAGAAAACTAAATTTATTTTATCTGACAGTGCTGCAATATTAGATAGAATATTCTGCCACTTACTATCACCAGGAGAAACCCAGCACTAGTGCTCAAAGCGCCTGACTGTTATTTTCTGCTCAGCAATAGATATTTTTTGTATGACTTTTTCCTTCCTTGTCTCATTTTTTTTTAGCAACAAAATAATGAGAATAATGATTAGTGAGACCTGTGAAGAATAGCTTATTTATGTAAAAGTATTTTGAGATCCACAGATAAAAGATGATACCTGGATGCAAAGGACTGTTAGTTATTTATTTCCTACAGGAGAAAAAAACCCAAGTTTACATAATAGTTAGTATATAATAATTTACTTTTAGAGACTGGAACTACAATAATAATCTAAATCTTTGCCTATTTTTTTTTCCTAGAGATTTTTATAGGGAAGTAAATATTATAAAGTTTCTTTATAGAGTTTAAAGTAGTTGAACTTTTTAGCTCCTTACAGTACCTGACTTTAAAAAAGCTAAGTAAACAGAGAATCTTATATTGAAATCTATGAATTACATCATTTTTGAAAAATCCATCAGTGAGACTTTTCTTACTCATGCCAGAATTGTAGAAACCTTTTGATACAATCTGCTGCTTTATTCAGATCAGTTCTTCATTAATATCTAAACAGGCGGTTGAGCTTTTCAATATTTTCAAGAAAGAGTATTTCTTGTATAAATGGGGAAGGATGTGGTCAGTTACAACAAAGAAGATCAAAGGAGATGGTAACTGGATAAATCCAGATATTCCTGCTTAACTTGGAAGGCACATAATGCATGTCTGGAGTGCCTCCTAGGAAATGCCTATGAGATGTACTTCACACTAATCTTTGAGCTGTATTCTGACAGTTATTTCTTCATAATTCTCATCATAAGCCCATGCTCTTTGCTGAATAGCTTAACCATAAACTCTGAGCTGGATAATTCTATAGTAGGCAAATTTAACTCATTCTGGTACTAGAAGTGTCTAAATAGTTACAATTTAAAAATGCAGTGATGATACTGACAATTCTATTCACAGACCACTTCTGTGACAGTCTTTTCCTCTTCTCCATTGAAGTCTCACTATATATGTTTGCACAAATATTAAAATAATTGTTGGATAGATCTTTTTGTTGCTTGACTTCTGAAAATTTGCATGTTTTCATTGGTTGGTGCACTTCTGTGTGCTGGAGGTAAGTTCACAGGTAAAGATGAGGACAAGATCCAGGGAAAATGTCCAATGTGACGAACACCCTTGTTTCTTTAGAAGCAAAGTCTTTATGAAAAACAGTGACTTTTCTACATCAATTCATTTTTTCATAATAACTTGTACCTCAGGCTGTTAAAAGTAATTTTTTGCCTACTGTATGCTTCTGCATTAAAGACTCTGGCATGTGACCATTTATTGGCTATCTATTATTGTTCTGGAAGACCTATGTTTTGCAAATAAAACTTCATTTTCTGTAACCTACTATTACTTTTCTGTTTCCTTTTAGAAACTTGGCTGCAATTCAGGTGCAGGTTCATCCTGTAAACCCTGGGATGACCTCCAATTCCATTGTATCACTGCCCTTCATTAAACTGACTCCCAAGATAATTTTTTTTTTCCAAATGTGGTTTGTCCATGTTGGCTTTGTGGTCAGGCTGCATATGCTAGTCCTGTTGCAGTGATCACTTTGTTTTGTAGCAAGGCCATTTGCCTTCATATGGATTCCTCTCCCAAGCTACCTCTAATGACCTCCCCTTCCTAAATTGGATGCTTCTGTACTACTTACCACTGGTTCTGTTCTTTAAAGTACTATAGAATTCACAGTCATTCTGGTTCATCTTTTCAGAATTGTACCTGTCAGTAATCTTCTATTTTATGTATCAAATTTAATATTTATCTGTATAATGCATAAGTTTATTGAAACTATTTTGCTTTTAAAGTGACTATTTTGTTGGATTGCAGCAAAAAGAAGTCATTGGTCCTCCTGATTCAATGCATCTAAAAGTTAAGCAATTTAAATACATGGCATTTTATTTATTTAATTTAAAAATTTAATCTATGCAACACTTCAAGAAACAACTACATAGTGTTGTATATTAGAAACTGTTGACATTCTACTGAATTAAGTATAACATTTTGGGTTTTTATGCTTCTTGAGGTGGTAATGAGAAAAAAAGTTTTTAAAAAATGTGTGCCTTGCTGTATTTCTTATACCATTTATTAAAAAGCTGCTTTCACAGTAAAATTATGTTGGTTTGAAAGGAGGAAATAGCAAGGTTAAGATGTGTGAATAATTTCTGTATATATGTATAACCAACTGCAAACATTGATGTATAATGACAGTATAAAATGCTTTCATGTTTGTGATGTCCAGTGATGTGGAAATTATAAGCCTTAAAATCATTAGATTGCATGGTAATTAGAATTGGCACAATAAACATAGTTTATTGGGGAAAAAAAACAGAATTGTTGATCTGTTTTACCTGCGTTCCAAGCACAGAATGCTTTACAAAAATTCCAAAGAATATGGTTTTCTTTGCAAATATTCCTTAGAGATGTGTGACTCTTTAACTGGTGAAGATTTGTATTATCTGACTCACAGGTAAAGCACTTTTTCATTAAAGGTTCTGTAGGTCTTTTGGGCCAAACAAGTAGACACAAATATTTAGTATCTCATATAATATTTTATAGCAGATCTTTTCATTGTTTATCAGCAGCAGTTTGTTGTCCAATTCTTAAAATTTCATTCATTTACATAATCGTATTGAACGAGCTCTATCTAGACACTCCAGCAGTTGGCTGTTTTGATGACTTAGATTGTACATTTTAAGTACTTTTATCTTTTGCTAAAACAATATCGAATGGCCGAAAAAAGCCAACCAGCCAGCATTACAAGTTAACTCTGCAAACATGGCATTCATCTCCTAAAAACACTATTGGGAAGGAATGTCGGGAAATTTAAGATAAGCAGTGCCCTCTGATGCCACCTGTAATCATTATATTTCCAATGATTTAAACGTTTTTTACAAAAAGCTTCAGCATTCCTCCTTTAAAACATGGACATCAGTTTGACAAGCTTAGCTTTAAGCAGAGAGAAGCTACACTGACCAGAAGCTATATTCATACAACACTGAAGGAACAGATATTTAAGAACAATCTCATGTTTTCCAAAGTATTAACAGCTTCCTGTTACTGCAAAAGGGAAATTATTTGTCTCTTGATTTAAATTTCCACAGTGTAGTCTTAGGCAAGCTATGAGGTTTGTAGGGCAGCAGTAACAATGCTTATCTGTAAGTAGAAATAAGAAGTATTTATTGTGTGAACCTTTTGAATCTGCAGAGATTTTGCACATGCATATCTTTTATCAAATATAAGTCTTACAAGTTAACTAATAATTACCTTAAATGTATAATTATATAGCTGAAGACCACTTTATTATATTTTAAAGATTATATATATATATATATATAAATTCAAAGTATAACTCCTAATTTTAGGAAATTTTTTGAGGTGACAATTATGTTTATTTATGAGCTATCTCAACCATGATTTTTTAAATGGTCTTGACAGAGGAATTGAGTTAATAATTATTCTTCTTTTCTCCCTATTATTTTCTGGTTTATGCTATATATTTTTTTAAACCTTCTTTGACTGTGGTCATACCTTGCACTGTGACAACAGGCGAACTAATAATTCAGAGACTTTTCAGATCTGTCATCTCACCCAACAGACTGTGCATAACTCCATCAATTACTTGTACCATTCTATTAGGCCATTTGCCACAAATTCACTTTTTTTCCTGGGGGAAAACAGTATTACTTGTCAAATCAATAAACCACATATTCATCATACAATATCTGGAATACTATATGGTCACAACTCAAATTTCTGTGGCTCCTCTCTGAGAGATTGGAACATTTTAATTTGACTAGTAATCCTAAATCTATATTATTTGGTCTCATGAGATAAAGTTACCCTTTTTAGGCTTTTTTTGGCTAGAAAATTTACCCTTTTACAATTTTTATTCTCAGAATTGACTTTGTTGTCAATAAAAATTGATTTCTAATGAAACACTGATACATATATTCCACAGGACTGTTTCCTCTCTTAGCGTAAGTCATGCTTATGGCCATAATGTGCTGGAACTTCTTGCAATTTCCTAAAGGAAAATATTGGTATGGTGTAAAACTAATGTTAATATACCAAGAGTAACTTAAGATCAGCCCATGCTGGGAGTCCTGTATAGAACTCATTCCTGCTGGTGAAATTCTTTTGTGGCAGAGAGGAATGCTGCAAGCTTTCTGCAGAATTATTCCCTACTGAAGTTCCACAGGCTTCTTTTTATTCCACACACTCCCTGGCTCATGCTTGAACAACATCTGCAATGTGTGAGGAGGCTATTTGACAGCAATGGCCCTGACACATGAATCTCCTTTTCCTGCCTGCTTCACATTTCTCCCACAGAGAGCCAGAGCTCTCCAGCTCTAAGCAAAGGGAGTGCACACTAACACTAGTGCTAAAATACATGCCTGGGACTACAGTTTAAAATATATTTTTCAATCACATTAGTTTAAATATGGATAGCCTTCTAAGCCATGTCCCCAGTCTTATCTTACTTAATGGTTTGCATTTTTCCCAAGGTAAGTTAAAAGATTTTTATTGATACAGTGCATCTGTACCACTGTACTGGTAAGAAAGTCAGGTGGTGTCTCCATGTTCTTACACTTGTTTGTGCTGTTCATTGCATACATGTGTACACATCAGCATGCAAACACATGAAAATATTCTCAAATTGTTCCTGTTTGTTTTGCAATAAACTCACAGAGTTGCTGTCATTTAGACATCTTGACCTTCCTCCTTGGTAACAGGAAGCACAGAGGACATAGCCTTCCACACCACATATTTTAGCATTTCATTGCAATTCCCCTATGTTGATGAAAACAACATATTTTGAGTAACATGTATCTGCTAAGATGTCTGCTTTTGTTTTTTTTGGGTCCTTTTTTTATTTGGCCAGAAGACACTGGGAACAATGTTGTAAATTTTTCTGTGCTATTGTGCATAGAAAAGGGGTTATTAATGTTTAGGCCAGACTGTACTTGGCTCAAGAGGATTAACAGGGATGTCAAGTTCTTAGGCAAGTCAATCTCCTCCACTGACAAGTTGTAACAAACTTATTCCTAATAATAGCATCACTTTGAGAGAGGTTTTGGCCAACAAATGACATCTGATCTATTGCCTTCAGTGCTGTGTGTCTGATTTTTCAGAGTTGCCCTGTCTTTCATGCCTTTTCTACCAACCTGAAAAGCTTATATTTTCCATATGACCACTGTTTGCTCAGTAAATACATGTTCATCTCTGCTATTAGAAATGTGTTAGGGACTATGCCATAAGTGAACTTGGCATCACTTAAGTCTGTGTACTAGGGGAATTCTAAGTGCTTCAGTGCTTTAAAAAATGGGATTTCCTTTGCACTAGAAAGCAGTATTACTTTATTTCTGGTGAGTGGAGAAATAAGCTAAGTTAAAACTAAATTTAGATTTGTATAAATCAGTAATTTTAGATTACAAATATTAAACTAGTTAATAAAAATTACAAGAATTACAGAGTTGCACAATGATTAAAATTAAATTAAATATGATATGAAAAGAACAGATAAGTAAATATTTTTTACCTTTGCCTTATGTTGAGTCCATGCCTCTGTGACATTCTGGAAGTGGAAGGGAAAATATTTTTTAAAACACATTAAATATTATAAAAATTTTTCTTTCTTGCAATTAGTGTAAGGGTGTTTTGAACACAGCTAGGATCTAGTTGTAGCATTTTCCAAACATTATTAGAGTGACAGGGAAAGGCATATTTGACAAGACTTCAAGAAATAGTGAAAAAGACAAACCATTCTTGATGCACTTCATGTACAGAATGAAAAAAAAATCAGACTTAGGAAGAACTTCTAGTGAACATCAACCATATATTCAATATATTTTATTTTTTTCATGGGGAGATAAGTAGTACTGAAAATAACGTGCCCTTAGGCAAGATGGTATGTCAATTTCTCATACAGGCTGTAGTGCATATATACCTGAATTTCTGCTCTGTAGCTCTTGAATAAAAAACCTGAACATAGAATTCACTTTGGAGGCCATGAGTTTTGTTGTTTCTTCATAAGGAAGTGGACCAAATTTGGGCTGAGAAACATCTGCCTCTAACAAGCTTTAAAAAGAAACTTTAGCATGCAGATTTTCAATAATACACAATGGCAGACAAAAAATTATAAAAGAAAAAGAAGACAAAAAAGCAATCATTCTATAAATCCTAGTAGTCCCTGCCAGTAGTTTAATCAAGAATATTCCAAGTTGAGTAGCATTGTTATACATCTATTAACTAATTATTATTTATCCTGACACACTGATGTTAGACAAATCTCTACAGTTTTTGCTTTACTTACCTCAAAGTAGGGCTTTTCAAAATCTTAAGAGGTTATGGAAATGCCATTTCAATGGTTGAAATGGTTGCATGAATCAAAAAATCCTGACATCATCGTTCTGTTGGGTTGCTGTCTTTGCCAGCTGAGCCAACGAGTGCTGCTTTTGGCCATATTTTGTGGATGCAAAGCCTTTAAAAAGCTTTTCATGCACATAACCCTCAATTTTCCACTATTAATATGACTACTAAAGAAAGCTTCCTCTGTAAGGAGTTTGCCTTAAATGACTACCTAAATGTTTTTCATACCTGCTGCTGCTCATTGTATATATTCCTACGTCTTATCCCCTTCTCCTCCAAGCTGAACATTTCTCCACTCATACCTTTTCTTCTTGCACAGCTCAGAAATTAAATGAAGTTTGTAATTAATTTGTACAAATTAAATTTGTAATAGACGATTTAAAGGTAATGCTTTAAAAGGTGGGCAAGTGGCACCAGAGCCGTAGTGGCTTGGAGTGAAGAGAAAGTGGCTGGCAGGAGGAATTCTAAGTGCTTCAGTGCTTTAAAAATGGAATTTCCTTTGCAATGGCAAGCAGTATTATTTTATTTCTGGAGAGTGGAGGAATCAGCTAAGTTAAAACATGAAGTTAGAATTGTGTAACTCAGTAATTTTAGAGTACAAATATTACTGGAGATGCATGATGCTGAAGCTGTGCCAAGTAGACTGGAGGGAGGATTCAGATCGGCAAATGTCATGCTGGCTGATAAAAGAAAAAGAAGAGAGAGGCAGAGGAGGAGGTGGAGCTTCAAGGATGGCTGATGGGAACTAGCTTTGGTTAAAGTATTTGTAGAATAATAGGAGCATACACTGTTTTGAAAGAGATTTATCTCTATTGCTAGACTTGTTATTGAAAGTGTAAAGTGATACTATTCATGAATACTCATTTTTCTGAATCTGCTGTTCAGTTATGCCAAGCATATCAATCAGGTGTACCATTGTCAGTTAATTAACATTTGATTGCATTAAACACAGGGTGTTGAAGAGGAGGATTCTTCTCAGAGGGGGTGGGGAATCTATGTGATTTCTTTGGAGGGGTAGGGATGTGTTCTTAGTAATTATTGTCAGCTGTGAGAAAAGTCAAATTGTAACTTGTTAGTACGTATTTTTGTGCCACTCACCACTCTTTATGGCCACAGTAAGATTGGAAGACAAAGGCAGCAAGTATATCAGCAGCTTAGTCCTTAGCCATATCATATACTGCATCTGGAAATGTAAATGTTGCCAGTGTAGAAATAAAATATGTGAGAAGAAAAGGGGAAAGGAAAAGGAAAAGGAAAAGGAAAAGGAAAAGGAAAGGAAAGGAAAGGAAAGGAAAGGAAAGGAAAGGAAAGGAAAGGAAAGGAAAGGAAAGGAAAGGAAAGGAAAGGAAAGGAAAGGAAAGGAAAGGAAAGGAAAGGAAAGGAAAGGAAAGGAAAGGAAAGGAAAAGAAGAATGGAGGGAGAGTGAGAAGGAAAGTTGAGTTATGCCTGTAGTATATAAGTATTTGATAGCATTTTGTAACAGAATAGACTTGATAGCATTCAAAATAATTAATGATTTGGTTAAGAAAAATCTGTCTTTCTTCTTCTCCTAGCTACATAATAAGTCACTCATGGAAATAGACTGATAGTGAATTTAGACATGTTGGAAGGAGACACTATACGCCCTCACATGATACAGAATTAATCTATGGAATTTCATTTTGTCATTAATTATTGAGTCAAATAGCTTAGTGAGATTGTAAAGGAGTGTAAATATAGAATGGGCAGCTGTGCCAAAAGAGGAGGTTAGTCCACATGAATGACAGTGGAGAGCAGACTCAATTCTCCATGATGAAATCTGTTGTCTGCTAAAAGGACAGGGGAAATTTCCCAAATTCAATGCAAAAATGTCTAAAGTAAGATGGAAAATTTCTGTCTTTCTCCGAGGCAATTGAAAATGAGCTAACGACACACTCAAGGCACATATAAAATGCATAGAAAATGTCTGGGTATCTTTTCCTTACTCATCATTCCACTGTTGAAAATGAAGATGCAGTGTCAGAACCAAATTATTTTAATTCCTTGACAAGCCATTGTGTTGCAGCACAAAAACTTATCACAAATATGATTTTGTGGATAATTATAACCACATATAAGTTTTTCATATGTTGCATTTAACATATACATGTTTAGTTAGATGGAGTCGACTGTGATAAATTATATTTCAATAAACAAAACACTCATATTTCAGGCCAGTTGGGTAACAATATTTCAGAAGAATACCCCTTCTTTAATCACATACTTTGATGGAGGAATGCTTATGAGCACGTCAGTACAACTCAATCCTTTCCACGGGGACTGACATCCTAAACTGCTCTACACAATGAATCACCTTGTCAAATAAAGTACAAAATGGAAAACTGTTTTCAAACTCATCTTATATAATGACATTTGCAACAACATGTTTGAGGTGATACACCAATAATAATACTTATATTTTTCTTAGACTTTCATGGTACTTTGAAAGTTTTATGCAATAATATGCTTTTGTTTTTTTTCATTGAAGACAATTCTTTACCAGGGCTTTTACTTCATGAGTCTTTAAATGAGCCTGGAGAGAAACTATGTTTTGCGTGCAACTGGAAAAAACCTATATGGTTTCAACAGCAAGCCAACTTATATATCCTCGCACAAAGATTCAAGTGGTTTTTTTTACAATATGGTATACACTAAAATTATTTTTTTATGTTTTTTCAATCATGATCAACAGTATTTGTCTTTACTGATTCTAACTGTGACAGTAAACACACTAAGGAAATATACCTCCAAGTATGTCTTATGCTTCAAAAAAGTAAAATGATGATATGATGAAAGTTTATGTTAATTTTAGAAATCTACATTCCAATAATTATTTTTTATTGTATACTCATGAAGTTTATGCAAAGACAAAACATTTCAGGAACATACTTCCTGTCACTCTTGCACTGCCAGAACAATCTTGGTGTGCCCTGTCTCACCTTCTGCAACTGGCACCTGTGAACAGAGGCTGAGATTTCATCAAAACAGATCTGCAGCTGAACCCTGGCTTCTGTGAACAGGAGCTGAGATTTCATCCAGCTCTTCTAAAAAGAATTTTTGACATGACATTTTTAGAGGTATTAGAACTGCAGTTATTTAGTGTCTGCAACAAACACATAGATCTGGTGCTGTGGAAAAATGGGCCTCTGGGGACAATCTTGACTTTCAGCACTGAATAAGTGTGTTGAGCTGGAAAACAAAGGCTTAAAAATGTGAGAGAAACTTCCCAGACACCCTGGTGAATGGCAGCTGACAGTCTTTATTAGGAAAGAATGAAATCACAGATCAGTTCTTTGGAAAGTAGAATTTTATAAGTGATGTATGTAAGCCAGCACATGGAGTAGAGTGATTTGGTGTGGCTTCTGCCCAACAAAGGAAAACATTTCTCAAGGTAGGTGTGGGCTGCTAAAAGAACTGTTGCAATGTCTAAATTATATACTTTAATCTAAAAACTACTCAGTAAATATACCATATTTACACTATTATTTGCTGAAACATCAGTTTGGATGAAAATGTCCTTACCTTATGCTTCATTAACAATGAGACAACACGCCAAAACATTCAAATGAACATCTCATTTCAGTAATTATCCCCAGTCCTTCTCTTGTGACTATATTGTTATTTTTGCCTTGCACTAGAGGTAAGAATACTGTAGTTTTGGGAGAATATCTGTTTGTTATTAAAAGGTAAAACCAAATAACCCCCAAAACTTCCTCTGTACTCCTTCTCTCAAATAAACAAATTATGTTTCTCATCAGCCAAATTTTAAAAAGAAGCAAACCTCCATATTATAAAGTTCTTTCATTTGTGCCCATCCACTTTTAAAGATAGGTCTGAAGTCCATAAGTGTAATTTCATTGTGACAATCTTAGTGAACAGAAGCCAAGCTGTTCCTACACCAGGATCCCTAAGCAGTGGTTCTGAAAAAGGAGCTCTCGCTGCTTCATCTACTAGTAATGCCTGCACCATAAAGCAGGCTACGGACTCTCATGGTTTGTTTTGCATATTAGGAAATTCTGTTCTCTACACAGAGAACATGGTTAGAGTGAAAGGGGGAAAAGATCATTGAGTATTCCTTCTTCTGCCATGTTGGAAAGTGAAAGCTGGATAGTGAGGTCTTCTATACATCAGGGCAAAGCAGTATATAAATAAATAACTGGTGACACAAGATACAATATGAGAAACTGGATGAGACTAAGATACAGTTAATTAGAAAGGCAGTATTGTTATAATGTAAAACACACCACAGTGGCCCCATAAATAGCCAGTCTTTATGCAAGATAATTTTCCATTACCTAGGTGAAAACCAGAACAAACTGATATGAACTCATAAAAGTGCTAATGAAGTGGGATGAATCTGCCTAAAGAATCAGGTGGTCAGCACCTGTTTGAAGTGTGGCAAATGACTGAGAGAAGTATTGCAGTACCTTTGCTTAGCACAAATCTTTGTCTGTTTTAAAAAGGCATAGTGATTTCCTCATTCTAAAGTAGTTTCATTCAGACTATACTTCATCATCAGTCAATACTTCTGGCTAAGTAGCATTCTAGCATTTTAAGAATGGCAAGCTTGCTATAGTATTGCATATTGCTTACTATTGTTTATTATCTCATTCTAGACATAGAAATCTGTTTCAAGGTTCAGTTAGAAATAGAAGGTTTAAAACCATTTATTTCATAATTAAGTCTTTACTTTCTACTGTTGTAAATATTTTGGAAAAAGGAAATATGAATTCCTGCATTCTAAAGAAATGTATCAATTATATAATACATTAACTAGCTATATATTTTAATTTGCATTGCAATTCGTGATCATTGCTGCCAACACTAGATTTTACAGAATTTAGATCCTTTTCACAATTCAAGCTGCTAAATGCACAGTGTAATAACACATGACAAAGTGCCCTTTAGTACTGGCTAATGACAGAGACCAAGTTCATTTGTAGCACACCATGTGTATTAGAATATAAACTTGAAAAAAAGAAAAGAAACAATTACAGGAAAAGATCTTTAGTTATATCTTTCCAATAATTCTCCTACATTAGATGATAGACTAGTGCCTTGATTTCAATTCCTGGCCACTTGTGCAAGACTAAGCCTTTAATATTTTTTAAGACAAAAATGAAATAGTTATTGCACTATTAACTTGTTTTAAAACCTACGAGTTAAGAGTATTTATATAAGACATTTCTGAAAGGCTTAGTTTTTATTAGTGTAAAAACAGAAGCTTTAAATTCTTTTCATATTTAATACTCTGTGTATTTCTAGTGCTTGTATATAAATTCTGGGCAGCTGAATAATTTAGTAATTCCAAAAAGTGCACTTACTTTTCCTATCCCAGTCATTACTAGCCTCTTTGCTCTCACCATGGCTAGACAAGCCCATATTTTTGCAGAGAACAAAAAACTCTTATTCCCCTCCCTTTGAAAGGCACAGAAAGCTGACCATAAATACATGGAGGAAAGTGTAAAGAAAAGTGTGTCTCAGTGTGGGGCTCCACAGCAACAGTAGAAGAGAGACAGTCTTTGCTTACACTGCACCAACCTTGAATTTCCTTAAAATCAGTCCAATAAGGCCAATATCCATGTTCTAAGGCTGCCCAGAGGAAAAGGTTTGCCAGACTATAATCTTTGTGGAAAAGTTCTTCCTTGACCTTTTTTGCCACTGTATGTCTACGACAGCACAGGGAGGTCAAAAGTGCACTAGTTGTTAGAACCAAAGATGAAGCTTAACCAGACACTGAGAGCAATGATTGTCAAACGGCTCCATTTGCAAGACAAGAAGTGTATCCTTAGCAGAGCAAGAGGGATGAAAGAGATTATTTTCTAGGGGTCACATTTGTTCTTCTTTTTTGACCTCTCTCAAGTTTGCAAAAGAAGCAGTGAGAGTTTTCTATAGCAAAGTGGTGCAACAAAGAGAACGGGACTGTGCTTTCCTCATCTCTTCTCTGCTAGTCTTCCAGCCTCAGTTATGCCTCTCTTTCTTTTTCATAAGAGCCAGTGAAAGCATAATAATTGAATACAGAAATTAAAAGGACAATTTCAAGTGCCTATAATTTTACATTTTGAGGCCCTTCTTAGAACCTGGATCTGAATTTGGGTTAGGATTTGGAGTCCTTGTTTGCTTCTTTTACTACCTCCCCTGTTTCTGTCTTTAGTACCAGTGTGGCTGTCGCACCTAGGAGCTTTACCCATGAGTGTGTGAGATTCTAGAAAGGACCAAACTGTTTCTGGTTTTCATTTTGAGCTGCCCTCTGTTTTTTTATTGACTCTTGCTTGAAATGAACTAACCCGATTTAATTTCTGGTTCTCGTAAACAACTTCAATCTGGGTGCTGGAACATTGCAGGGGACTGGCAGGTTGCAAAGCCATGCATATTCCTGCCTTGGCTGGCAGGGCCCACTTCACCAGGGTACAAATACAAAATATTGCATGAAAACAGACACTTAATAGGTACTCAGAGTTCTGAAGACACTGCTGTGGTAGTAAAGCAATTTTTAGAAGTATCTTAGCTGAGTTTAAACTGCTTTGATTCCTCTTAGAACCAGGCATAACATATCCAAAAACTATTCTAGTTCTAGAATGTTAAGGTCTTGAACTTGAAATGATAAAGTTTTGATTTAACATAACACGGAAGTCTTCAGGTTATCATATATTGATAAGATGAATTATTTGTCAATCAAAATGATACGCCTTTTTAAAATATCAAGTTAGTATGAAACTCATTCCTTCTCAGCTCTTTGATAAAATATCAAGATGGTGTATAAATGAAGTGGTTATTATGGGGCACAGTGTGAAGCAGTTACTGATTTTTGTACTTCTCCACTGTGACCTAAAATTCAAGTTTGACCTCATTTTTAAAAATCAAGGAGAAGGGAAAGAGAAGTTCTAAGCAGAGGTGACTAAGAAATATGTTTCAAAGCAATTGTCTGGAAATACAGGGCAAAACTGCCAAAGTTACCACAAAAAACAGCTATTAATTACATTTTCAAATACTCCCATCTTGACAGAGTAGTTAACAATAGAGATGTCACTTGATAAACTTCCCCATAGTGGGAAGCTCAGGCTATGGCCAAGCACTTCACAGCTATGCAAAAATAGTGTTTAAAAATGTGGCAAGTCAAATAATATCTAAGGCTAAGAAAAGAGAAGACATTCTGACAGTAATGGGCTACATTTTTTTAGCTTCAAATGGAATTTCATGTACCTTTGGAAAGCTCTCTATCATAGGAATGGGTTCTATGATTATTTTTCTTATGACTTTAACTTATGTTTTACTGTCAGTCATCAATGTTTGTTTAACACGTGGAAAAGTTCTGTTTAAACATTCCCTCAAACTACTTGGCTAAACTTGCTGTCCATTGGGTGCCTCAGAGGATAAATTATTGAAATCTAAGCAGACAAATACCTCGTGCTTATTCCCATGGCTAACACAGAATTTTGCAGTTAGAACAAGCTTTAAGCCAAAATTTTATTCAATGGAAAACTTTGCGTGCCTTATAAAGTAAACAGGCTCAAGTTGCCTCTCAAGTTTGGGAGGAGCCCTTAAGAATCCCTAAATGTGGGAAGGGTAGGCTGGTTGTCCCTGTAAGCCCACTGAGCAGCTTTTCAAAGGTGCTTTTCATAACTAAAATTCAAGAGGCAACTTCCAGGTTGCAAGGGTAACCTAGGAATTGAGAAGATCTTTAGAGGTATTGCAATTTGTTCTTGAATTTATTCACATAAGATAATGTTCTTCTGAAGAGAGTAAAACATTATCTTTAATGGGACTAAACTGTCACTACTTTATTCCATTTCTGGTCTTGTTCAAAACATTGTTTTCTGATAGTTAGAAACTTTCTGATTTATTTTCTATGAACAAGAATCTCTATCAACAAGTTAAAAATGACAGTTATGATGTATAAGATATTTTATAGCTAAGACACAACTTTCTGCCTTGTTTAAAAAAAAGATATTGAGTGTTAATGTCCTCAATCTTTTAATTGCCACAATTCCTTAATTCTATTAATCCTTGCCTTGTCTAAAAATTATGCCCTACTTCTTCCTGTCAACAGCAACTATTCCCCTCACTGTTTACAATTCCTGCTAAAAGCTTGAAGATACAGTGTTTATTATCAAGACTGACAAAAGAGCCTTTTCCCCCCTCTTCTTAGATAGGTATCTTCTAAGAAGTTTTAGAACTTCACAGTACGCCTCTAATGCCATAAAAACCTTCAAAAATACCCTCTTGTTTCACTTCAAGGGAACAGGGGGAAAAACAACAGAAATGAATCCATTCTTACAAAAACAAGATCTGAATAGAGAAATGCCCCTGTAGTGCTGCTGTAGATGCTGTTGGGTCCCTCCACATTCTCTGCAGTTCTAAAAGAAAGAACATCATGATCTAGTGCAAAATAACTGAATGTAGGTCTCAAAACTGGGGATCTTAAGCCATATTTGAGTCTTGAAACATGAGAGTTGTATTTCAGAAATTCTGATCGCTCCCATTTAAATGACAGATTTCAAATTAGGTCATGTAGATTGAATTTAGGCTCCCAAACTTGAAACACCTAATTTAGGCGCCCCAAAGTAATTAAATCTGATGATCTGAATGTTGTTCAGAGCTCTCAGAAAACTTTTAATTATCAAGGCCTATATTAAATATAACTTTCACAGATAATATGGCTTGTGGCTCTACCTCCTCAGTTCTCTTTCACTCTTTCTGTGCTTTTGAAACTAAAGATCATCCTTCATTGTAGCAATGGAGTTTCAAGCAAAATTCAATATATAGCTCAATACTACTGTAATACAAACTGACTGTGATATGGACCATGCTTCCAGGAATGAGTACAAAATTCTATACTTGGTCCACTTTTTTTCTTCTCTTAAATCTTCTGCAAAACACATTTTAAAGAGCAGGCATGACCTAGCTCATTGTGCTCAGCATGTTTTTACCAACTCAGCAGAGATGTGGAGAACACTTATAAAAACCAGGCATCTGCCTTGACATAAATCAAAAATAATCAAGACTATCACAGAGTTTGACCTCTGAAATAGTATTATAGATGTATATCATGGACCAAGCCAGGCTATGTTGTAGTTTAATTACTTCAGAAATATCTGCGTGACAAATAGCAATGATTCATTTAACAGCAAAAAAGTTATGCAAAATGTATCAAACCTAATGAAGATCCTGCAACTATTTCCTTGTGCTTGCTAAATCTTTCAAGATCCAGATGCTCTTCCAATAATTAATTGCATAACTTACCACGCTTCTCTGATTTAACTTTTAATTATTTCCTTTGGAGAAAGGAAGTACTCAAGTTGGTTTGGGTTTTTAGGTGCAACAGTAGTTTTTTAAATACAGAGCTTACATCTTACATTAGCTTTCTAATCATACATTACTCTCTAAAAAGTAATTAATTTCAAAAATTCAATATAATTGGTTACTCTGCACCCAGAAGGAGTTACTGTTGTTGGAATGAATGTCTTGCAGTGGGATAAAAGTAAATATGTTGCCCAAGAAATACAGACTTCATGCAAAGAATCAGTGCTGCTTCTGGTATTTATTATAACACACTCCAACAAAAGTAAAAGCATAATATGATACAAGGAGTGCAACTATAAGGCCAGCTTGTTCTGACAATTGTATATGATACCATAGATAATATCCTGACTGCATATAAACAAAGTCATTGATAATAACAATTTATATATGGTCTATATTTACAGGAAATACTCAGAAAACAGAAAGAATGGGCATCGTCCCCACAGGCACTGGTGCCATTCAAATTTCTAAGTCAGCACTTGATACTGGGTGATGTTGATGCTGTAGTTAGAATATGCATGGAGTTGAATGTTCAAGGTGTTTTTGTTTCAAATTCTCTAGGAGCTGAAAGTTCATCTTTAAAATCCAGGGGGAAGTATCTGTTTTCATTGAACTCTTAATGAAAAAGACTGAGGATTTAAACCCAGGTCTTTTGTACTATGTCCAGTCCAACAGGTGTCTTAACTGATGCGGAGCTACATTCACAGTCTTTGTCCTTGTGAATATTAAATTATTCAAAAGACAGGACTAACAAGGATTTCCTTTCCAAAATCCTTGCAGTCTTGTGGTTGCAACATGAGCCAAACAGTTGAAAATGAAGATTCAAGTCTGCTGAAGCAGAATAATTTAAACTTTTTCCCATATTCGAGGAGTGCTCTTATCACAAAGATATTGTAGATAGGATGGTATTTTCTTTTGAAGGAAGACCAGTCATCCCAATGGTTATCAAGTCTTTAGGGAGATAAAATGATTTCCTAACATGTCATAAATCTTCTTCAGTTTAGAAGGATGGTGTATAAAACTCTACCTTATTTTGAAATACTTTATATGAAAGGTATTTGTACAGTTATATAGCCCGGCTAATAGCTGAAAATATTGCCATATTTTCTTCAAAATTACAAATGCATTCGGTTTCATGGTTTTTATTTCTTCACCAAAGTTGCATATTTTATCCAGATGAGATAGATTATTTTTGGTGGACAGGTAAAACAAGTTGCAGTTTCTTTTTCTAGTAATATGGTGGGGAGTTTAATTTTGGTTTGTCTGTTTTCATATGTTGCTTGTTTATTTTAATTAATCACTTGTTCTGACAATGCCAAGAGAATTGAATCTATCTGGAATATTCAAGAAGATTTTGTAAAAGATTTTGAAATTGCTTTGAAGTTCTTATTCAGATCACAAGTTCTTGTGCAATGATACACTGTCACAGTGTCCAAAAAAGCCACTGCAAATGGAACACTCTTGCAGCTTAATGAAACAAGCAGAGTTTATAATCTTATTAAGCTGATGGCCTGCCTATATATAAAAGCTTCTCATAGAATTTGTATATAAATTTGATATTCCCAGTACCAGAAGAATATTTACTTTGCTGCAGTTAGGCCTCTTTAACAGAAAGGGAAATAAAGCACAAAAATTGGCATTGGGGAATGAATTCATGAGCAGTTGTACTGAATCTATATGAGGTGAGCAACCGACAGAACAGCTATAAACAACACTCAGTAATAAGAAGAGAGTTTTACGTTAATGTTTCTTGGCCTGCTTTTGAGGAAGGCTATGTCAACAATCTTAATGGCAGATTTAGTCTCTGCCCCTGTAAATCACTCTGGCTATAAATAAGAATCTGTCTATGTGGATGTCTTCACTGAATTCGGGACCACTAAGTGTTGTATTTTTGCTGGAAAGATTAGGAGTCAGTTCAAACTGTAAATCTGAATAAATTTGGGTACTAATCAGGCAGTTCTAACACCAGCAAAACTCTCACTGACTTGAAGGGAGTTTTGTACATGTAGAGAACAGGATTAGCCCCTCACAGAGTTATTTTCTCAGAGAAAATATTAGTGGAATGATACACAATGCATTTTCTTTTTCCTGGATTTAACATTATTTGTTAAAAATAGCTTTCTCCTTTTGGGCATTTGCACATGTGTATAAACTATTTCTGTTGTTCTATACATCTGAAGTCCACTGACTTAAGGATCTTTTTTCTCCCTTTAAATCTATGTCATAGAGCTCAAAAATGGCTTCTGATCTCTATTGATATTATTTCCCAGTTATTTTTATCATGCTATTAATTTATCATTAATGATAATAATCCATAACAGAACAGCTGTGACACAGCTACTTCTGAGAACTGCATGCTGAAGGTACCTTAAATTCACTTGGTGGGGATCTATACAGAATCTGTAGATCTAGTGAATCTATAAATGACAGATGTAGCTCCATTTCCTGGCTGGTACCTTACCAAAGTCAATGAAATAAATGAAAAGAACTGGTATCTTCCTTGTCAATCTAAATCAACAAAGCCCTTTTCTAGACAGAAAATTAAAGCTGTGATAGAAAATATCTGATAATGCAGGTTAACAGCTACTATATTAGAGAGACTCATGTAGGTGGAGACTTAGCTAACTGAACTAATACCATAGGAAAGAAGAGATTTGAACTCCAGCAATAATATTTATTTCATAAGTACATGAGTATCATGTATTTTATTCAAGTGTAGGAAGAAGAGAGTAACCATTGCAGAGGTCTCCAATCTGAATGACAGTTTTTCTCTGAAAACAGTCAATCCAGTCAGTGAATTGGACAAGTAGTAATGGGCAAAATTGGACAATTATTACTAATTCTGCTATGTAGCTCAACAGAAGATTTCAACCTCTAAATTACCTCTCAAAACTACTACTTTACCATGAAAACAGAGGATTTGATTCATAGCATGCTCTGAGAAGGGTAGGTAATGGGAAAACTGTAAAAGTTAGTAAAAGGTTTTTAATGTGTTAAGTGTGCACTAGCTCCCTTACACCATGCCATATATCTATTGACATGCTCAAAGCGTGACTATCACATGAAAAACTAACAGAAAACTTCAATTAGTGCACCAAAGACAAATGCTTATCTTGCTATATCAAAGACATAAGAGAAAAAAAAATGAAAATAATTTAAAATATTGCTTTATGTGTACACAATGAAGAATAACTTCCCTGTAATTCCCTCCTCCAATAAGACGTTTCTTACTTCTATCAAAAGTGCCTACAATAAATGTCTGTTTCCTTTCAAAGCTTCCTGAAAATTTTAATTGGAGTATCTCTGGTTTCAAAGGAGTAAAATTACTACTTTTTACTCTGAGGGGAGGCCCAAAAAAGAATACCTGAACTTTGGATCACCTTGCTGCAACACATGCAGTCAATGCCTATCATTGCCCCATAAGCTTTATTCAGTTTCATCATGTTGTCTGCTCACTCTGTAATACCATTAATTCTACAGAGCATTTTTTTCTTTCATGTGGAAAAATAATTATATCATGCAAATATTGTTCTTCGGGTGCTAGGCACTTTATATTTCTCTTGGAATTTCAAGAGAAGGAGTGTAAACATGAGCAACAATTATTGAATGAATTTCCTTGCGTTAACATTACTTAAATTAGTCCATTTCAAATGCTTTGAACAAGAAGTCAGACTAACTCATGTCAGATCCCTCTTTTTCCATAGCCTAGAAAATGCTGTTTGCTTAAGGGTTTTGTGAGGAAACTGTAGCTAAAAAAGCCAACCCTGAGCCTGGTTTCAAATGTGTTTATTGATCCCTTTTTGGTTGTGGCAAGAATATTGCACTCTTGATGGCAGTGGATTAATAGCATCTGGACAGCATATTCTTTCCTGCAATTAATTCTTATAGATGGGGGTTATGGCAGTTATGTCCCCAAAAATTACTGGACCAGTGCTCTGTGTAGACATATAGCTTTGTGTTAGCCTTTCTGCTACTTCCCATCTTTCTGACATCTGAGCCAACATGTGATAAGGAATGTCTTGTCTACACAGGGTTGCAGGGCAATTTTGAAAAAAATTGTGTAAAGGAAGTTCTTTACCTGTTCCTCTCATATCTCAGAGAGAAATCTTGTGTCATTCACATGTAGCAGAGCCTTTCACATAAATGAGAAAGTGATGGAAGAAAGAGACATAAGGAAAAGGTGTGAAAGAGAGACACAAAGGTTACAAGTGGTCAGAATTAATGTACATGTGAGGATTTACATTTTATATATCACTTGGACTCATTTCCTTTCAGTCTCAGAATCACCCTCTGAACTCAGATCCAAAGGCATTTTATTATAGACTACTTCCGCATGAAAACATCAAAATTTAATGCAATACTCTAGATAGGCAATTTAGAAATTGAGACATACCATTCTGTGTCCTAAACAGGTTTCTAATTAATTATATTGCTGGGCTAGTTGGAATTTCATCATACTATAGAGTAGAATCTAAATGGAATCTCAATTAAACCAATTTTACACCAAATTCATCAACTTCCACATTTCAAATAAAAGGAGAAATATTTGACAAAGAAAAAAAGGGACTCAAAATAATGCTAACATAAGGAACATAAAACGTGAGGTTGCAATAGCATAAATAATTTTCTATAATCACTGCCCTATGACAGACCCTTAGTGATATCAAAATACACCAAATCTGCAGTTAGTAGTGTCTATATTACAATGAGATATACTTCAGGGATGTGATATCATGGTTGCATCACTTAAGGAGTCGTTTATCTTTATGGATATGAATGTGGGATTTGTACCACAGATTCCTATGCTGCCACTTACCCACTTCCTGGTCAAAAATTAGCTGCCATATCTCTCCCAGTTGCTGATCATTTTCTTGCAGAAGTTCGCCTACAACTTTTATAGCCTTAATTTGCTGCAGAACATTCATATTTAAGATGATTTATACTTATACTACCATTTTCATTTGTATTCAAAGCATGTTTTTGAGCAGTAGATCACAACGATTTCCACTTTCCAGACTTTGCTGCACATTGCAGGTGATGTGAAAGCACACAGCCTGCATTGCTCTCAGGTAAAACATTTTTAAACTTATGGCCCAATGCCATAATGTATAGGAGCTCTATCACACAGCTCTGATGTACAGCACCAGACTAAAGCAAGTTTGAAAGAACTATTTTCCCATCCTTTAGGTGGATATACATTAGAAAATTCATGGTATGGGTACTGGATCTTCAGCATCAGATGTTTCCCTCTAGAGATCTGACTTAGGCTGTGTTTATATGATGAAGTGGTGCAGCCAAGAGCAGCAGATTTGTGGAGGAAAACAATTCAAAACAGAGCAAAGACACTTCCGATTTATATGATATTTTGGTGTTTCATTTGACTTTTACTGAAGTAAAGCCAGTCTCCCTGCTGATTTGAGAGCTGATTCCAGTGTCTAATGAGCTGTAATTAAAATAGCAAACACTCTTCTCTCCCTCCTCCAAAATATGCCTGTTGCTCATCTGAAAGCTTTCTCTTCTCAATTTGGTAATTATCCCTACTGTATTTCATGATTACTTTTTTCCTCCGAGGAGCAGTGCCAAAAATTAGGAGGGTGTATCAGTCTCAGTAACAAGGTATTCACAGGCTGCTATATCTGCTTTGTAATTTCTAAAGGACAGTTGCCTTTACCTGCCTGGCAGCCACACATAAGACACACGAGGTGAGCTTAGAGTTGGAGCTCTGCCCAGAGGAATGAGACCTCAAGATCAGAGTCCTGCTATTCCACATAGTATGAACATGGACTAAAAAAATCTGGGACTTGTGTCCTGAGCAAGATCATCTGCCAATGGTGGGGGAGTCAGCCAAACTGACTGTCAGAAAACCAGTTATTTTTTTGTAATGAGAACTCTACTCACATCTAGAGGAACCATGTTCTACAATAATTTGTTAACTAATGTTGCTTTCCTAAAGGCTTATTGTTTTAATGCTTCCTATATACTTCGACATTTTCTACCTTCAAAGAATGAAAGAAATGGGCCAGCCTAGGAGGACTAGTCTACCATTTACAAGAAGGTGAAATATCCCCTCTCAACCTGGGTTAAGTTTAGACATTGGTTTGTGCTCTGTGATTCCAGAGCTTAAGTTCAGTCACTCCTGAGGTTGCCCATGCAGTTGTGACTGATGTTTTTAAGAGGGCTTTAATGCTCAGAAAGCCTATTAGAAACAGACTGCTTTCAATCTTCTGTGGTTTTGCCTTTTGCTTTTGATTTGTTTTGTTTGTTTGTTAAGAAGATTCACAATCATTCTTTGCCATTTCAGGGTTTTTTGACTGAAAGTTATTCACCAAGGTTTCTTGAGTTTATTTCAGTTATTCCTTCATCTAACGTACCAGGTGTCTTACTTCCTTATTTTTTTTCCAATAAGAAAGAATCTATATTCCTTAAATGGATGTGTATTTCCTAATGATATTAGTAGTAGCTCTGTGTATAAAATAAGAGATTGAATTATTTTAATTTTTTTACTTGGAAAAAAGAAACAAAGCTGGAAAGCAGCTTCTTTTCTTTTTTCTTTTTTTTTTCTTTTTTCTTTTTTTCAACATAAAACAAACAGGTTGTAAAAACATCCCATCTTCTTTATCAGTCAGGTAAAAATTTGCAGTGGAAAGCCACCAAAGAAACCTGAAACTACACTATTAATTCTGAGAAAGTTCTCTTTGAATCCTATAAAAATTTTAGCTGAGGAGTGATTTTAGGATCTAATGACTAAGACCAAAATGAAGACTTAAAATTTGCAGGTTGAGAAGAAGCCTATGATGCCAAAATGTCACTTTTATAAAAAAATATTAGTTCACTTGCTACTGAAAATAAAAAAAAAAATCAGAGCATGAGGTTCAGGAGGCAGCCTCATGGATTCATGATGGATGATGGAATAAGACTTTAACAAAAATCAACATGTTGCTGTGGAACTTCAAAATGGAAAGAACTTAGAGGGGAGAAAAAACCCAAACCCAAAACTCAGAGAAGACAGAAAGCATTTCAACCAAGGGATGTAATTTAGCAAAAGAAAGTTGTCATTGTAATACCAAGGATAAAGCCAGTCTAACAGACAAAGTGTTTTACCCTGTGTGCTCATCAAGAGTATTTTCAGATATGTTACAGCTCCTTGTCTGATCTGTCTTCACATGGAAACCAAGTTGCATGGTGGGGCAGTTCCAGGCTTGATCTCACTCTGGCACAGAGGTGAGCTACATATACATTGAGAAATGTCAGCTTAGTGCTATTCCTGAGCCTTCTGGATGCACCATTTGCACTCCTGTTTACTTTAGAAGGAGCAAGGTTGAGCTAAGTGCCTGTCATAATTGATAGGAGAAATTTAAATGATGCCTTAAAACTGTATAAGGTACACTAAAAACAATTTTTAAATAATTCCTTCAAAGGAAATAGAGAAAAAGGACATAAAAATTAAGGCACAGGCACAGTGAAATTTATATTGGGAAAGACTGAAAAACAGAAAAAGAGAATACTTGAAATGTGTGAACCCTTTGAGCTGCTTGTTTAAGATGACTGACACTCAAGCAGTACCAAAAGAGTAAAGCTGTGAAATTGTACAATTTCCATATTTATATATTTTAATTCCTGATAGAGTAAGACGTACAGGAGTGTGGGAACGGAAGGGAAGGGAAGGGAAGGGAAGGGAAGGGAAGGGAAGGGAAGGGAAGGGAAGGGAAGGGAAGGGAAGGGAAGGGAAGGGAAGGGAAGGGAAGGGAAGGGAAAGGAAGGGAAAGGAAGGGAAAGGAAGGGAAAGGATTTCAGCTCTCAAAAGTGTTCAGAACTTGAAGAGTGACTACTTTGTATGCCATGGAGAGGAGGAACAGAGCCACTAAACATTCAGATGACTAAATAGTCATACAAAATACTCACTGTGAGTGTAAAACTAGTAAAATTTAATGGTTGAACATGATTTTTTTTTTCTGACAGAGTAACTGATGCCCTTATTTGATAAGGTAAGGAAATTTGTAAGAAACTGTCTGGAGGAACATGAAGTGAAGTTTATAGTGCTGGCTGTGCTACATTTGGGTTCTGATAAAATATTAAGCTCCATTTACTACTAGGTTTTATAAAATTCAGATTACTTTGATTTGGAAGATAGTTATCACTTGATATGACAACCTGGATGACTGTGTACACAAGGTATTGATAACATTACCACAGAAATCTGTATTACACAAGGCCTTGTTTTACTTCATTCAGAAACCCAGAAACTCAAAAAATAATGTTAAGAATTTTCATAAACTATGTTGAATTGAGGGGAGCAAAAATTTTGTTACCAACAGAGAAATAACAGCAGAGGAAACGTAGAAAAATTAGATTTGTGAATAGAAAGTAATCGAGTCATATTTCATTACAAAAAAGAAATGAGCGATAGCACAGTTAATACAATATTCCTAAATTACCTAAATTGAAGAAAAAGATCTAAAATGGTTCTTTCAGTAAGACAGTAAGTTATGGTGAGAGCAAGCTAGATACGAAGATACTGTTTGATAGGGTACAAAAGAAGAAGCAGTGCAAATATGGCCTCTTTGTGCATGTCTATCGTATCAGGAAGCCAGGAGGCAACATCCTTACAAAATATCCAATTCAAAGCTCACTGAAGCAAATGGAAGGGCTCCAGCCTCGTCAATAGACTTGGATCAGGCCCTAGGCATGTCTGTGTGAAGTCACTTGGAACATTTCATTCCCTTTTTAGGCACAACCATTACCACAAAGATGCTGAGAAACTAAAGGAAGGCCAGAAAATTCTACTACCACAAGCACAGAGACTGGAAAGACTGAATTCAGGATGGAATGATTTAAATGAGCACACAGGAAGCTTGGATTTGTACCATTGAATATTGTCTTGTTCTGCATTTGTACTTTATTTTCCTTAAGGAAAAGTTTATTCTTCCCAGTAAATGAGCAGTAAAACATCTTGATAAATAATGTTTTTAGATCCCTTAAATTTTTTTTTACTGTTTCATTTACAACAACCAAGTATATTTTTATAAACATGGTTTTAATTTAAATCAAATCTTACTAAATACAGAAAGAATAAGTGATTCTTTCTAGTTACTATGTCCAAGATTTTATAAATAATCCAATTCATTTCCCCTAGCTATTATTCATAGATGAGAAGAAGAAAAAAAGTTTTACTGCTTTTGAAAAATTTCAATCAGTTTTACAGTTTTGAAAGAAGTAGATAATGAACTGAACTTGTTAGAAAAACAGAAATTAAGGAAATCTTTTCTCTGAATCTATACACAGGGTTGCCACCAGTAGTTCATTTTGCTTTCCAACAAGCTCTGGCTTTAGGTACATGGCTACTGGCTTTCAGCAAGTTCAAAAGGCTTTCTGTCTGTCTTTTGAACTTCCACAGTAGAGAAATACTGTATGTTTCAAATTATAAACTACCTTCAATTAAAAAAAAATTGAGGTTTAAAAGGCTTTTCTCAGAGAGAATCAAAGAATAAGAGAGTTGAAAGGAACCTGCAAGGATTGCCGAGTCCTACTCCTGGCCCTGCCCAAGACACCAAGAGTAGCACCATGTGCCTGAGAGCATTGTCCAAACGCTTCTTGAACTCTCCCAGGCTGGTGCTGTGACCCTTTCTCTGGGAGCCTGTTCCAGTGCCCAGCCACCCTCTGGGGCAAGGCACTTTTCCTAATATCCAACATAAACCTTCCCTGACTCAGCTCCATGCACTTTCCTTGAGGGTCACAAGGATGGGGAAGGGCCTTGAGGGATGGTCAAGGTCACTTGGTCTGCTCAGCCTGGAAAGGAGGAGATTGAAGGGGGATCTCATCTTGGTCATGAGCGGAAGCAGAGGGGCAGGTACTGATCTCTTCACTCTTGTGACCAGGGACAAGACTTGAGGAAACAGCATGAAGCTGAGCCAGGGCAGGTTTAGGTTGGATAGCAGGAAAAGGTTCTTCACCCAGACCATAACTGAGCGCTGGAACAGGTTACACAAGGAAGTTGTCACAGCACTAAGCCTGTCTCTATTCAAGAAGAGTTTGGACAATGCTCACATGCACATGATGTGATACTTGGAGTGTCTTGTGCAAGGCCAGGAGTTGATGAACTTGATGAGTGCCTTCCAACACAGTGTATTCAATGATTCTATAATTCTGGGATGAAGGATAGACCACCTTACAGCTACTGCTGCTCTGCCACATGTTGTCAAGAAGTCATGTCAGAAGGCCTTTCAAAGTGAGCCTCTGCACCATTTAAAAATATTTTCCACCCCAGGAAAGCTTTCTTCAGCATGGTCTGCATAAGGAGCTACTTACAAACCATAACAATCTTTCTGGCCTTACATTTGACAGTAATGACAAACTTCTGATCTAGCCACAGCACTTTTTTTTAGACATTGTTCTAGCTTTTCAAGCTCAAGATGCTAAATGTACCTTTTATATCTATAATTAGCTTTTCATGAGAGAGTAAAATTTACTCAAGAGCTAAGGACCTGAGCCAGCCTCAGTGAACCAGTTCACTGTCTGATGAACTCCAAAAGAGAGATTAAAAGCTTTTGCTTTTAATGGCCACTGACCTGCTGTCTTTAGCAGTACTGGGTGAAATTGTATTTCACCAAGTCTTGAGCATTCCTTTATTGCAAGGAGAAACATTGTGCAAGGTGACAGAGAATAAAGAGATGGTCTTGGGATTTAATGTTTATGTTGCTCCTGTTGAAAATATTAAATTTAAGTGTCAGTTGTTATATAAGCAGCATTTTATCTCATGTTGGACTTTTGAGAAGCTGGTTTCATCTTGGCCTCCAGGATATCTTGTCAGAAGGGCATGTAGCCACATAGGCTGTAGTCTTTCCCAAAATTACTCAACATTTGGGTCTTTGTGTTTCAGAGTATTAACGAGATTACGGGTCATAATCTGTAAAAGCTCCCCTGCCACTGCTCTGCTTGACTCCATTCCAGATGAAATCTCTTCAAATAAATCCTGGATCACAATGATACTGCTTTGTATGTCTACAGCCAAAAAGATGAGAGCAGAAAGGAGGGGAGGAAGGGAGAAAAATTATATGTATATATAAAAAGGCATTTCCTTCAAGGGTAAAGACCTAAATTAATGAAGTTCTTCATTTATCATCTCTGGAATTTTTAAGCATCCATTCTTGTATGAGAGGCCGATTACAATATTTTCAGTAAAGTAATTAATCTAGTTATCTCTCTTCCATTTGAATCTTCTTAATTCCTTATGTCCTTTTCTGTGGATTCACAATGTGAACATTCCTAGGCAGGCCTCCGTTAGTTATGGCAATTTAGAGCAATTACTTAATTAACTATGATATATGGTTTTGTTTTACATTGGAGGTATTAGACCTGTTTTCTTTTAAATGAGAAAAGAAAGGCTAGGTGCAGACAATACACATGAAAGGAATTAATTCAATTTGTTGCCTGCATTAGGCCATTTAGTGTTTACTATTCAAGACAGTTAGGGATCCAGCTACCTGTTCTAAATCCTTCATGAAATGAATTCTTGATCCACTTCTTCCCTTCATGGCAAAGATGTTACAAGTGCACAAGACAGAGAAGGCTACACTTGCAGTCAGGAATGTAATTAAAGTAAAATGTGTTTGCAGCCTCTTCTGTGGTATGACTCCCCACACTATATGACTGCTCCATCCTGGATTCATCGCTGAGAGAAGGTAAAATTTAACATCACTGGTCCCGTTACCAAAAGGGCAAATTTCTACAGTGAAGAAGGGCAGAATAAACAGCTTTTTCAGGATTACTCAAGGGTTCTGTGGAACAAAGATTATCTGAGAACTCTTCATCTTAAGTGCTACCTTACTGTATCTAAAATCTAGACATTACCATTCAAAGTAATGGAAGAAAAAAAGAAATCAGCTGGCAGTTTTATCTGGACTCCTATAGGTAAAAGCTATGGTTTTACATTAAATCCATTGCAGTATTTGTAAATAATAGAGGTGTTGGTCTCACACTCAGATATGATATTTCTATCTCACTGGTTTTTCTGCAGTGGCTTTTTTAAGATGAAATCATTTTAGAGAGCCTAAAGTCCCCAGTGACCTTGAAAAATCTGCTCTATACAAGACAAAGAAAGGCTGAGTTGCAAGTAAAAAAATCTTTTGGTTACTTGTTAAAGGAAAAATACTGGCTTTGCTTAGATGTCATGCTCACATAAAAAACTCCAAAATTCATGATCTAATCCTGAAATATCTCCACGGTGATGGAGATCCTGATCAAATGTTACACCAAGAAGAACTCAACAGTAAATCCAATAGTACACCAAGTATTTTATAGGAAATCTTAGCAAAGTCATAAGCATCAGGTCTGGGTTTGGTTTCTCTCCTACATCCAGGGTGTTCCAGATGTTAGAAAGGAAAGTTATGCTTTTATAGGTTTGTTGATTTTGGCTGGGTTTTGGTTATTTGGGGACTGGGGAGGTGGGGTGGGTTTCCCCCCACAGTTACTAGGTTGTTTTTGGGGAAAAGGCTTCTTAGGAACCATAATGCAGGGCAAGGAACAGCCGTTTTCAAACTGGATCTTAGCTCTAGGTTTTCAGATTTAGCAGACATTTTACTTATTCCCTTCATGGCCTAATGACAATTTATTGCAAAAATTATTAATTCTAGCTACTGACTACATAGTTATGCTGTATTAAACCCAAACTGACTTATATGAAGAATCGGGATCTTCAGCACCTCTCAGGAAACAAGTTCTGAGTGCCAGGATAACCAGCTTTGGTAAGGCATCAGAATTTAGAGAAAAACATTGACTGATGGGATTGTATACCAGGAAAAGTTCTGCTCTATGTGATGCTTTTGATACTGTTTCCTCAGGATCCATTTTTGACTATCCAAGTGAATGGTACCTACTGTCTCAGGACAGCAAGCCTTACTCTTAAATGATAGAGGTGGTAGTACTAGCAGTAGTACTACCAGAAGTAATACCCAAGACTGCTCATTCTCTAGGAGAAAAATGCATATTGATGCTTTGTAAACTAGAATCAGTTTTTACACTATCTTGTTGATTGTTTTTCAGGCTTTGAGTACCAAGAAAGTCTTGTATGTGAGATACCATTATTGAGACTGCTAGTGGGCTGATGTTTCTCCTGTTGTCTTGTAAGGAACACTGCAGAGTTAACATAACTCCCATTAGTCTGAGAGTCTCCCAAGAAGGTAATTGTGGTTTACATAATGGAGGGTACCTAAAATGACACTGACATTCTAACATGAATTCTCTTTGAATGTGTCTAGCTGGAGGAAAAAAAAAAAAAAGAAAAAAATATACGTGTGTGAGGTGGAAATGAGAATGACAGTGACCATTGTTTGTAATAAAAATCACGCAAGGAAACTCAAAAGAAAAAGCACAACAAATTAGATAACCTGAAATCCAGAGGCTTGAGAAGAATATTCCATTTCTCAGAGCTGGCAGGAACCATGGAGGGCCACCCACAAGGGTTCGCCTGCTTACCTTGTTAAACATTGCCTGGTTTCACCTGACATGATCTGTAAGCCTGTAAAGCAGTCACACTTCAAGTGCCTTTCATGTGCACTTCAAATCCTTTTTCTTTTGAGATATTCTTCACTAACAGGATTTCCCACTTTGGAAGACAGGACTCTTTCAAAAGGTTTAAAAATGTCTCAAAAACACAGCAAAAATGAACAAAATAAATACAGGTAAAAACAAAACCACTTTGGCACAGCCCTAGAAGGCAATGTTAAGTACAAAGAGCTTTACTTTCAGCTTTATTGAACAGTTTTATTACCTTACATGGTTTTTCACTTTAGTATTGCTTAAAAGATTGTTTTTGTTGTAATATATACTTTCACAACAAATTACATGACAGAGAAAATGTGTTTGAAAGTGTCCTTGCATCCTTACCATTTGCATTTTCAACTGCCCATGTGGGTTGTACACATATCACAAGGCTTGTTGCCAAGGCATTGAGCTACAACACAAAATGTTTCGAGTTCAAAGCTTGTTTAATTTTTCACCTCATTCTTATGTTTTTACCCTCACTTCTTTTATATCTCTAGATGTTTCCCCTGCATTAATAAAATCCTGAATACTTGCTCACTTTTAAAATGTGCAAGCCATAAATGAAAAATAAGGGGGAAAAAAAAGGCTAATACATAAAGATAAAAGATGCAAGCTTTGTACAGCTGCTATATTCTGCCGTTTTTAAACACTCAGTGTATTAGTCAATGTATCAATGCATCCAGAAAGTTCAATTATCCCATCCATAGAGATATTATTGCTCAGTAGCTTTGTCTCCCACTCCAGAGCACGTCTGCAGATCCTGGTGCCAGGAGGGTTCCACACAGGCCTGGAGCTTCAATGAGAAATCTCCAGTTGCAAGACCAGGGCCTTTGTACTGGCAGGCAGTGGCAGAAAATATATATATATTTAAAAATATAGGTCAAGTTACCTGAGTATGCTCTACTTGCATATAGTATCAGTGGTCATCTTTCTTTTGTATGTTTCCTGGTATTAAATTATTCCCTTTCTTAGTAAAGGTTTTAAAAAATAAATAAATATATAAATAAAACATGATAGAGCTGCTTTTCCCCTCTCAACAGTCAGGTTTTCTCTCTTGAGTGCTAAGTGGGGAGGGGGAGTACAAATCTTGCTTTGAATTTCTTGATTGCATTTTTGTCCACATTGCCAAAGTTTTTCTCTTCTTTATACTTGTACAGTCACAACAGAGACTTGGAGTAGATTCTACTTGGAAAATACTTTTTAAATGTCCTGAAAGTATCTAAAAATAAGGTTTATGATTGAGTGGAATATAAGAGCAGTAGACAAACATCTCTATGGTGTCTAGAAATTATTTTGATTTTTGGATCCTCTTTATTTATTCAGCAATATGCACAGGACTTCATTGTGTCTCATAACCTATGGCACCTGTGATGATCTACAAAAGTTAAGGATTACATCTGCATACTCGCCATTCTCGTGTGTTGTACACCTTTTTCTTTTTGTTTCTACTCATTTATTTCAAGAAGCAACAACCTCACAGGCAGTTGTTGATTGTTGGACTCATATAGCCTGGAAGATCATGTCAGGATGCCTGTTTCTTACTGAGTATATTGCATCTCACTTGAAATGGTGACATGGCACAAATACAAATCAATGAAAAAGGTACCCAGCAGTCTGTGTTATGCTCCAAGAACAGATTAGTGAGGTGATTCGGGGCATGTACTCACAGGACAAGCACTGTAACTGAATAAATTATGTTATGATTAGACTTCAGCACTCAATCCCATCCAGATTCTGTCTTGAACTTTAAAAAATCCGATCTATCCTACTAATTTGGGATAAATTATTTGTATCGCAGAAAGGAAGACTTATTGTCTCTCCAAAAAATATAAATAAATGTTTAACATAAGGATATGTTAAACATAATGTGGAAAGAAATAGTTTTCACCTGGATGGAAGTCTACATTTCAGGATGACAGCCTTCAACCACTGACTGTGTATTGAGTTTGAAATTTTGCTTGCGTTTAACTCAATGTAAACTTCATATGTGTTTATCTAAAAAGAAAATAGGTTCTTCTAGAGCCACTCCAAACACAAGGAAATAGTGCTGAGTATGTGTTGCAATAACCTTGCCCTTTTTATATTTTAGTGAGGTGAAATGCTTTGGAAAATGTTCTGTGAAGCACATGTTCAATTATTTCAGTTTATGTGTAATTTTAATGAATGTGTCAAGTTATGTGGCTCAAGTTAGCATGATGAATCAGAGCCTATGAATGTTGTAAATAGAAGGTTCCCTGAAATTCTGGAACTGACAATTTCAATTACACAGGAAAATGAAAGGAAAAATGCTGACAAATAGGTCAAAACAACTCCAACAGAGGCTCTTCAGAAAGAGCAGGAAAAGGGAAAGTTGATGAGGAAGAGTGTATCCAAAACCTGTAAAATGCCTGCAAAAGTATGCTCTTGGCAGAACAGAAATAGTTGGTGTCAGGAGAGAAATACAGAAATTAGTGGATCAAAGCTATTCATATTATGGCTTACAGAAGTAGCTGCAAAGCTGCACTTCCTCCTCTTCTCCACCTTCTTTCCTTCCTCCCCTCTGCCCCATCCAGTGTTTAAGAATATGTCTTTGGAAACAAACTATTGATATTGAAAATGGAAATAGAGCTATGGTACCAGCTTCAACACACCCCTAGCCTGTCCAGGAGGCAGATGAGTTGACCATCATCAGAAATTTAGGGCACAACTCAGTGCCTAAACACAGATGGGCTGTTGTCACTATTGCTACCCAAGGATATCCCACCTGGGCTGCAGTTACCTCTCCTGGAGCCCATCGGTTTCCTTCAGGATCTGCCATCCCTGTGGCACTGACTCAGAGGCCTAAAATGCCAGGATAAGGAGCCCAAACTGTACCTAAATTCACTCATCATATTTTTATCCAGCATATTTGTGCTATTGACAACCAGTTTCAATGAATGGTCAAAAGCTGTACGTAGTGAATAATCATGCATCTGTGCTAAAAGGTCAACAGTGGGAAAATGTACAGCTGAAATGGTAATTTTTTTTTACCATGTCCACATAGTAAAATTTAACAGATCTACATACACTGGTCTATTTAGTGTAATTTGAGGCTGCTTCAATGAATATTATACATGGTTCTTATGTCCAATATCTCAAATTTCAACTTTGAGAAAAAAAAATCCAAGTGGAGGATGTCTCTTCACTAATTCCAAGAAGATACTTAGAGCTCAGGACAATCACTGAAACTTTCAAGGTACCAGGTTGTTTGGGTCAATGTCAAATGTTAAACTAGGTTGTACAGTCAGAGGGCTGTAATGCAGACACTACTGTGTTATGAAATTTCTGGGAAGTAATAAACTGGCACTGGAAGCGTAAAGGAAAAAAAGCAGTAATGTGGAATGGCCCCTTATTCAGGAAACTTTGAAAATGTGCAGCCATAATAGCCGTGGTGAAGTTCCCTTAAATGAGGCCTTGGTATGCTGTGGAATAAAGTCAAAATAGGAGATTGTGGCAATCCAAGTCATACTGAATAAATGCATACATTGGGCCAAATTGTGATCTTACTCACGAGGGAACATTTTTTTCCCCATTTCAATAAAAAAAAAGGGAGCTGAGAACACTTTAAGATACAGGACACAAATGTGTAATTATTCTTGGCTAACATGGTAGCTGTTGATCATTTAATGAAACCATAATTACCATATAATGGCAGGGTATTTATATGACAGATTACTACATTATTACAGGGTAAGTGTGTGATTATTTCTGTCCTCAAAATCAGAATAAAAACACATAGAAGTGGAAAAATAAGTTGAAAAAAGAGAGAAAAAAAATCTGAATTTCCCAATGCCACTCCCATATTGTTACTCTCTCTGCACCTCAATCACAGTGTGATGGCAATGGCCACCAGCATTCATGATGAAGCCAAATCTCCTCAGGAAACCCATGGCACAGCACAACAGATCATAAGGCTCTTTGCCAAATGGCTACAGCTCTAGGCTTCATTGTACTCACAGTTCAACTGATTCAATAGCAGTTTGGTTGCTGGACTCTTGTCCTCAGAAGACACTATACTCCTGCTTGTTTAGAGGCATCGTATGCGTGATGGATGTAAAATGCACTGAGAGGTCCTTAACTCCCACTTCCATGCCTTTAGGCAAGAATAGTGAACTAATGTGGGTTTTAAAGTAATACCACTTTTGTCCTGGCTGGGTAAGTTTAATTTGTCAGTGCTGAGCACTATTTGCTATGGTTTGATTTCAGTCAACATTGCTGGTGTTCACTGGTGAAATTTTGAGCATTTAGAAGGGATTGATTTAAGTTGTGGGAAAATACTTAAATGATTCCATTTATGGGGAAAAATGTGATGACAAGTTATGAATTTACAAAGTTACAGAGAGAGTTTTATAAGCTGAACACAGTCCATCTCAAGCTTTATGAACAGGATGGCAACTTTCCATGTAGGAGGCAAAATCAAATTGTAAACCCAGCTGATTCTCCAAGCCCTGCCTGGGTGTTAAAAGGGCTGTGCAATCATGTGCTTCACCTGAAATTTGCCTCTGCATCTTCACAGTGCTACTTCAGCTGTGTGGGAGAAGGTGGCCAGCTCTCTCTGCTTCCAAAAAGCACTTGCTGAGCCAGTATTCTAAGATACCAGTTTTTGTAAATCAAAGATTTTGGCCCTGAATCATAACTTTGGAATTTTACGGAATTCTTAAATCTGGGTTTCCTAGATTTTTATCCAAGAATCAGTATTACTATAGCTATTTTCAGTCTGTGGTGTTTTCTTTTTTCTTCTTGAAGTTCTTTAGATTGAGGTAAAATGGACTTAGGTAAAAGCCCCATATGGTTATGTTTGCTCAGGATTTATTCTGTGGGTCTGTAAAAGAAATACAGTTTGGAAGAGAAAAGGATTTGGAAACACTAAGAAATCAGTCTGGGTATATTTATTTTGAAGTTAGCTGTAATTGCAGTACCTTTGTAAATAGCTTCCTTAATAAACTAGTTATTACTCCAAATGGTCAATGATTGTTCATAACTCACTGCTGCTAGGTTACTTCACTCTGCACAGGAGAAAACCCCACTCTGATCGTTAAAAGAATAGTTCAAGCAAGATGTAGGTGGAAAATCAGTTATGTCAGAAGCTAAGCCAGCTCTCCCTGAAGCCAAATGGAGCCCCAGTAAGCACCCAACAAGCACCAGCATTCATTTGTAAAAGGCAACAGGTAGGGAGAGGATGCGTGTGGCCTGGGAGAGTAATGAGAGTAATGTAAACTGTTTCACACTTATTCACTGTTGTGCCTTTTGTGAACTACGCCTCACATTTACTCTAGATGAAAATTATTGAATGAAAGAAGTTTTATGCACTGAACTCTCTGCTTCTGGTATCTCTTTAGTACAGGCTGCTTCTGCCTCCACTGCGTTTTTAGAACTATAAATAATTAAAATATATTGTTCAAATACCTTTAAATAGCATCTATAGATCAAATGGACAATGAAGTTAGTATTAGTAAGGTCTAAATTCAGGAGGTTGACGTGTTAGCATTTTTGCCTATCTGGTGTTCTTCATAAAGTTTATTCTTATAAAGATAAATGTAGCTAGAAACTGAGTTATTTTCATGTTTTTCAGATTAATTGCATTTATAAAATCTTGTCATCAGGTGCTGGTTCCAGTGGACTTCAAAAAACTAAGACATTCAGCAGCAGAATATGAATAATCCTGTGCTTCTTCTTTTGGGAATAGTGATGTTTTCATTATTAACATTTCCATTAGGAAAAAACCAATAAGATTTTCATCAAATATAGTTTTTTAAAAATTCTCAATCACTCAACAGGACGTGAGGAAACATTTGTCCCCTCACTGACCCCCCCTTATGCCTAATATTAAGTTTTTAAAAAATCTTCCAGCAATTAAGTCATATGTTACTGTGGAAATCTTTTACAGCCATTATAAAGTTATTATCAAGGACCCAATCCTTTCTGGTACAATAAAATTTCAGTGACTTCAATCTAAAACAGTACAACTTCAAGCAAGTCTCATGAGGCTGGGCTTTAAAATGCAGTTGAAAACAAATTACTTCTTATAAATATGTACTATTTTTCAGGTATTGTTATTTGTACATCTTCTCTCATCCATTTCTAAGCAAAGGTCATTTATTAGTCATTTTACTATCAGATTCTCCAGGAAAAAAAAATCAGAGGCTCAGGAAATTTTCTCCAAAGCTAAAATAAGTCAAATTCTAGGGTTTCAAATTCTGGCAAGCTAACTTCTCCAAGGTCTCGTAAAAATTCTGGGCTGTTATCTCCATATGCCTGATAGTTTTTGGGGGGTTTTTTTGTGATGGTAATTAAAACCGTCTGTCCTTTCTCTGTGACTTCAGGAGAATGGCAATGAATCACAAGAGCTCTAAAACAGATAGAAGGATAGAGGCTGAAGTTGGCAGCTCAGAATCACTTCATCTGCTGTATTTCATCCACAGAAATACAGAACCAAAGCACTGCCTCCTAATTCAAGCAACTTCAGAACAAGTCACCATGGCAGAAGGTTCTCACAGTTGTCACAGGGAGACAGAGGTAGTCCTGGGTTTGGATTAAAGCATAAAGAGATGTAAAACAAACTAATTTACTGGATATGGAAGATCACTATCTCTTAATACAAGCTTTAACTCTTCTAGTATCATCTGTTACAATTTTCCAGGAATCTTTTCAACAATCTCGCAGTAATACATATTTTTTGAAATAAGAGTATGTGAAAAGTGAAATAAATTCATGAAGCACAAAAATGACACTAAAATCAGTACTACAGTCTTATCAAGTCAAGAAATACCTAACCTCCAAAATATAATTTAGAAAATTAATTCACTATGATGTTTTCATATTCTGTAGTATTTGACACTACTCTTTCTTTCTTACACCTTGCTATCCATTCTACAAATTTAATTTTCCTGTGTTTTTTTGAGAAATTTTCTGTTTTAAGATTTGTTGTCATTTAGAAGAAGGTTGCTCACTTGGTGTGTCACTTCCCCCTCTCCTAGAGGCATTGTCTCCTTCCCTTTTAAAATGAGAATGAATTTCAGCAACAAATTGATCTGATCTCAGAACTGGAGATCTGGAAGATACAATCTTAATGAAAGTCTTAATAAGCTAATCACATTCCTGAGGATCTCCTACGTTGGTAACCTGTTGCTCAGGGAAGTAAAGCAATGTTTGACCAGGTCCTTCGAAGTCCAGAGCCTCCCCAATGAGTCAACTTCTTATGCAAAACTAAACAAACATTCATGTGCTCTGCTCCCGTCATTCTCAGGCTATATATAGCCAGCAGCTTTGGCTCCCAAATTCAGGGGAAAAGGCTGAATGTCATGAGAGAATGACAGCATATGTCTGAAGCATAAATATGCTGGCTGCCTACTGAGACTTGATGACCTTGGCACTCACTGAAGTTCAGAAAATCAAGCATCACTGAAGATCTAAAACTTAGGTAGTATCATTTTTTTATTTTATAAAAGAGTTGGGTACATAAAACTATTTAAGAAATGGATCTAAGCACTCCATGAGGTAAAGCTTTTTAAGTAGAATAAGGTTTGCTGATCAGAGGCTGGTTTTCTATCAAACACTGTGCAGTGCTGTCCTAATAAAACAAAACATACAGCTACCATGAAACAAATACTCTAAAAGGAACAGATGCATTCCTGGTATAATTCTTTTGAAATCAGCAAAAGAGATGAAATTAGAATCAACCTTCTTAGGGAAAAATCTTTTATTTTTATTAAACAATATTTGTACAGTATATAGTAATTTCAAAAGTCGCTTTTATCAAATTTATTTTGATTTCATGAAAACATGTACAGCTATTAATATAAGCAGGTGTATCAGTCCAATTTCCTACTAAATGTTCTTTTTGTTAGTTTTCTTTATTTTCTTTTTTAGTTTCCTGCTTTATCATTCAGAAGGTTTGCACTGTATTCCTGTACATATTTGGTTTGGTGCCCAGAAATGTATTATTTTAACAGGGCTATTCATTAAAAGTTATTACTTTACAGGGGTTCTACCATGCATACATAATTATATATATGCCCTTCTACGATGAACACTGTGATAAAGTTACCATAAAAGATTTTTCTTTTTAGGGTTTATAGTCTCTGCCATTTCATGTCACATTGATTTGACTAATCCTGGCATCTAACTTTCTAACTTCAATTATTTTTTCAAAAGGTACTAAACTGTCAAAACATATTTTTCATTATTTTCTTCAGTAACATTAATCCTTCAGAAAGTACTGTGACTGTGACTTGTCCTCCCTTTATGTTCTCCAAGGAAGAAGTGAGCACAGCTGCTAACACACAGAACTTGCCTTGGCCAGAACCAGTAAGTCAATTTTCAGTGACCTGCCCAAGACTGACTGTGATGCTTTCCCAAAATAATTTTTGATTACCACATATTTCAGTAACTCCATGGAGAGAGTTTTTTTAAGAATTTCTCCAGATATACAATATAGGTTAGGGTGGTTTTTTTTCTTTTTTAAGACAGAAAAAGTTCTAAATGACCAATTTTATGATGAAAACAATCTAAAGGAATGTTTAAGATAAAAAAGGTAAAAAGCATGGTATTTCCTTGCAACTACCTGTTTCTATGAATCTGCATCACAAGGCCAAGCAAGAGCAGATAAAAATTCTTCAGAACCTTTGTGGAGAGCTGGCAGTAAAAAGGAGCTGGCATCAGTGTGAGCAGTGTAGCAGAGTATTGTACCAGTGTAGTTGGTCAGGAGCCAACACTTCCAAGGACCTGTAAAGCATGCCCTATGGTAGTGTGACTTTCAAGTTACAGAAACGTCTTCAGTACTGAGATATCTGATTTGCTTCCAGCAGCTAAGGCAGAATGAACAAAATCACCTATTAGAATTGAGGGAGACAGAATATTTAGCATTTTCCTACTTCATTCTCATCACTGCCCACCTGGAGTTTGGGAGGATAGATTTAAGACTTAATCTACAATCTGATTTAGACTTCTAAAGTCCTATATGGCACAATATTTTGTTTAACTTTTGTTACCCTATACACATCAAAGTTGGCTTATGTCCTTTGTCCCAGTGTTGATGAGACATTAAATAATACTTTCACTCCAGGGATTCCACAATTACAGAATTATTCTGAGCTGCAAAGACATTAATGAATATAAAGACTTAAGCATCCAGTGAAACTTGGAATTGTTGTACTTGTACTAAAAGAGTTTGTATTATAATATTTAATTGATAGGAAATAGATCTAGACCATAGAGAATATTTTAGATTTGTGGAGGGAAAAAACCTAAAACTGCACATCAATTATAAAATATGTAATCACTTTGAACTCTATACTTACCTTCACGTATCTGATTCATGCTTTTTTATATTTTTCCATTGACACAGTTTTCTACTGTAATGTGATTATACAGTGGTGTTTGTGGAATGACAGAATCCATGGAACAGTTAAGCAAAGGATGTCTCTCATTTTGGACTCATACAAAACATAACAGGCTCTAGCTGTGCATCTGCTGGTTTTACCTAAGTTCCTCTGAACGTTTTGGAAGTTAATTGCGACTATGTTTAAGTTTAAAAAAAATTTGAAGATTGCTTTTCCTGACAAGTAGCTAAATTTATTCTCCATTAATCAAATGTTGCAAACCCTCTAAATCTTCACTAAAGTGAAGGTAGTTTTGCTCTCATTTCTTTCGTTTTCAGAGAAAAGGGCAGTGAACGTGTCTTGTTACAATTGCCACCCTCTGGACGAGACATCAGAGTTCTTTAGCCTGATTCTCATGACCATCTAGCAAAAGCAAGAGCTTGAGGCACTGTGCAAAGAGTATAGGATATGGGATATCTTGCCTAACATTTTTCTCTTGAAAGCATGCTGTAGTAGTATGTGATCTGTGCTGTTAAGTGGTATTGTGCAATTATCCTAAAAGCCTAGCTGCACTAGTTACCTCACCATCCTCTGCGACACTATCCTGGTGGTTTTTTTAATATATTGTGTGAAAGTGATACACCAGTCTTGTGGTTTATTTGCCACAAGATGAGGCTACATTGAAGGTAATTGTGCTGTGTGGGGTTAACTTTCTGTAGCCTGTTACCTTTGACTTCAGTGACTTCACATAAAAAGTTAATTTCCACAACTCCAATGAGACTCACTTCTGATAATACTGGCCCATTGATTCCAATGAAACACTAGTAAAAATTACTCTCTATTCACTTTATTAGTAATTTTTAACAGCATTAGGCCACTCATTCCACTATCATACTTTCAAGACTGAATGTTCAAACACCTTATAAAGACAAAAGCAAACATCAATATACTTCTGTGAAAACTTGTTTCCTGTGATTGTAGTTGACTTACTGGTAAGCAGTACTGAATATTACCTAATGGGAAAGAAAGAAGCATCTTCCAGAGTTTTTTCTAGTACTCTCCTATAAATTTTTTGAGGGGGTGTAGGGAAAAAATGAAAAAGTCAGAATGATATATTAAAACCAAATGGATCAGCATTCCTCCTTAACCTTCAGGAAAGCCATATGAAAGGTTCAATGCCGTATAAGTATGTATTTTGAGAATGCTGTTTTGTTTCAGGGTTTTTGGATGATGCTTAATTTTGTGTGGAGTTCTTTTTTGTTTTGCTTTTGTTTCATTTTACACTTTTGTTTGGGTTTTTTGGTTTTTGATTTCTTTTTTTGAATGGCTGGTTGGTTGGGGTTTTTAGTTCGGTTTAATTTTTAGGAAAATGCAAGATTTATTTAATTTCTTCCTTAAAATTAAACTGAAAATGGAGGTGATTGACAGGAGGGGACTATGTTTTCTTTTATACCGCGCTTGAAACAGACTGCATCTCCGTTACTCAAATTCATGACTAAATCAGGCTTATTGAGAATCTAACCACTATGCTGTACCAGAATGCTCTTCTTATTCTTAATTTTTCAGAGGAAAAATATCACCCGACCTTTATTTCCTATCCATCCATCCATATCTTAGGTTTGTTCTCTGCTCAAGACATGCACATGCCTTCTGATATCCATGTATTAAAATTTGCTTTGTTTGAGCTCTTGGGAGTTTGTTATTCATTTGTATTTTTTTGTTCTAACCTCTGATTTAACTTGAAATCTATCCCTCTAAATGCAAGACAATTTTGCCATTTTCTTTCAGAAGCCAGACAATTTATAGATGAGCTCAGACCAAATAAATCAGGCAAGATATATTTATAGGTATAATATACCATATATATTAATATATATTTTTAATCAACATCATACTGTCACTCTGCAGAAATAATTAGCTGTTAGGAAGGCACCCACTGCTGCTATCCAAAGCAGACACTGTTGCTGGTATCCAGGCTGGGACACCAGAGCAGCCAGCGATCAGTCAGCCACAGCATACTGCTTGTGTCCATTAGTGATGGAGTGAGTCCTCTTTGTTTCCCTGCACTAATTCACTTGAATGACTGTGTAACTACAATCATCTTTAGATTGAGCAATTTCTCCACAAGAGAACATTTACAGTCATGCTGAACAAAGAAACAGAGATTCAAACGCACATCAGCTTCGGTACTTGGTGGTGGGAAAAGGCATTGACTCATCTTTGCCTCCCCTGTTCTCTTCTCACAGCAAGAAGCCTCAGGAAATCTCCAGTTTGACTCCCCAAACAAGGACTGAATGGTCTCCATTCTGGATTGACTAGACTTCTAAATACTTGTGCATGAAAACCAGTGGCCTTACATTCCAAGATAACAGGAGAGTCAAATTCTAGGGCCTATACGTGATAGTGAGGATTCAACCCTGGAACACTTTTGAAAGGTTAGAATTAATTTACCACCTTGCAGCACCATAACTGGACCTAATAACAAATCACTAGGCGTCTGCTTGCAAAATGATGTTATTTTTTAAATTATGGAATAATGTGTGTATGATATAATCAACAATATCAAAATAAAGTTCCTACTTGAAGAAATATGTTTGATACTTATAAAGGTATATTCAAGTTAGCATGTACAAAGCATGTATAGACTATACTTTTTTTTTCTTTTCTCTTTTCTCCCAAATGCTGGTTTTCATTGTAAGCCATATTAAGGGATATTCTTTCAGGTTTTAAAGATCTTTCTAACTAACAGCGAAGACAGCAGATATTTTAAAGTTGATACATTAAATAAATTAACTCCAGACATGTGTGATCCACAAACCAAACAGCACCATATGAATGCATGTACACAGTCTCCTACTGATATCAGAACTTACAAGTAAAAGGAAGACAGAATGATTGGCAATTGTCAAGCATCATCTGTTATAACAATGGTTTGAAGAGTTTTGAGTCTCTCAAAAGTCAAATTATTTTGCATTATTCCCAGTCACAGACTCTTCTTCACCTAAAAAGCAAAGGTAAAAGAGCAGTGTTAACAGAAGTAGCAAGGATTCATAAGAATATTCTGAAAGTTAAAATTACTGTTGCTATTTAAACTGAAACATTCTTCTTCTCATCTTTGGATATACAAACTTTGAAGTATTATTAATGCATACCATAAAAAGTGTAAGGTGTACAATGAGTTCAAGAGACATCTTAATCATTTTTTTCTTCTTCTTCAGGTGTTTGATATATATAGTCTTCAAAAAAGTTTGAAGACTTTTTTGCATGTAGATATTCTTTATTATGCACATTTTCACCCTCTGTATTTATTTATAAACTGAAAACAGTTGCCTAAAACTGATTAGAACCAAAAGTTCTGACTGAGAAAGAGTAACAGATTAGAGTATATTCTAGAAAAAACTAGCCACTGCACTTGGATGGCATATAGACAAATTGTTATTGAATTGACAGCACAGAAAATATCATGGACTGTTAGTAACATTATTCAACACAAATTGTAACTTTTTAATGAATTAGTGATTGCATTTGAATCTTAGAATCACTGTTATATGATCAAAAATTCCAAATTTAACTTCTACCTGTATGATAGATTTTATCTCTATATGGTTTAATTACTTTAGGAAGAAAATATTGATTTAGGTCAGTTAAGGGAAGAAATAAATAGTGATTATTACATGTTGCAATTATAAAGAAACTCTGACATTGTGCAGATTTTGTTGCTGCTGTTATAATACCTATTTGTATGGACAGTCTGATATTTCTTCTTGTTCTGCACTAAAAAGGCCAAACCTGTATTAAATTAAATACTCTTCAAAATCTGTAGGAGGTTTCTTCCTGAAATGAAAAACACATTTCAAAAAAAAAAAAAAAAAGGTAGTTTGCTGGAGGAGTTCCTGTTGCTTTTCCTTCTGTCATATATATGGAGAAGAAACAGGCCATACCATCAACAAGTAATTTTTACCAACCTGTCCTATCTAGGTACTAGTAAAATGCATTTTGCCCCATACTGGGTCAAAAATAAAAAAGATACAATAAATCCTCTTTAATGAATTTTGAACTAAGAGAAAATTTACTTTGCTTCCAATAGACATCTATATATACCCAAATTACAGACACTCTGTAGCCAAATATATGTTGCCTCAATTGTGCAATGGAGAGAATAGTGGCTTAATTCTGTAATCCCTAAAACATATATTGACAATGAGAAAATCACATTATCTGTTTCCTTCACAGAAGTTCTCCATCCAATATATTGCCAATACCTAATCTTGTTTGAGTCTCAAAAGTCACTACGATATTTTCTATGTTGTTCACCCATTAATATAAAAATGAGATAATGTGATACACTGGGAGTGAACAGTTAAGAATGTCAGGTAGCCTTCCTGAGTAATTTTAAACAAATGGACTTTATTTAGATACAAACTACAGTCTAGACCACTTTCCGATAATGAAATTATACTTTGAGGTGGTGAGAATAATTACAGCCAAAGAAGAAAAAAAGAAACTAACTCAACACATACCAAATTTGGTACAATTTATGGCCAGTTGGTGGCCTACCCTACCTTTGAAAAAGAAAATTGAAATAAAGGTCTAGAAGTGGACTAAGGTGTCTTGTAACCAATTGTTTTCCAGTTTTGTCAAAATTGAGTCCCCAAGAAAAGAATTTTGAAGTGTGAAATGTAAGGACCCTTCTCAGGTGCTGCATATAACATTAGTAGTTATTTTCAATAGTTATTATAGTATGGGTAGCAACAATACAAATGCAAGTAATGCGGATGGAGGTCTATCTTTGAAGGCAATAAAGGCTCCTCTTTAAGGTTTGTGATAGACCATAGAAAAATACTAGGAAAGTTTTGTTGGTTTTTACACAAGAGAAATCTGAAATTTAAAGAGTAAGGTTTGATAAATGCTTAAATTTTGAAGACCACCTGTGAGGATGCTCGGTGATTGAATTAAGGTAAAAATGAAAAAAAAATTTTGGACAATCATCTTCATAGGGTGAACTGAAACTGCAGAATAACGAATAGCTCTAAACAAGAACAGGACAACAGGACTCCGTTAGAGATTCCCATGCCTGCACAACGAGGCATTTTCAAACAGGCTAGCCTGCATGTAAGTTTTTGACACATATATACGTCCTTATAAGTTTTAATTATTTTTAGAGAAACACTAAGACCAAAGATCAAAGTATTTATTTCTGATTGTTATGTATGCTTAAAGTTTCAGAAACTGTTAGCAGAGCCACAGATGTTTGTGGCTGCCCACCTGGGACTGCTACACAGGAACAAGACACACTGCTTTCAATGAGTGGAAAAATAATGCTCTAATAAAACAGAAAAAGCCCCACCACACCAGCTATGGAGAAGCATGTCTTTGAGGACTAGCACAGCTTTAAACTGCACTGGATGCAATTTGGACAGTAGGAGATAAGACACAGGCACAGGAATATTTTCATTCAATGTTCATTTCTGCGTGACTCAGCAGAGCACTAACAGCCACCAAAGAAGAAAGGCTACGTCGGACTCTACTAGGCTTGTCTGAAAGAACTCTGAGTGAAAGCTCAATGCTTTTTTTGCTGTGTGTATCATTAGCTTGGACTTGTTAATCAGAAAATAATTAGGAGTATGCGAGCATGTCTGGTTTCCATTCCTTCTGAATAAGAAGAGACTGACCACTTAGTAAGGGAAGGAGTAAGAATCCTCTTCTAAGTGCAGTCAAAAACCTTGAGCTGTCTTTTGATCCTGACTTTCCAGGAGACACTAATAGGTGCTTCTGCAAGTTATTTTGTTTAGGACTGCTGGCAGAGGTTACTAATAAATGTAAACACATAGATAAAAGAAAAAAAGTGTGTTGACTAGCTCTGTGTTTTTTAGTTTCACTTATCTTATGGATGAACAGGACCAAAATTCTGAACGTGGTGAGAACGCAGGATAATATGATGGCATTTCTTAGACACCCTGGATATAAAAAACACCTACATGATTTGTTTTTCCACTTTTTCCAATAAGACTTCTTATCAGGCTGTGTGGCATGAATGGGGTTTTTGAGGCGGTGGAAGCGGCAAAATTTAGTTGTGGTCTCCATAGTCCTAATTTGATGTCAGTGAAGTAGCAGGTTACTTTGGAGGCATAAGACTGATCTTGAAGAGACGGGAAATAAAAACATAGGTGCTAAAACTGCCTGGAGGAACATCACAGATCTGCAGAAGCAGGTAGAGTCTGAAAAAATGAGCTGGCTGCCTCTCAATCTGCTCGAGATGCTTGAAAATTTGTGGGTGATCAACACGGCAGAAAACCTCTGGTGCTGAGGGACAACTCACCCACTAAAATTTAGGGCCAGAGCTAAGTATACAACACACTGAAATTGACTTGAACACTGATGCTCCAGCCTTGGAAGATGACCTGTCCTTTGTCATTACATGGAGGGCCACAGGTGCTCCTTTGCTTTCACACAGAGAGTAAAATAAAAAAAACCTGATGACAGGGAAGACATGATACTCCTTCCTGAGGCAGCTTCAGTGGTCTAAGCACAGCCTAGGTACACACTTTGGGTGTGTGAGCAATGCATCAGCCTTTCCCCACTGCGGCCGGCCCGCGCTCACAGGCTCTCAGCTGCCAGTCCCAATGAATGAGATCCTGGGATCAGCCTCAGACCTTCCCCGCATTCTCCCACCGGCAGCGCAGGGTACTAATCGCCGAGCCATTGGGATAGCCCTGTAGGGCATTCTTCTAATAGTTTTTCTAGTTCTTCCACTGATGTCCTTATACATCTTTTATGATTTCGATAGTGATGCTATGTTCCCCAGGCACTTTCCTTCTATCTTACTCTCTGCCTGCTTTTTTTTTTTTTTTAATCCGGGGGTGGGGGGAGGGAAGGGGCTACCTTAAACAACTTGCCCTACTTGCCCTTCAGTCCTAGCAAAACCTTTCAGAAAAGACATTTCCCTTATCCATTCTTCCAACCACGAGTGCATGTCAAGAAATGGTGAAGATGGAAAATATTTGAGTACTTTCATATAAATTGTAATGGTCTTTTTCCTGACTTCATGTTCTATTTAGAGATTTTTCTTCAAAACAGATGAACAGACAGTTCTTTTGGATTTAAAATTAAATTTGGAATATTTTCTTTAAACTGCACTCGTTGCTTTTACAAAGGACTGAAAACAAAATGCAGCACGTGACATCATTTGAAAGAGAAAATTATGTTATCTTATATAGTTCTAGAAATAAACAGTATTTTTTTAACTGTGGCTCTTCCCTAATGTGTGCCGCTGATAAATAGTAAAAAGAAATTTTTTCCTAACTATATATTTCTCTCACATTATACATATATAAATTCTTCAGGGAATAACTTGAGCAATATAACTTGAGATAGGAGGTAGCTGATATATGTGGGGTATTAATATGAAAAATATTTTCACTGCTTGTATGTTATAAAGCTCTTGGAATATTACAGACAACAAAAGTATAGGTCAGTTAAAGAATTTCCTTATCCCTGTTCTGCCCATAATTTTTTTCCTGCAGGTCCATTTTCTCTTGTTTTCTTCTCATCTGTTATTTTCATTTTCCTTCTCATCTTTCATTCTCTATTATACAGGGCACCTTTTGAGGAGCTTCTTCTGCTTCCCACTGACAATACATACTGGCAGCAGCAACCGAAGCCTCAGTCAGTGAACACTTGTAGAGATGGTGAGTTGTAAAATAATAAATCGAATATTTAATACTTAGACAGAAGATGTGGACTTTATCTACACTTAATGGGTGGGGAGGCTGATTACTCATTCATAGCTACACCACTTGTGAATGATGAGGTCACCCCTATCTCAGGAAGATAAATGCCATATCCTGTTATGACATATTCCTTTTATATAAAATTAGTTCAATTTTCTCACTAGTGAGGAATCAGTATAACTAAAAAAAAAAAAATCACTTCAAGATAAAGGCATTTTTCTACTGTAATTCATTATATATCCTATTTTCATTTTATTTCTGTTCTGTTTTGTTCTATCTTATCCTGTTCTATGTATACTATTTTACTCTCTACCTAAATGATATCTGACTAAAGTGAAGCAAAAATTAGATGATACAATGAAGCTTTGTAGCATTCTCTCTCATACCTGTCACAGGCTCCTTCCAACAGCAGATAATGAAAATTCAAAGTCAAACCATTTAACTTTAAGTAAATGGAAATGAATTTCCAGAGAAGAGATATTTTTTCACCTGTGAAAGGAACAGTAGTATACCGACAATGCGAATAAAGATATAATATAGAATTGTGATAGAGAGGTATATGAAAAGCATAAATATTGAATGTTATTGTATTATATATTGTCATGTAGTTTTAATTTTTATTTTTGCTATGTTTTTGCCTGAGAGGAAGGTCTACTGCACATAGAAACAGCAGTACTCTAAGAAAATATTTCTTTGCCTAATCAATACTAAAGCAACTTGCAGCATATCTTGCAATAGTATATGGTATTGAGACAAAAACTATGTCACTTGGACACCAGAAGCTGTCAATAATTTGACCAAAATGAGAAATAAAGTAAATTAAAAATATTGGGGTTTATTCTCATCTCATTTATGCTACCGTGCTGCAGCAAATTAAGTTAAATCCATCATGGTATGTTGTAGCACTGGTGAAATATGTGGCAAATTGGGTCCACACTATTTAAAATGGCACAGAGCATAAGCTTGATGATGGATATTTTCATTGCTGTATAAAGTAAGTCTCAGAAATTCCTACTGGATTTTACCATTGTGATTAATTTGGGGGGAACAAAAGATACAAACAATCAAAATGGAGTTTTCTTCAAATATGAGATAATGTTTTTTATTTGGCGTCTTCTAAGAGCTACGGCAAAGGAAATGATTATGTATTCTAGACATTCACAAACGTACTTTTGAATCCTGCTTGTCTTCTAACATACAAAACTATTTGTCAGTACTTCCAGTGACTTAGTGGGTCTACTTGTGCAAGCAAAGTTATCAAGACTGAACTTTTAGTTACATTACCACTTAAAATATTAATCAATACTCATAAAAGATCGTATTAAATATCGGGAGATCCTGGCTCTGCCTACATGGATGAAAAGCAGTGACTTTCAAGACTAAGCTGAAGCAAGCTTGGCTAAAGGCAGGCTCTCCATCCCGGCTGTCTCTTTGAAATGTCAAAATCTGCTCAGAGTTGCCAATGTAGAGCAAAGAGTGACAATCAATGGATGGGCACTTCGACATGATTACATCCACTCTACTGCCTGGCCATACATTGACAGACAAAACTACTGTAATGGAGTGATCATTTGGAAAATGGCTACTGCCCACATTTAAATTCCTTTCAGTGTTATTCCATAGCCAATTAGAGTGGTAGCCCAGCCTATATTCATGCCAGTCTTGTACTATAATGTAAGAAAAAGGAAAGGAGCTCAGAAGTCTTTAATTATTCCTCCAGCCATTTATTGACCTGCTCTCTAAAGGCCATATAGGGGCCTTCATCTGCATGCAAAATTCCTATTGACATCACTGGGAGGGCCACGGGCAGATGGAGAGTACTTTGTAAACCTTACATTTTAAATATATTGTAGGAGAAAGGCACAGAATTTGCAGTCCTTAAAAAAAGTGAGCAGCTTTATCTAATATTGGTCTTTAAACATGGAGTTTGAATAACAGTTTTCCTAGCAATAACAACCCCCCTCTTCTCTGCAAGCTATCTAACCTACACGTTTCTGTAAAGTCTTCATATTTAACACTCAAACAATTGATGTCCCTATAGTATAAACAGGATAGATAATGAATATAAGTGGGATAGAAAATTAATCCTACTTGCGAGGAAAGAGAGTCATAATTCACTTAGGCTTCTCAGCTCTTACGTTATGAGGTCTTCAGCTAACTCATGGGATCCATTCCACATCCCACAGATGCTCATTATGAATTCTTTTTATGTGCAACATGTGGGGACTAACCAGTTTCATATCTCCTGGTATTAGCTGCAATCCAAAGCATTTTGTATTAAAACAGAATGCAAACACAGATGCTATTTAATACAAAAGATTTGAATGCAGTCTCTGTTTTAACATAAAGTTGGTGTGTCTTAATTTGCTTTGAAACAGCAATGGGAAGAAAAGTCAAGATGAGAGGATATTTTTAGATTAGGAGCCAGGCTTTGACTCTAAAAGGCACGCAGTTGCATGGAAAAAGGGGAGACTGGCCCAGGTGACTGCTTTGATTCATGGAGGGTTGCAACGCCTTTGGAGCGAGGGGACAGTCTGGGACCTCTAACCATTTCTGGGACGCTGCCATAGCCTTTCCAACACTACACACATTCTGGAGTGCTACTACCTGCGTTTGTCCCATGCAGCTCCTCTTGGTATGAGCCTCGGTTTCCTCAGAAACGAGTTAGCAGCACGGCTGCTGTTTGTGTAAGGTGCAGTAACGAAGCGTGTTACTTTCTGCTCTAGCTGTCCACTCACTGGGCTGGCGAAGAGTCCAGCTCTCCACAAGCACCACGCTTTTCAGCTCCAGCAATCAGCAGCTTGGGGCTCCAGGTCCGTGGTTTCAGAGGCGCCCCCAGAAGTGAGGCGATCTGGTGGGACCCTCCTGCAGGAGGGAGTTTTTCTGCCGTGCCCCTGCTGCCTCTGACTGGGCACAGCCGCCGGGCTCCCTGCGGGACGGGATCCTCGCCCCTCGTCTCCCACCGCAGCTGCGGGAGGAGGGAGCACCCGCCGAGCACCATGACGAGGAGGGCTCGGGTCTCCGCGTCCCCTCCGCCGAGGCTGCCCACCCCAAGGCCGAAGCAAGGCGAGGCAGCCACCTGGGCAATACCGAGGAGGGTCCGCCGGCGACCCGCGCTAACGCCCAACTTTCCGCGCTTCCTTCCCGGCGCCCGCCCCCGCGCAGCCCCGCGGCCGGGCGCGCTCGGCGGCGGGGGGCCCCGGCCGGGCAGGGGCGCGGTCCCGGCGGGCTGGTGGAGCCGCGCAGCGCCGCGTCCAGGGACAAGCACTTGGCGGAGGTGGATGAGGGCAAAGCCGCCCGAGCGAGGCGGGGGGCTGCGCGCAGCCCCGGGTGGCACAAAGGCGCGGGGAGCTGCGGCCGCGCGTCCCGCGGGGCGGCGGAGGCCGGGCCCCTCCGCGCCGCTGCCGTGCGGTGCGTGCCGCACCCCGAGGGCAGCTCTGCGAGGGGGCTCTGCGCAGCGCTCCGTCCTATAATTGATATGTTGAGGCAGCTATAGGGATCAGTGCGTGCATAGACAGCACACACCTTACAAGTTTGACTCGCAGTAACATTGCTGCACACTAGGAGGGGAGGAGAGTCAGCTCCCTAGAATAAGGAACAAACTCTGCCTTTGCACAAAAGCGGCGCATTTCCTCGCTTGTGAAAACCGTCCCTTCATAGAGAGAAAGAAAAGAGACGGAGGGGGGCTGCGGGGTGCCTCTAGGAGAGCAAAAGCAAGTTACCAAGAGCGAGAACTTGTGCTGCAACAATCCTCCACTCTTCCTCTTCTCCTCAGGACTCTGGGAGCAGGGATATTCCTCCCCTTCCCCCTCGCCTTCCCACACCCCCGGCCCCCCCGCACAGTTGGCGCTAGCCCAGACTGTGGTCAGCCGCCTTTATTATTACTTCATTGAGACAGAGAAATCCTCTAAGACTTGCATTTTGGGTGGAGGGTGGGGGGTGGAGGGACGAGAAGGAGGAGGGAAAAAAGGCAACATTTGCTGCTCATCATTTTCACTGCACCGCTAAAGTAATTGCGCCCCCCTCTCTCCTCCCCGTCCCTCCTCAGCTTGGATTTTTCGCCTATATCTACAGCTCCAGTAGTATTCGACATACCTTTTTTTTTTTTTTTTTTTTTTTTGGTAGCTCTGATATCCCACTTCGCTTCCCAAATCTTCACGCGTTGCATGTTTTCAATTCGGTAAATCGGTAAATTCTCCCCCCCCCCCTTTACCCCTAGCCCCCCCAAACTCCTCAATCTCAGCCCAGCCGCTCACATCAAAGCGCCCGTCCTCACTCACAGTGGCCGCCACTCACTAATGGGATTGCAGTGTGCCTGGCTCTGCTGCTGCAGCCGCCGGAGGGAGAGTCGCTGCTGCTGCACCTCTTCGCCGACACTCGCCGGGTGCTGAGCCGCGGGGATGATCAGGATCTTCCCGGATTTCAGCGTGCAGGTGACGGCGGCGGCGGCCGGCGGGGCGGCCGGGGGGGTGCCGGCGGCGCCGGGCATGGGGCGAGCCGGCGCCGCGGCCAACGGCAACCCGCAAAACGTCCAGGGCATCACCTCCTACCAACAACGGTGAGCACCGACTGGGAGAGGGGTGTGCGGCTCTTCTTGAGGCTCCCTCACTTGCTTTTTCTTTGTGCTTTTGTGTTTCTTTGTTTTCCTTTTTTTTTTTTTTTTTTTTTTTTTTATATCTCTCTTTTCTGTTTTTTTTCTTGGGGGGGAGAGCTTGGTTGGAGGGGAGGGTGTATTTCTCTCTCTGTTTTTTTTGTGGTTTTTTTTTTTTTACTTTTTAAAAATACAGCATCTTTTAAAATGCACTGAGAAGTAAACACAATCTCCTAGTTTTGTCCTGGATGAGCTGTAAAGCAGCAATAGGAAAAAAAAAAAAAAAAAAAAAAGAAAGAAAAAAAAGTGAGACCCCGGCATCTTAGCTTGGCTGCTGCGAAGTTTGGGATCCCGTCCGCTCATCCTTTCTAAAGAGGAATTTCTCAATGTCAATGCCTTGTGCAAATCCCAGTGTGTGGCAGCCAGGGGGATAATTGATCATGGTATGCTGATTGATAATTTTCTTTCAACCAAGAATGAGTACAATTTTCACTTGGGGTTGCACACTTGCAATTCCACATTGTAGTTTTAACAGTTTTAGCATGTCACCTGTTACTACAGGGAAATACAGCCGAAACTCTAAGTATACTCATCACTGTTATTTTTTTTTCATCTTAAATGCATTCTAATGCAAATGCAGGAAATTCACAGAGAGCGCCTTTAGGAAGCAAAGCGTAGAAAGTTGGCAGTAAGTCATCAAGAAGTTTAAAGACATTCCCCATTTGCCCTAACAATTCATCGATATGCTGATACTAACATGAAGCTTAATTAATTACCTGACATTTCTTTATGTTTCTAAACCTGAAGTCTGAATCTGTTAGTTAGCTTTATCATAAGCCTATACTCGTAGCCGAATCCTCAAAAAAAAAAAAAAAAAAAAAAAAAAAAAAAAAGTAGACGATCTGAAATCAGAACAAAACGTTTACATTTCTTTAAAAAGAGCACTGCCCCGAGTATCACTGCCCCGAGTATCTTGCTTTCCACAATTGCATTAAATTAAATACCGGGAAAAACGCTGTATAATCTTAAACGTCCAAACTAAACATCCCTATGATGTAAAAGAGAGAAAAAAAGGAAGCTTCAGCGTAATATTTCAAACTTAATTAGTTTAGGAGCAGATTTAGATAACTGACCATTGCCTGCTCTGTCGTTCAGCAACTTTTGTGTTGCTTCCCATAGTTTTGATGCCTGTGATAGAAAACGTTTGATGGTAACTTTTGTAGGCTTTTCAAATGAGAGTTAATAGGGAGCTGATACTCCTGAAATAAGCTCTGATGATACCTAAGGAAGTTCTTAGCTAAGAAATATCTGAAACTAAGGAGGAGTCTTGTTTTGTTTAAGCAAACACACCAATCCTTCATATACCAAAAAAAGAAAAAAAAAATTAAAAAATCTTGAGAAATCTTGAATGTGAGAGTTATAAAGAACAGATTAAAGTTTCTTTCTTTTTATGGATTCTGTATGATTTTTGTCACTTATGAAATATTTAAATTACAATGGAAACTGACGGACACTTTAACGAGGAAGTACAGGCAGCAATCACAATAGTTTAGTCTGTGAAGTGGGGAAGTCAAGGGTCAGAAATGTCAGATTGGCTTTTAGACAAATGAAAGAGACCTCTGGAGACTTTAAGTTAAACAGAATTATGTAGACAAGGCAGCATACAATTTTTTTTAGTACTTCGCGTTTAATAGTTTGCTTCTATCAGTCTGTAATCAGGAAGAAGTTTTAAAAGCAATACTTCTCTGACAAACTACTAACACATCTAATCCAAACAGTGCTTAATAGATATTCAAGCACTTTTACTACCACGAATCCAGACCAGTCTGGATGCTTCTCACACTAACCTACGAGGGGAAACATTTATGCACTTCTTCCAAATTTTCACTTTACATTATGGATGAAACAGCGTGGTTTACGTCGAACGGTTTTTCTCCGTGCTTTCTCAAAACGCTCAAAATACGGCAGACACGACACCTCCTTACTCTACTGCCACAGCCAAGGAGACACCTGTTAACTTCTTTTTTTTTTTTTTTTTTCCTCATTTCGGAGGCGAGCGGACAGGACTGCTGCCCGGGAGCGGCATCCTCTACTTTGTGTAGGCAGCCCCCCCCGCAGCCCCGGGTGCCCACCTTGCAGCCGCGGCTCCTGCCGCCGCCCGGGGCGCGGCGCGGCCCTGCCCGCCCGGTCCCGCGGCTCTCGAGGCCCCGCAGGTGCGCGGCGGGCGGCGGCGGCCCCGATCCGCGGCCGAGTCCCCGGCCCTGCGCTGCGCTGCGCGCCGGCCGCCCCGCGCCAAGCGACGCCGGCCCGGGCGCCTCCTGCGGAAAGAAATCCCGCGGCCCCCGGTGCGCGGAGGGCGCCCCGCAGCCAAACTTCCAGGTGTTCCGCTAACTTCTTCCCCTTGGCTCTGCCCCGCGGCTCGCACACGCTCTTGGCCCCCGGCCTCCTCCCCTCCCCCCAAAAAAAAACTTTTGGAGTATTCGCGGAAACGTTTCTCGTGAATAAATGCGGCCGACCTTCGGGGCTTGCCCCTCTCCCCAAGGAAGCCCGGGCATTTGTACTTCCAAGGGAGCAGCAGACAGCCACAAAGTTACCTTGGAGATGAAAAGCTTTTAGCGAACGAGTAATTTCTTCTATAAGGGCTAGCAGCGCTCGGGTTCTCCCGGTGTCCTGGAAGGAACGAGTAAGGTAGCGGTTTCTTTTCCCCGCTCCTTTACTTCATGATTAGTTTAATGATCTCCAATAAAACCGCGTGAAGTGCTACACCCTTTGCCAACAAAGCGGGTCATCACTCGAAGTTCACATTTCCTGCATTACGCCTTTTTGTCTCCCTGGTACCCGATGCCCACTCTCAGAAGAGCGGGCGCGCTCTCGGAGGTGTCTGGGGGATGCGCGGGTTTCCCGCGGCCCGGCCCGTCCGGCTGGCCCGGGGCACACCCGCGTACGGCCCCGTGGGTCGCAGGGCCCTCGCATCCCCCGGCCCGCTGATCCCACCCGAGTCCGTCCTCCACCGTGGAAGCCCACGGGTGACACGCTGCCTGCGCCCGGCGTGTTCCCGCCGCGCTTCTGCGCCCGCGGTGTTGAAGAGACAGTCCCTGCCTCCCCCTGTTTTTCTTCGCTGCTGGAGCCCAGACTCCAGAGGAAGAAAGTGTGCGAAACTGCAACTGAGTGGCGTTGTTGCGCCGGCAGCAGAGGCTGTGTCCCCTGCACGCAGAGCGGGAGCGGAGCTGGGAAAGCAGCTGGAAAATGCCCAGAAATACTTTCACAGCGGTCAAGCCCGGAGATCCCTGACACCCCTCCTTCCCTCCCCCGCCCCCGCCCCGATAGCCCGATGGCCGGGCACCCCGCGTAGCCCGGCCCGCGGGCGCGGGGGTGTGTGTGCGAGTGTGCGAGAGAGTGCGTGTGCGTGCGCGTGTGTGTGAGTGTGAGTGTGTGTGCGTGTGCCGCACCTGCCGGGCGATGCCAGCGGCCGGGCTGCCCGCCGGGGCTGCGCCGCGGCTAGCTCTTCCCGCCGCCGCCGCCGGCCGCCGCCGCTGCCTGCGCTGGGCATGTCTCTGGGGCCGGCGGGGCCCCGGCTCCCTCCGCTCCTCGGCTTATGGACGGCGGCAGCGGCAGCAGCAGCGCTAGCAAGCAAGCGAGCAAGCAACCTGCACCAGGACTGCGCGGAGGAGTGGGAGCCCGCGATGCTTTGGCCTCAGTACTTTTCCTTAGCCTGTCTGGCTAACCGGGGCCATTGCTGCCGCCGCTGCTGCTGCTAGACACACAACACACACCAACATCAGGAGGGGGAAAAGTAAGGGAGAGAGGAGAAAAAAAAAAAAAAATCCCAGGAAGATGGCGCCCACCAAGCCAAGCTTTCAGCAGGATCCTTCCAGGCGAGAACGGTAACACTTTCTCTTTATTGAACCTGCAGCAGCAGCAGCAGCAGCAGCCGCCGCAGCAGCGCCGGGCCGGGCCAAGCCGCCGGCGCCGGGGGCCGGGGCTGGCTGCCATGCCGGGGTGGGGGGACCTGCCGCCGGCACCCGCTGCTCGCACAGCCGGGCACCGTGAGTTCCTCCTAGTGCGCACCGCCAGCCGCACGCACACACACACGCACACACACACACACACGCACACACACACACTCAGAACAAGCCGCGCAGCAGCGGCCCCGCTCCGGTGGCTGCGCCGCCGCGGCTGCCGGAGCCGGTGCTTGGCGGGGCGCGTTGTGGAGCGGACGCGCGCGTGTGTGTGTGTATGCGTGTGTGTGTCCGTGTGTCTGTCTGTGTGTGTGTGCGTGCGCGGGGCCCGGAGGCCCCCCCGGGCGGCCCCCGCCGCTCGGCGGCCCTGGGGCGCCGCGCCAGGCCCGGCGTTCCGGGCGGAGGGGCCGGCCCCGCCGGTGCGGTTCAAGTGCGGCTAGGCCGGAGCGGGGGGGGCGCCGCCAGCTGCGCCCGCGGGGCTGCCCGGCCCGGCCCCCCCGCCCCGCCGCCGCCGTGCCGGCCGCCGGTGCCCGCGGCCCCCGGGGTGGGCAGAGCGGAGCCGGTGCGCGGGCGGGCGGGGAGGCAGGGAGGCGGTGCGCGGGGTCCGGGGAGGGAGGCGGGGGGTGATCGCGCTGCCCCCCCGCTTGGTTCCCAGCCCGCCGCCTGCCCCATGTACTTTTGTTGGGAGAGAGCGCTTGTGATTAATGTGCTCTGCTGGTGACACGAATTGCCCGTAGCGGATTTGTTCTAGTAAAGTGAATCTTTCTAGAAGTGACTGGTAGAAGACAAGAGTACAAGTTCATGTGATGTTACTTTGTGGTTCTTACAAAAGTATTCAAAGCTCCATTGCTACACTGCGACGAGATATATGCCCAGAAGAAGAGCAGCCAGAGGGTTTGGGGTGGGTTCTTTCCTTCCCGCCCCCTTTAGCGTTACAAGTGAACTTGAGTGTGAGGGGCGAGGAAGGTTCCTGGCTAGTTGGAAAAATGGAAATTACCATTTAGATAGCCTTTAAAAGTAGCTGGATGATGTGTTATTCGGTTTATTTTTCACAGCACAAATAAGTCTGAAAAATATTTAAACAAAAGTACTTCAGCCTTAATTTCATACTTGCATATTTTAAAGTGATCAGCATTTGTAGTACAACTTCCAAACCTCACAGATTTTGTCTAAGTAGCTGTGCCATTTTTCCTAAGAAAGCAGACTGCGTGGTATAAAAAACCTATATATCTCATATTCACCAGTGAAGTGTTAGTGTGCTTGTCTTAGATGCATTAGTGTTAACTGTTGCACTTTGACAAGGCTGTGTTGATATGTAGCAAAATTAAGAGATACACGTAATGGGAAAACAGTGCATCCTCAGATGTCAATGACTTAACTACAGATTTTCATTTTCAACTATAAACATTTTTTTAAAATCTTCATTCCAGTGGCTGCAAAGATGTTTCTGCTGTGTTAATAACACTGAAAGCAGCAGGTTTTTCTCCTGCAGAATTCTTTGTTGGAAAAACAATTCATATGAATAAGTCCTGTTCTCCCACAACAAACAATTCTGCTGTCTTCTTTCTGAGAATGTTACTATATTAGTGCTAAGTGTATTTGCCAGGATAGCTTCAGTAATCTCTCCAGCAGAAGCATATTTGTGTGCCATTTTGGGAATTTCTCTGAGATAGGAATCTTGAAGATAGAATTAATTTCTAGGGGAAACTTCATAGCCTGTGCATGAGTGCTTTCTTTATCACCTGTCTCCATTTGGCATTCGGAGAAGGTAAATCAAAGTGCGCGATTTGTTATTCTGCTCCACTTGAGAGCTGAACTAAATAACACTTGGTCTGAAATTCTGATTGAAGTTGTAGGAGGATATACTGTATTTAATTTAATGCCCTTTAATAGCATCTTCTTGTTCAGCTCTGATGCTGTCATTTTAAAGGTTGGATCGGAGTAGTTTTTCCCTGTAGGGAGTGGGAGGTGTAATCATTTCAGGGGAAAAAGGTAGTCTAAATTCCTAGAACACTAATAGCCACAAACTTGGCCTAGTGTCCAAGAAGTTGTTTTTTGCCCTTAGGGTTCACTTTGTTATCACTCTGTACGGTGTTTTGGATAGTTTAGGTATAAGTATTGCATGTAGAAGTTGATGACATTTTTTTGTAGCAAAAATAATGTTAGTCTGTTTATTCCTTAAAGTTTTGGAAAAAATGGATCAATGCTTCAATAAACAGACCCTGATGTACATTTTATTAAAAGTTGCATAATGTGCTCATGAAGTCTTATGTGGAACTATTTTAGCTGTCTTTGTACACATCCTTTTATCTGTGGGAACCAAGATAGTTGAAATACAGGAGCATATCACTTACTGAAAGGGTTATGCAGTCTCTTAGGTACCGCTTCAGTAAACTAGTTCTCAGGATTAAGAATCCTTATATTAACTTTGTGTACATTGTTTTTTCAGTCTGCACTACCACAAGTATTTAGGTAGATTGTGTTACATTTTTTCAAGCAAAAAAATGTGCTTACAAAACAGATGTAAAAAGTAGTAGTTTCTGATGTAAACAGGCACTTGAATAGTTTTGAAACTTTTTTCACCTGTTTAAGGTCTTAAAAGGATATATGAAAAGTTACACACTTACATTTGTTTGATTTTCTTTTAAACTGTGAGTGTTAGCAAATTTTACAGTTACAGCAACAGTTTATTTTTTTCAACTGCGTGGATATACACCCAAGAAAATGAAATAGACAGAAGTGTCATGCATATGATATGCCAGCATTGATTTGTATAGCATATCATAATATTAGAGTGCTATTGGTTTAAAGTGAAAGAGAAAAAAACCTTTATTTTGGCACTTTTTCTAGAGCATGAGCTTAAACATAGCAGTGATAAATGATGATATGCATTGTCTAACACTTGCTTTTATATAAATAGCTCCAGAAGATTGCTTAAATGATAATCGAAAATATGAAATAGGGTGGCCTTCATATCACAAGGCCAAGGGTCTACAAATGGAAAAACTGAAATAATGAAATATTTCCAAGGCAACAGACTGTCAACAAGAACAGTAATGCATGGGCATATCATGGAGCTACCAGAGAGGATATTAGATCTTATAGCTCTAGAGCCAGGAGTTATAATGACCTTTATTAAATAGAGCCCTCCCACATTACAACAATCTTTCTGATTTCTGATTTATGGATTAACAGTCATACTACCCTTTATAATTTGAAACATTCTCCCACCATATTTGATTTGCTGCATTTTTCTCCACTGGAATCATACATTATTTAGAGCTTACATGAGAGTATTGATCAACAAAACTTATATGAGGTATTTTCAGTAACTAATGGGATTCTGAATAACAAGGTTTTGTCTGCACCGTTTTTACATTCTTTATATACATAAAGCACAGCTGTTTTTTTCTTACAAACTATATCCAGTTAGCTTGTTTTCTAACAATTTGATTGCATTATATTCTAATGCTGTACTATAAGTAAGTTACAAATAATTAGAGAATTTTGTTAACAGATTAGTACAAGACTTAGAGCCATAGGTGTTTTTAAGAGAATATGAGAATCTATTGTCAGTACCCATCTCTTTTTATTAGCATCTCACTTGAATTTCAGAGTCTAATATACTGGCAATTGGAAATCACATTTGTTTGAAACTTGGCACACAAGTTGCCAGCCCAGATGGGAATTTTACTGCAAGAGTGATGTAAAACAGTTGTTGAAAATTGACATTCTAGGTGTTAGTTTCATCACCATACTTCCTAAAAAGTAAAGAGTGTTTAATTTTTTTTGTTTGTTTCATAAAATGGTCTTTATAACAATATCCTTTTTACTGGAAAAGCTATTCTAAGATAAGAATTTTGAATAACTGATACTGATCATGAAAACTAACTATTACCATTTTATTAACATTTTTGGAATGATTCTTCTCTCACCAAGATCAGTAGTATGAAGCCGTTTAACCAACGTGGCAGAAGTTCATTTGTTAGCAATTAAGTAACTGTTTACTGTTATGAAAGCATTTCCTGAAATCTCATCTCATGTGAATAAATCTTACATCTTACATTCAGTTATTCCATCAGATCAATTTTATATTGTTATCAGCAGTAGCTCTTGCAGGTATAAAAGCACCTCATCTTGTGTTTTCAGCATAGTCATGTCAGCATAGTCATAGCATATTTTATAATGAATCAAACAAACTTGTTCTGCAGGATGTCACCCTGGAAATTTTTTTACATATCCTTAACATAGGATATTTTTAAGGTACATAGCAAAGACTGCATTTTCACCCCAGTCGTTTGTTTCTTTGGTCTGTTCGCTTATGCTTAATGTTTGGCTTTTTTTTTTTTTTTTTTTTTTTTAAGAAGCTGCCAAAGATTTAAGGCCATGAGATGAAATGTTTTGAAAATTCATTTAAAAAGAATTACATTTTTTCAGAATAGGCAATTGCTTTCTATGTAATATTTATAAGGCTACTGTATGTTATCTTTAACATACAAAATCCCATTGGTGCGAATGAGGTGTGCGACTTTTTGTTTAATAGGATTTTGCATAATAAGGATAATTTGTAATAATATTGTATTTTGCTGCATAAGAAGATGTGCAATAGTAAGACTATAATAGTTGCTGCCATGTCTTATATGACTAGAGCATTGTTCTGTGACTAGCTCGAGCAGTGGTTTTGCAATACACAAAGTCCTAGTCAGATGAATAGGACCGTTGTGCCATTCATTTGAACGGGACTTTGAGTAGTACAAATATTCGTTAATTTTGTATGCCACAGAAGTATATTACACAGGACAAAGAAGGTACAGTAAGGGTAGGATAGTATTTGTGTCTCTAACTTGGCAGAACTGGACCCTGTCTTTGGGAGACTATTAAGTTCAAGTCATACCTTAATCTTTAGAAAAGTCCCAAATGAAATTATGTACACAATTAAAGTATACTACAGAGGATCACAAGCAAGGATAAAAGTATTTTTGACATGTAATTTAATAGATGTGAATTTTTCCTCAGAGAGATCGCAATGACAAATATACTTAGTGAGAGGAGGAGTGAACTTTGCCTCTGTGTGTTATTGTAAAACGCGAAAGTCTCGAGATTGTCAAGTAAAAGCGGAGTGATTCTCAAGGAGATCCTGATCTCAGCCTGCTGCAGCTAGGTACTGAGAGTTATGCCAGCCCTTACCTGGCACTACATGCAGGCAAGAGCCAGGCACATTAAAGAACGAGTGATATGTTACAAAGAATTTGAAACGGATTACTGAAAGCAGAGTTGTGAAGATTTTCTTGCTAAGGCTATTTTCCCAGACTTTCTTGTATGTTGCATTTTGGACTTTCACTCTTCTGTCATGTTCAGTCTTTTGTCTGTTCTGGGGAACTTCTCATTGATGTCAGCCAATGTCTGAAGAAGACTTTAATATTAATACTGAGTATTTCTGTAGATATGCTTCTTTATTTGGCTTCGCATGCTTCAAAAGGTCTGAAAGCGCTGTTCTACATGTTTTACTGATGAGATAGTTACACACAAAAAATTCTCGAGAACTAGCAGAAGTGGCAAAAGATGTCAATGTTAGCATTAGGAATAAAATTCCAGCCCCCATTTTGACTGTGTATTCAAAGATTACACTGCCTTCATTAGAGGGATTTACATTTCTTTTACAGGCAAAACCTCCACTGAAATAAAGTGCTTTCAGAGAATGGCTTGATTGCAATTTAAAATTAGCTGTTAGCTTGATATATAATAGAAGTTCAACACTTATGTTAAATAATTTAAGTGGAAAAGTACTCTTCCATTACCTGCAGGCATGTTAGGTTTACATATGTATATAGTGAACTTAGGGGATATAGTCAGAATAATATGTATGTATGTAATCTATGATAATGTCCCAGGGGCTTGGATTTTCCGAAGAGCCTGTTGGATTTAGGCATTCAACACATACTGCATTTTGAAGTATGTGCACCTAAATATGGGAAATATGGGCACCTAAATTCTATAAGCTCCCTTTAAAATACTTGCCTGGGAATTTTGTCTCCAACAGAAATTTAGAACAGGCTTCATTAGGCATTACATTGTTTTAAGCTGAATTTTATTGTGTAATGAATAGTCTTTGAACAGTCATTTTGGATGAAACTTTAAAGGGTTATAGTTTTGCTGAAATTTAGGCATAGAACTCTGTATTTATATATCAGAACTCTATATTTACATATTAGAATAGGGGGTGGGGGATATTCTTTCCCCCTTGCTTAAATGCCATGTCTGAAAGTCATGCTAAAATTCACATTTACAGTCAGTTTACTCACAACCTAGGCTTGTGTGAGTTAGGTGCCAAAGCTGCAATTAATTTAGCAAAAGTATAATATACCTAATTTTAAAAAATGTTTATTAAAAAGCTGTATTTTTCTTAGAGATGATGGGAAGCAGAATTTGTTACTTTGTGGAGAAAAAAAAAAGAGTAAGTGGGCAGTTTTCACAGGTCAAGGTTGAGGTCAATAGAAAGAACTGAGTGACTGAATCTGTACAGTGCTGGCAGCAGGATTAAAAAGGGAAAAAGTATTGAAAAAAAAAGAGAATAGCTGCCGGTGGTACTTATCCTTCAACCTTCATAGCTGAAAAAAAAAAAGTAGCTGATTTTATTTGTCTGACTATAGATAGAAGTAGGATTGGCATGTTTGCTTCACCTTTGCATAAATTGCTAACAGTATGGACAGGAGGTTCTCGAAAAGAACTGCATTTTTAAAAACAAACCTGTTTTCTCTTGCTAAGTAACAGAAGATGAACATAACAAGAAAAACAAATACTTTGGGCAAATTTATCTATTCATTCCTTCTGAGCTGCTGTTCAGTTTTACAACAAAAATTATATTTCTTGGGAAAAATCAAAAGTGCAGTAATTTTTTTCCATTGGCTGAATGAGCTAGATAAATGGTACTCAAGTAGTTGTTTGCAGAATCCAAGTAGTTTACTAAAGTATCTTAATTAATTGGATGTTCACTTTAATAGTGAGGTTTCCTGTTTGTAGGCAGTGCTCTGTAACAAGAACATATATTTGATGCATAAATGATACATATGGTTTCAGAAGGCCCGTATTTATTCAAGATCTATTTTTACTAAACAACTGTTTCAGATTAACAAACAACAGGAAATAAATGGAGGTGACAGAAAATAGACTTCAGATGAGAAGCATGATAGAAATGATACAGCTGACTCCAGATCTGTCAAACATATATGCTGTTTCTTTTATCAATCACTCTATTTATGCTCAAATTTCCTAGCTAAGAGATGCTGTCTTTCCTATTGGTCATTTTTTTTTTCTATCCTGATTTTCCTTTTCCTTCCTTTTTAATAGGAAGAAAAATGGTTCTCTACAGAACTGCACTTTTGAAATTGATATTCCATGCTTTTTAAGAGAAGTATTTCAATTTTTTTTGTATCACTTCCAAAAACCAGAACAGGAGACTGCAGGATGTAGCAAACGTTGCAAATCTCTTTTATTCTCCTTTTTACTTTCCCCCAGATTATTTGACATACTGAATGTCTATCTTTAGGAGCAGCCAGTATTTAGATTATGGACTTAGAATTCCTTTAGGAGTGATTTTTAAAAAATAAAAATGTTTATTATGGTACTACTGAAAAAAAAAGTTCTATTCATAACTTGTTTCTTGTGGAAATTATAATTTATTGCAATATTTGTTCAATTCAAATAGGAAAAAAGCCCAAAGTGATTAAGGGAAAAAGTGTGTTTTAACTGACAGAAAATGTAAAGATACCTCACCTGAAAAGCTAAGTTAGAGTTCTTCAATATTTATTCTGCTTCTTTCTAATTATGAGGAAAACTTTAAAGGATTTTCCACTGACTTATATATGTGTATACTGCAAAGTGCAGGCTTATATTGTATATTAGATAGATACAGAGTATGTATTTGCTTGAAAGGAAATAATTCTAGTTGCTCATCTTCAGCTATGTCTTAAGCCATCTTAAGCTATGTCTTACTTTATCTAAAGTTAAATGTGAATACATGCACTGGAATGGAGATTTTCTTTCCCTCTAATGCTGTGAGTGAAAAGTAGGCTCATCTTTTTTTTTTTCCTTTTTCTTTTTTTTCCCTTTTTTTCCCCCTCCTCATTTTTATTGTTCTGTGTAAATGTAATTTGTTAATCCTGTGAAATTTGTCATAGATAAATTTGCTTGGATTATCTTGTCACCACCGTATCTGCATTCTTTTGTTCATTGCTTATTCATAATTTAACAGTCTGGCAGTGAGCCTTTTTGGGATGCTCACAAAAGATATATGACCTCTACCAGCTGCTACTATAACCTGCAGAATGCACAGCAAGACATTAGAAACGTGAGGATTCCTCTACTGATTAAAGTGCTCTTCATTTAAACAGTCTGTTCATAAGAATCTCAGGAATCTTTGTGGATAGCAGTCTTGATTTTTCTTTTCTCACAAAATTATTTCTAACATTTTCTTCTGAAGGGAAAACTAACATTGAATCTTAAGATGGTGATGCTCTAGCTCTCAGGTGGACTAATGGAAATTAAATCCCTCATTATATATTCCTGTGTATACATAAGTGTGCGTGTGTGTGTGTATTTACACATTTTCATATACCTGTACCAGTCTCTATCTATGCATGTGTACATATATATGTATTTCCTTCAGTTTTACAGTGGGAGAAATTAGTGCCCGTGTGTACTATTTTAAAACTAACTCATCTATTAGGATATTTTTCAGCACATACTACTATGCAGTACTAATTTACAAAAGAGTTACCCAATGTAAACCTGCTTTAGCCCTAGTGTCTTACAGACCCTATTGTGTAAATACTCAACATTATACAGTACATGAAAGACATTAAATATAATGTTACTTGAAGTGTAACAACATTTTAGATTTTCATTATTCTCCTGACTCAGTTTAGCATATAAATTTTTCCCTTTTTCTCTTATTTTTACTTCTTATCTGCAGATCAGCTTGTGAGTAATGGCTAGTTTTTACCTCCCCTTTGTGCTGGTACATGATTATAGTTCAAAATAATTCATTGCTAATCCATGCAGTATTGGTTCATCTCCATCACTTTGTTTTGTGATTAGAGCCTCAGGCCTGTAAGAACATCCTTCTGCACAGTTTTCTATCCTGATTTTCTTTGACTGCATCCCATTTTTTAAGTAGTTCTATCATTACTGCTCACCTAACAATCCTATTTAATTTTTAAGAATGTATCAGTTAAAAGAAATTAATATTTTGTGGGGTTATTTTTCCAGGGTTTATGAAAAATACTTGTTTTCCACTGCAGTAAGTTTCCAGCAATGGTGTGTATAGGTCTTGGTTCATCTCAGCTGATGATGGAAATCTGACTTGAGTTTCTCATTTTTCCTTAGCAGTCTGAATTTCCTCTCTACTTATTTACATTAGGTGCCTCAAGAAGTCCAGAATCTTAAAAAGAAAGACTGTTTGTTTCTTGAAACAGACTACAGTAGAATAGAAATTACTGTCTTGTCATTTTCAACACAACATTTCAAGCAGAGCTGGTGTAAAATAAAGCTGACAGAGGAACTTTTAAAATATATAGGGCGTGATCCTACTATGGTCACTTTGGTTGAAGTTACTGTTTATTGGGTCAGATATGAACTGATGTGGTATTAGAACCGGGCTTATGTGATATAATGATATTGTACTTTGATCAGATTTACATTGAGTATTTCCAGATTTTCAAGAAAATCCATAATTTTATTTCACATCAAAAGATGCTAATTTTATGGGAAGGTCATCTAAAAGATTTCTCAATACTTTGTTTCAGCATTGAGTAGTCCTGTGTTCCTTTTAATAATTACTTTCATCTCATTGTAGCCGTGTGTTTGAAAGTGTAGGTCAATAAGGATGATCGCATTCAGAATTTCATGATCTGTGTAGTGGAACAAATTGAAAGCAAAGCCTGTATCAATCACTGTGAAGGGAGGGTTAATTGTTACTGCTTCTCAAGCCTCTGGACAGATAAACCAGTAATGAAATACTTATTGCTCTGATATGTGAATGGTTAAGGATGAAACAATGGAAACAGAAGCAGTGTTCAAAGATAACAAAAAAACAAACCAAACCAAAACAAAAAACCCCCCAAAAACAAAACAAAACAAAAAAACCCAAAAAGACCCACCAAAAAACCAAACAAAAAAGGCAAACAAAAAGAATATTTTAGACTAAAATAAGATACTGTATATGCTGTGTATGAACATTTTGAAAGTAATTTTGTTTTCATCTAATAGAGCCTTCTAGGAATGGTGTAAGACAGTAGAATGTATAGGGTTTCTAAAGCAGAAATGAAACATGAATTTTACAGCTTTTATTATGCAAACAATTTTAAAGGTTTTACATTAAGTCTGGACCTTAGGTAAAAGTAACATTTCTACATTAAATGTTTTCTTTTCTCTGTTTTAATTTGTGGTACCTTAAAGTGTTTATTTCTTTCTTTCTTCAAAAACACAGCTGTATTTACTAAATCAAGTATGTTTTGTTTTCATGTGATGTTGTTTTAAAACATTTTGCCTACAGCGAAGCAGGACTCTAAAAGAGCGTTTAAAGATAGAAGCAGAAAAATAAAAATAAGTGCAAAACCAAATTACGATACTACAGTAAATATTTAACTATTTCTAGATTGTGAACTTAACATTTTAAACATCTGTTAGTTACTTATATGTTGAAATATATGCAAAAATATTTAGCCAAATTGAAGTCTTAGGCCCATGACAATCATCTCAACACAGTGGGTAGTTCTGAAAATTAATGAGAATGATAATACTGTAAAGACTGTTCCAGAGTTTGCCCAAATTCATTATCTAAGACTCTTGTTAAGAACATCTCAAAGAATTTTAACCAGGAAAATATATTAATGGTTCAAAAGCATTTTTCAAAATGGTGATTTATAAAAGTATAATGGAATTATATATGCAAGAGCTGTAGTTAGAAACACAAATAACACAGGAGCAGCACATTATGAAGGAACATTTTCCAATAGCTAGAGTACTTGCCTTTGATTTTGTCCGTAGGTGTCAAGGTTTCCTTAACAATTTATATTTTGAGATGAAGGAAATGAAAAAGTGTAGGCAACTTATAAAAAGAAAAAAAAAATTGTCTCATTGTTAGCTACTTAATGAGGCCTAGAGCTGCTTAAAAGCTAAGCAAAGTAATTAATAATTTTAGAACTTGTATAAACATCTTTTAGCACTTTGAAACATCGAAAAGCACTTTCAGGAGGAAGGGTGATGAGACACATCTTTAGATTTCTCTTCAGAATGTTAAGAATTTCCTGTTGCCTGTTTCCTGATGGGATTGACGCAGCTGTGTATCATATGGAATGAAAGAGGAACCAAGTGCCTGACTTTGTTTTATTCAAATCTTCACTTAAGAAAATATATGTGTTGATTTTAGCTCATTTTTCAACATATCGCTGATATGAATGCTATGCACAAAATTGTCCAAATGGGAGCTAATTATAATTAATTTATCTTTTTTCTAAGGGGCAGAAAATGTTAATAAATAAAGTGTATCAGTTAGAATGGTGGTGGGTTTTGTTTTTTTCCCTTTTTCTTTGCTGTGTGCAATGAAAAAGAGAGAGCTTGGAAGATTACTGTTATTTCCATTTGTATTTTCAGAAGTGGTTGGTGTATAGAAGTATCTGTGAGTATTTGCATGTGCACATGTCATTGTTGGAAAACAAGTCAGTTTATAGAGTTTCTTACTCATTTTGGCTGTTGTGCAATCACATAGCCCATCTACAAAACAGCTTTCATGGGAGATGTGAATTAAAAATAGAGAGGAATAGGAGGATCAAAAAAAAAAAAATTAGTAGTTATTTTGTTCTAGCCTGTTCCACTTCATGGACCAATTCTTTGAAGACAATCCAGGGTGGGAAACTGTACTTGTTAAATTTTTTAGTAATTTCCTTCTCTGGCAAGAGAAAGCTTAGCAGAAGATGGCAAATGTGGTGAACTGATCTGGGAATGGGTCACAAAAGGCGATGCAGATCCATAGCAGTGGGGCTGCCCTTCTGCTTGTGTTCCAGTTCCTGGTAGAGCCTTGCAAAGCTGTGTGCTACTCACTTCCAGTTGGAATTCGTAATAGCTCAGGTCAATATGATCTTCTTCTCAGAGGGCTGTGTAAGGCTGTATAAGGCAAATTAAAATAAAAGCCCTGGGTATTGCAATACTACGAGTAAAGCAGCTTCTCAGTGTCCTGCTACGGCCCTGTGCTGCTGAAGCAGGAGCAGGCACAGTGCAGAGCGCGCTGCAGCGATGGGCAGTAGTGCTAAGGGCATGCTGAAAGGCAGAGCAGAGGCACGTGTGACTAAGTGGGGTGACTGCACTGGATCACTTCTGAAGCTGTCTCTCCAAGCAAGATATGGACTTCTAAAGATCACTTTAATAACTGTAAATTGCACTTGAAATCTTAAGCTTTGATTCTCTCAGTCTGCCAGCCAGCTGTGAAAACAGTTGACCATGTCCCCGTTCTTTTTGCCCTGTGACTTCTTGGCAAATGTCATCTTTCTGCTGCTTTTGGATACTTTGATCACTTCTTCAGCACATCCCTTGCAGGATCTTTCTCATTCATTACAGAGTTTTGTGTGGGAGTTCTGCAACATGCTGTCTCTCAACCGCCCTTTTTTTCCCCCCTTATTCTGCTCTTCATCTTTGCATAATCTTATGTGGAAAGACAATTTAAGTATCATCTCTTTGCAGATGATTCATAGGCTTATGGTATATCTATCTCAATGAAAATGTAGGCTTGCTTCTCTGTTATCTCTGTATTGCCTATCTTAGATTCCCTTAGTCAAAACAGATCTCCTAGAGTTCTTTACCAGCCCTCCATCTACTTTTCAAGTTAACACAGCTATATTGCCTGTTAGGAGAGGTTCTGTAATTTGGCACTCTCACTGATACAGACCTCCTCCTCGCAGCATGGTAGTTAAAAAGGCAAATAGGGTAATTTGGTCTGAGTAGGAAAGAAATAGAAAAACAAACTGAAAACATGAATGCCAATCCATAAATCCAGTGTGTGAAATCTATCTGTGGTGTGTATTTTTGTTTTCATTATTTCAAAAAGATACTGTAGTTTGAGATAAGGGCATAAAGGCTGATGAGATAGATGTAAGGAGTTTTGTCAGAGGAAGAGTTAAAATAAAATACTTCCTCTTGGAAAAGAGATGACTGAGCAAGGCCTCAGGAAGGTAGTTGGGGAACGAGTATTCATTAATATGATGAGAACAAGGAAACATTCTGTGAAATTCTGAGCAGTTTTAAAACATTTAACAGAAGCTGTAATTTTCTGTTTTGTTGGGGTTTTTTTTTGTTTTTTGTTTTTTTTTTGTTTTCATGGCTTTTCTGTGTGCCTCCCTTCCATCCTACCATGTAGCATGCAATTGAATTGCTCAGTGGAATTCCTTGCCAAAGGGTGTTTTAGAGGTCAAAATATGAACAGGCTCAAAAATGCATCAGGCATTACTCTCTTACATCTCTGAGGAGCTGTTAAGTGTGATGGTGATGATGCAACTCAACTTCAGGAAGTTTTTACACATCTGACTGCTGGATGCTGACATGGAATATCATGGGAAGGGATGCTCTTTCTCTGATACATTGTTTTTTTTTACTGACCTAGTGTAACTTTTGTTTTATTCTGAAGTTCTTTGCATTCAGACTACATCCAAGTCTTGCAGGATTTTTCTGCCTAACATTCCTGCTATATGCTTTCCTGCCTATTTTTCAGTTAAACACTCATCCTCACTACCAGAGAAATATTTTTTGAGAAATATTTTTTCTCCAGTCCTAACTATCCAGAATTGTCTTACAGAGATCATTTTCAGAGTGACAGACTGCCACACTAACCATGTCTTTTATGTCCCCCCTAATATCTCTTATCTGGTGCATGAAATTTTAGTATCTTGCCCTAAGTTTCAAGTCCTTCTTCACCCAGCTCCATCATACTATTTCTCTTTATCAAGGTTTTCCTTCAAGCTGTAACACCAGTCCTGTTGACCATTTACTATTTTGCAAATATGCATTTGTTTTATACCTTATGCTTGGACTAGAATTCCTTTGTAACATCACCTTTTGGATTCATCTTTCTTCCCAAGTTGTTCCTTACTTGAAATGCCTACAAAAGCATCAAGCTACTTCTAACTAGAAATCATTTCTTTTGGTGCTAGCTGCTGTTGTCTTACTGCTTCTAAATATTTTTCTGTCTCTTATTTGATACTTGATCTCTAGGATTTTGGGGGCTCAGGGCAGGGGTTTTGTCCTGTGGTACCTGTTTACTTAGTGGATATGTTAGTACTACTGTTACTGCTGCTGAGTATTTTATCAGTGTGCTTGGTTGATCTGGGATGATGAGTAAGAAAAGTGATGTCTTTTAAATGTGATAAGGTGTGAAAAGCTTTTATGAAATTCAGAGGAGATGGAACAAATTAATGACAGAGTAATCCACTGAATGTTACTAAATACATACTTATTTGAGGAAATGCCTGCACTGAAAATGATTGGATGGAGACTTGTGTGTATTATATTTGCTGTCACTTTTCTTATGTTGTTCCTTGCAGCTGCTTTTGAGGATTGTGAGAGATGGGATACAGGAAACACTGGTCCGACCCAGTACTCCTGTTCTTGCATTGTTGTGTAGAATGTTTCTGGAAGCTGTAGCAAGTCTCCTTGGTGATTCTCTCGCTTAGAAAATTGTTGAAGAAAATGATCTCAGTTAAATAGTTTTGGCTACCATCATTTTCAGTGCATTTCATGAATGGATATGAGATGTGTCACAGCTTAATTACCCTTCCACCTAATGTGTTTTTATCTCATGTTGATATGATTAAGGAAGACCTTATTTGCACTGTATGGACAAGGCATCATACCATACAATGCCTAGGAAAAAAAAGAGTGCCTGCTTTGAAGAGTTCATAGTTTTAATTGCTGTTTATTCTTCATTTGTTGGAAAGGGTTTGCTGTAACACAGTTAATTTTGCACTCCTATTTGAAGTTTTATTTTTTTTATGATCAAGCAAAGTGCATATTAAACAGATTGAATTCAGCAAAATTAAATGCTTGGATATTATTTTTGCTTGGTGAAACCCCAATGGCATAAAATTAATTGCAGTGCTAACTTGAAAATTGCAATGAACATGTGTGAACTTCAGCATATATTATACTTTTAGACCAAGATGCAGGCTATTTTATACATGATAAAAGTAAACAAAATCAACTAGTAGTGATATGGGCATTACTTTAAAGGACACGTAATCAAAATATGCATTGATCACTTTTGTCAAAGGTATGCAATATTGGACCCATATCATTTCTGTATGTCATTTTTTAAGAAATAACTTATTTGTACTGATTGTTTTCATAAATATCTAAGTTTGTATGTTAGCAGAGATAAGTTATCATGTATGTAAGTCTAATTAATTTTATGCTCAAGTATTTGAAGTCATGTATTTCAGTTGTATCAATGTAGACTTGGCACTACTAGAAAGGCTTCAGGTTTATCTAGGTAGCTGCAGGTATACAATTTGTTCTTCCTTGAGTTCTAGCTTGAAATAATTCCTCTTATGTTGATTGGTTTAAGGAAAGGGAGGTGAAAGACGAATTGTGGAATGCTGTTCATCAGGAGGTTGGTATCCATAACTAATTGTATAGTCGTGATTTGATAACCAAGTCTTTCATCAGGAGGAGAGATTTAGAGAGTTCCAGGAGGGGGAATTGAAAGTTGGGTGGGAACATTTCCTGTCACCTTGAGAGGGAAAATGGTAGTTGTATTCTAGAAAATCATTGTGTAGCGTAGACTTTTTTGGAAGATAAATGCAGCTCAGAAACCTATGGGAATGTGTTGGAAAGAGTTGAAGGAAGCTGGATTTCTTCCACAGCAAATTTGGAAGTGTAGGAAAAAGTTTGATTTCTTTTCATGTTAGAACAAATATCACCAGTCTTGACCAGGGCCTGATTTTACTGTATGATGTCATGACAGGCTTAGGCTATGACTTGCTTCAAAGCACAAAACAGCTGAGGTGGGCAGGAACCTCTGGAGATCATCCAGTCCAACCCCCACTGCAAACACAGGGTCATCTGGATCAGGCGTCCAGGTCTGTGTCAAATTAGGTTTTGAATGTCTCCATGGATGAAGATTCCACAGCTTGTAGAATCAGCTGACCAACTTGTAGTGTTTGAGCACCACGTGGCAAAAGAGGTTTCCCTAGTATTCAGTTGGAGTTGCCTGTGTTACAGCTTCTGTCTTCATCTCTTGTCCTGAAACTGTACACATCTGCAAAGGGTGTGGCTCCATCTTCTTTGTAGCATTCTGCTGGATAGCTGTAGACAGGAATATCTTTATTTCACCTCCCATGCTTACGGATGAACAAACCCTATTCTCTCAGCCTTTCATAGTAGTGCAGTCCTCTTAGTGTCTTGGTGGCTTTCTGCAGTGGCTTGCTCCAATAGGTTCCTGTATTTCTTGTCCTGGAGAGCCCAGAACTGGACTGGGTGCTCCTTGTGCAATGTCACAGGTGCTGGAAAGAGAGGGGCCCCTACTGCATCCATTCTAGTTAATACAGCTTGGTATGCCATTGGCCCTCTTTCCTGCAAGGCTGCACACTAATGAGGCCCAGCACAGCCCTGAGATGTGATGGTTTGTGTGGAGTACACCAGCTCTCAAATTTTAGAGCTGTCTAATATGAAACACTGACTTTTTGCATGTTAGTGCTGTAGAGTGAATGCAAACTTTGCAACAATAATGTTAAGGATGGGTCAGTAACAGCAGTAATTTTGAATGGCTGAACAAACCCTGATTAAAAGATACACCACAGAAGATGGTCAGCCTTCAACTGTGATGAAGTTTGTTTGTTATATGTGACATTAAATATTTTGTAATTGAGTATATTGAGTTTAAGGTATAGAAATTCACCTGCAGTGAAACAGTGGGAGTCTAGAAAAGAAAGATTAAATAGGAGACTTTTAAAATGTTGGGGATAATAATGGATATATTATGATTATAATAGAGATCATAATAGATAAATCATAAAATTATGGCTGTAGCACAATCCATAGGTAATGAGTATCCGTTATTTTCTAGAGGGAAAATCACAGCAAGGTACTAATCAGAAGGCTTTTTTTTATATCCAAAATGATGCAAAACTGTTTCCAGTTCTAGTGTTCTAGTAACTGTGGAATTTTGTTTGTTCCTCTACTACTTAGCGTTGTGGACAGGATTAATCAGAAATGGAAGCATGCTAAAGACATTCTTCATCAATGGTTCATGCTAAATTCAGTGTCTGCATATTTTTTCAATTGCTTATAAGCTGTGCCTTGGGCATCAAGAGGGCTCTTGCCACTTGGGATTTTTTTATGGTTACTACAAGTATATTCCTAAGGATTCTGGAAGAAACCAAGGAAGTCAGTTCTATATTGCAGGTGATAGTAATTTGAAATAAATGAGAATTTTTCAGAGGTTCAGTGACACTGAATCTTTAAAAAGTCATCCACTGGAAATGGAAATTTAACAGGAAGAAAATGGGATGAAAATTTTGTTTCTACATAAGAAATGGGTGCATGAGAAAATTGCAAATAATTTTTAAAAACTCATAAAAGCTGAAGCTAGTGACATTTGGTTAGCTCTGCTGATGTGTCTCTAAGAGATACGAGGTGCTTCAGGAATGGAAAAAACAAGATTAAATATTAATTTTTTTCTTAATTGCATAGAAATGTTTTGCATCAAGTTGGCCATATAGAAATGAACAAAATAAAGTCAACTAGATAGATAATTTTTAAAAACTGCTCTGGACATTAAAAAAGAGCTCCTGTGATCATTTACCACTTCAAAGCCTGATTTTTTAACCACTGTTACCTGTCATGTTGATGCCTATTATTTCCTGGAAATAGAATTATTACAGGAAAGAAGATCTTGTTTTGTGAGAACATCAAGCTGCTGGAGAAATGCCTACTGTTCCAATGGGCAGCACACAGATTTAAACATTTTTTTTTAAGGAGGGCATTTTGGTTTTGTATAGAACCATAAAGGATTAAACTGGGTGCAGAACATGTGAGACCACTACCCATATAATTAGGTGCTGTTTTACTCTGCAGTCAGATGATTTCGCTGTTTGCTTCATGTGTTAAAAGGCTGGCATGTCTGGTGCTTGCTTCTGTCCTTACATTTGAAACACTGTGCTTGTTTGTGGGAGGGCAGAGGGCTGAAAAGAAATGAAGAAATTCTGTGGGAAAGCTGACTTTGGTGAAGAAGGAAATATCTTCATGTTCATGAAGGAACTGGGCTTCATTCGTGAAACAGGGGGTCCTAGATGGAATCTCTCAGGTGAAAAGTTATCTTCTAAGTAAAAGTGCTGTGGAATCTTACATTGTGTTACAGAGCTGCACAGCTTTTACTCGAAGGACCAGATAAAAGTACTGAAGATTTACCACTGTAACCTGATGGCTGGATTGAGGGTAGAAAGGGTCTTTTGATCTGCAGGAGGAAGAAAGGAATGTTAGTTGGTGGGTGCAGCATTTTTCTGGAAATCACTTTAGCTTCCATTTGGAATTATTTGGGGCTGCATGTGCTGTGGACAATTCTTTCTTCTCTTGATCCCATGGGCCAAAATGTCCAAGGTATCCTCATGAAGGTGTATCTGGCTGTGCAGTGAGAGCACACCTGTGTTGCAGCTCCAAGCCCAGGGCCTGTCTGCCCATCCTTTGGTGATAAGATATGGCTTTCCCTTTTTCTAAATAGCCCAGGACATGGGCAAGGATGACATCCTATGCCCATTGAATGGTTTGGTGAACTGGATTGCTGTCCAAATACTCTAAACTCTTTTAGTGAAGGTGAAGGCAGGAGGGAAGATCAGATTTGCAGTGCTTTGTCCCAGGAAGTATTCATGTGTAGAAAAAGTGGAAACAAGGATTTGTGAAGTGCTGTGCATTTCTCCATCAAAGCAGGGAGATGGAAGAAGGTGGAGAAGGCTGAGCAGGCATTACTCCTGATAGCAGGACAGAGTGCAAACAGGAGACCAAGCCTTGAACATGCACTGCTGTCCAGCAGCTGGTGATTTAAGCATCTTACTTGCACTTTGAAAGGTAAAATATACTATAATCAAAGTCTGAAATAAGCACCTGTAAAAAGAAAAGAAAATTGGTATGCTTTCTTGCTTTTTATGACTTGATGCTTTTTGTGTTTTCCATGACTTTTAAATTAGGGGGTGAAGCCTGAAGTCTCTTACAGGTGGACATTACAAGCCCAGCTCCTTGTGGTAAACAGATGTCATTGTGGTATGCAACATGAAACTACTTTTATTTAATTTGTAGAATTATTTCACAACAGAGTGAAGTAAAATCATTATTCACCTCTGTAAATACCTGGTCTGGACAGCTATTTTTAACTGATTTCCTTAGTTGAGTACTAGTGATGGCTTGTTAAACTAAGGCCCAATACAATAGGTAAAAAAAATACATCTTGGTGTAGAGAACTGTGAAGATGCTTAATAAGATTCAAAAGATGTGGAAGTCATCGAGATGCCAAAAACTTTGTGCAAGAAACAATAGATTCATCATTAAAATAGCACTACATAAGTTGCTTAATAAAGTGCTAATAGGATATTTAAAAGTGTGTCATGTAATAATACCTGAGATGTACCTCTCTCAAAGAGATTGTTTTGAGATCACATATTGACAGACATGTTTTTAGCAGTGATTGTTATTACATCAAACTTGAAAGTTTTTACCCCTGAAGAGCACATAAAACTTCTTCTAGTAAACTCCTTATTAGTGTAAAGTAATGGATTCCTACAAATCAAGAGAAAATCTCAGTTTTGCATAAGGCTAGCAGCATTAAAACACAGAGTTTGGAGGTTTTATCTTTATGGTCAGGTTCACTAAAAAAGTGATTGTCAATATACATTTCTCTATATCAGATTTTTTAAGATAATGTAATCAGCTGCTTTGCTGACACAGTATTTATTTATTTGAGTTCTTATTGAGCTATGGATTTATTTATTTGTCCACAGAGATAGCGAAACAACTAATCAAAATAATATAGAGCTAACTTTTTAAAATATTGCCACTTGTGTGAAACTGAGCTAGAAATATAATGATAAAAATAAACCATGATCACTCTTGATCAAAAATAAATTATTAAAAATAATTCATTGGCTGCTTTTTTACAATTAAAGGTGATGAAATTTATGAAGCAGACTTAAGTTCTACATTTTCAAAAACATGTAAACAAATCATGTCAATTGTTTTGTGCTTACCATGAATTTTTTAATTTCTCAAGTAACTTGCCAGTCAGACACATGTTTTCACATATTCAGGTTTTCTGGTGGAGGCTAAATAAGACAGATAAATAAGTATATATATCTTATACCTACAAAATATACATATGTAAATAAAGACACCTCTTGTGTAAGAGATCCAGATACTGACAAGGGCAAAGAAAAGTAGTAGTGGTAGTAAGTTCATTACAAATAATTTCCTTCCCAAGAAGCACAAAGCTTCTCTTAGAGGCTGTGGTTCTGAGTGGGGAAGTGGTGTGTGGCAGAATGTGCTGTAATGAAGTTGTCAGTGTTTACACTTTTCTTATTGGAAGGGTGTTCATTACTGCTCTAGTGATGAATTTACTACTGCACGATGTAAAATAATTTGGCAGATGTATTTTATTTAGGTAAATGAATATAAATCAGCCTACACTTTTTTTTTGAGAACTTAGCTGTGCAGCAGAAATATATTAAAGCTTTTTAAATCTTTTAGTGGAAAGTATTACTTTACAGATTAGAAGAAAAAACTTCAGGATGTCTGTTGATGGACAACAATTTGCCTGTGCAAATGTAAAGAGATTGCTGCAGTTAACTGAGTTATCTGGACCGATTAAGAGAGTGGAAATAATTATATAGATTAAACAAACAACAACAAAAAGGAGGTTACTATTGTAAGAATTATTCTAGAAATTGAAATTAACTCCTGGAATAGTTGAATTTCTTACCTGTAACAGTACCTAAAAAAAAAAAATCTAATGGTAGTTCTTAAATAAATTAGGTCAAATACATTGTCAGAGGAGTTGATATATATTCACAAAAAATAATTGGAGCAGGAAGGCCAACTTGTCAGATATACTGAGAATTCTTAGAAACTAGGGGGTTTGAATGAAAATCTGGGTGACTCTTAACTAATCTTGCACACAGATCAAAATCCAAGCCTATCCAGAGAGATTTGATTTGATCCACTGATATTAAAATGTTGAACAGAGAGGCAGTATCTAATGTTCTTCCATTTAAAGTGGATTTAGTAGCAACAACAATGTCAAAATGATTGAAATTTGCATTTTCCAGGCTTTAGGATCATACTGGGAATATCAGTGTGGATTAATCGTGAGCACTCTTTTCTCTAATAGAAAGTATTAGTATCTGACTACTAATAGAAAGTAGTCAGAAAAAAAAAGGTGTAAACCTGAGTAATTTTTTGCCATTATTTATATCCAAACAATTCCACTGACATTAATGAAGTTGCAGAGTGTAATTGAAAAGAGAAATTGGCCCTCTGCTACTGAAATTTAATATATATGCTGAAAATGTTTTTGAGGAAAAATAAATGAGTTCTACCAATAATTCAAGTAAAAGATGGGATTTGCTTAGCTTTAGGTTAAAATCTTGATGGGGTAAACACTTTTTGCCTCAAAGTTTTGTGATTATTTGATTAATACATTGGTGCTGATTTTTGTTTTATCATTGAGATGCCCCCAAGAAGAAGTGAAATTGAAAAAAAATATTAATTGCTGCCTATAATTAAACACATAGAAATTAAAAAAGAATAGTATTGATATTTTATTTTATTTTATTTTAATGCAGGACCCCTTGGAGACAAGATTAATTGAAAGGAGAAAGAGAAGCAAGCCCTTAAGGCTGGATAATGTATTGCTTTCAATTTCACTTGCTAGTATAAACAAAGCAGATGCTGAAGTTGCCCAAGAAATTGAAACTTGGGTTTGCAGATTTGTTTAAGTGAACATTTTCCATAAGTCCTAGTAAATGATATTAAAATTTCTAGCTTTAGAGAAAGGCTACTTTAAAGCAAAAAAAATAAACAATGTTCTCTATTGAACAATTATTTGAAATTGCAGGGTAATACTTTCAAAACAGTCAAAGTGGTTCAGAATCTTAAATTTTACTTTCAGATATATTTCATCTACAGAAACAGTTAATCTCATTGAAAAGCACAAAGATATATGGGTGCTTAAGGGCCTGTTTTGAAAAATGTGACTTTGGTTTCCCAATCACTATTATTTTTTAAATTTTTGCCCACTAGCAATAAAATGCTACTTGGATTGTGATTTTCACAGAAAAACATGCCACTATCACAGAACCTCATCCAGTTTTCATCCAGTAGAAGCTGGACTGGGTTCCTTATTTCTGCCAGAAAGAAATGCTTTTAAAAGAAATGGGTAAATTCTTTGAAGATGTGAAAACCCGATAGTGAAGGGTGTCAGGATTTCACATGTGAACACTTAAAGCCTAATAAAAATATATGAAAGTTGCAGATACTTCAGGCTGAATTTTAAAACCTATTCTGTATTATCTTGTGCTTTTAGATGATATAACTTTCAAAATGGACTGGTGGTCTTCTAAGTGTATGCTAAGGCAGCAAGAATGGTGATACACATTATCTTCCTGTTATAACTCTTTGGCCCAGCGCTTCAAACCCTTGCATTTCTACTTTAGATTTAATAGTACAGGGATCTTATCCAATTAAAGAATTTCAGAATCACTCATTTATTTAGTAAATGAGTGCTCATTGCCAACATACAGTATGCCAGAACATCAAGCGATCCAAAGAACAGAGCATCCATTTAAGATTTAGTTAAAATTAAAACAAGCAAAACTAGACAACATATGAAACAGATACAGCGCTACAAAATGTAGCAAAAAAGAGCCCTGGGATATAAATTTGTGTTAAATATTTTTCTGCTTTAGGGAATTTGTATTCTTCTGTTTGTCTTGTAATGATGATCTGTTCTATCCTTACCATTCAGAAGCAAGCGGGCAGAAGGCTTTATTTTAGATTTTTTTGTGTCCCCATCTAGCCTTTTCTTTCTATTATTTTAAGTGCATGGCACAAGTTTATTTCTGCTTGTGGCTAGGGAAGTTACTAAATGGCTCCTCAGAAAGCTGGCTGTCCTCCGAGCCAATTGAGACGTTCTGTTCTGCCAGCTCCTAGGGTCAGGGAATCGCTCTGCTGGCAGGAGCACCTGGCATTTGTCATGGAGGACATTCCCCTATTGTGTTCAGGCCATGCCATGATTGCTTTAAATACTTCAGATTAATGTGTCCCAAAAAAGGGAGAAAGAATCCCTGACAAACAGTGTAGTAATAAGTAGGTATAGCTTTGTGAAGCTCTACCTAAGATTACTGGAGAAGTGGCTCTTCTTCTGTCATGATAGGGGTACAATGATTGCCTATTTCTATGTTCCTAATTGAATTCTATTTTGTGAGCATCATTGCTGAGCAATTCAGCCCTGGTTCAAAGCTCACAGAAGTCAATTAATGGAAAGACTCTTACTGATTTCAAGTGATTTTGAATCATTCTCTTAGTATAACTTTTATTAAAACTCTGCTTAGTGTCAGTTTTAATGTGTCTAATATTTTTAACTAGGCTTACAGAATAATTAAATTAATATATTTTTCTTTGTTTTTGTTTGATAAATGATCATAGTAGTCACTGTGCTTACTAAATAGTGCCTGTGAAATGACTCATTACTTCTCAGACATTGAGAGTTATTCCTGAAGTTTAGGGCAGCAAGATACTTTTCACATTATAAGCATAAGAAAAACTGTAAAAAAGGTGAACTATCAGATAGGCTAGAAAGTATCTCTGTAGGAGTTTTCAGAACATAATCTGTTTGCATTGCATGTTGTACTTCATTTTTAGAAGTCGCGACTTTGGTTAGATTTTGAAAAATTTTTGAAAAGTTATTAACTCACATTCACTAAAGAGTTTTATTTTTTTAAAAAAAGGGGTTTTTTATGAATAAAAAAAGTTGAGTTGTTCCAACCCTTAAGTATCCAGCTGTTATTTATGTTTGACCCATCGCATAATACCACCATTAATTTTTGAGAATTTCTCAATGTGTGTCCAGCATACTTCACAGGTTTAAATACCACTTTCAGTGTTGTATCTTGGCCTCATAGTCCTCTGTCAGTAAGTTTTTCCCTGTTTCTGTGAAGTGCAAAGGCACACATTGCCATGGGCACTATGCACACAGCTAGAGAAGATTTTAATTATGAATCTCTTAGCAGTGAGGGTACATGAGGCATTATTGCTCAGCCATTACTCTCTCTGTCCCTTCATCATTTCTTTTGATTTGCACAAAAGACACAGGAATTCCCCAAACACCATTATATTCATTAGGGTCACTTTTATATTTTAATCTCTGTGGTGGGAAAGCTTGTGCTTATTTTTCTCTCGACAGTAGTACATAGAGCCAGTTTATTAGTTCATCTTGAGTACCGTGGCTCCACTGGCTCCAGTGCTATGTTGTCAATTTACACAAGCTGAGTATCCAGCTGAGTATGTGCAGTGCAGCTAGGAAATCCCATCAAAATTCCTTCCAACTTTCCTCTTCTGCTTTTCCTATTCTTTTCTCTCTGTATATGTTTTTATGCCTTAGATGCAAAAACATTCCCTTACTGTAGGTACTAGAGCCAAAATTTATATAATGTCTTGCTATTAGTCACCAAAATAAGTCAGTGCCAGTAAGATGTTCAGGTTCTCTTGGAAGCTTGCACTTACATTTAAAACATCCGATTTTTTTTTTAGTCACTCGGGGCCTACTGCAGATGAAATCAGTAAGAGACCCTTCTCTGATTTCAATGCCAGCGAGGTAACACTGCCGTTTCTGCAATGCCAAATTTTAAGTAGATACTGGAAGTCTGTTTTATTCATTCACATTTATGAGTCTTAAAAGCAGTGTGTTTTTAAGACTCATAAATGTGAATGCATAAATACAAGAATGTTTCTATTCCTGGCAATTGATAAATCCTTGATATGTAGTAAGATAGAGAGCAAATTTTATCAATGCATAGTATGCCTTGAACCTGTTGCTTTCCTTTCTTTTTTTGTTATTTTTGTAAACACCTATGGTGGTCTTTGAAGTCTATTTTCTGTTATATGACCTTTAGGTAGGAGCAGAGTTTCCACAAAATTCTCTTTATCTCAGCACTGACTATTGTCAAAATAGCTACATATCCTGGGTAAGCATGTATCCTTTTTAACATGAGTTATTAAAAACATTATCCTTTGACAGCAGTGTAAAGTTTTGTAGTTCCAAAAGACTCATACCCACCCACACATGCACACATGCCTGCACACTTTTAATTCAACATGATAATCACTATTTTTGGTCTCTTTGCTTTTGAAGAGTAAGTCAGAAAGCCTCTAGTCCTATTAATTGCTCCTATATTGGAGAATCATTTAAACCCAATTATGAGTAGAATAATAAATATAATTTGCCCTGTTCTTAGGAAAAGCACCAGCATTCCCTATGAGAACAAGGAGCAGGAAGGGCCAGCCAGAACACATGTATATCATGCCTTCAGCGCTTCAGTGGTGTTAACCTTAGCTGACTTTGGTGTTTCTTTCTTTATGAACGCTTGCAAGGCAGTTGGCCAAGGGTAGTTGCAGGTAGGCAGATAAAGAGGTAGCTGAGAAACTGGTGATTGTCTTCTTTATATGAAGAAGTTAAAAAAATTCCAAAAGCAAGTCACTTAGAAAATAGCTAGGCTGCAGTTATTCAAAAATAAAAAAGGTTAAAATTAGATATTAAATGAAAATCCTGTTAGTCACAGAACTAGCAAGGCTATCTTCATCATTGCAGGGTTTTGAGGAGGAAAAGGATGTTATTTTAGTTTGTTTTTCTTCCTTTGTCTTCACACATTGTAAGTCTCTGACCAGGACTGACCATTATATGCCTCTTTACTGGCAGCACACTAAAGCCAAGAGCTTGATTAGCTTTTGGAACTCCTGGATTATAAATTACTGGTAAAATATTAATAAAAAGGGAAAACAGACTTATGAATGACTGGCTGTAAATTGAAGTCTGAATTCAGACAGAATGAGTTGTTCATTTCAAAGTTACAGGGAGTTGACTGGTTTGGCAGAAATTTTGCTAGGAAGTGGTTTTGGATTTTGGTTTACTTCTATGGGAGTCACAAGGAATTGGAACTGGGCGTTCCTTGAAATGCAAATTTTTGCCAAGGTTTTTTGAGCATGGCCATGGAAACCAGGGAGGCTTAGGTACTCATTGGCATTTCCCACTCTTTTTTGTGGAACTCTGCAATTAAGGGCCCATCAGTCTGGAGTGGCTGATTGGAGAAACAGAGGGTTCTTTCTTAAGTGGAAATATGCTTTCTCTGACTCAGATCTACCCTCTGGATCTCATTCTGAGTTGTCTGGAGTGTCAAGTTTAGTTAATTGTACATTCCCGTTGAGAAAGAAAACTGAGAAAAAACTGTTGATTTTGGTTTGTTTCTTCATATTTTCAGAGGCTTGGATGGTTTTTTTCTTGAAACCTTTCTAAGAAGGGCATTTAAAAAAGTCAAGTTGATATCTTGAAAAATGAGTTATTGTTGACTAGCAAGATTAGGTTCAGCATAAACAAATGGTCTGAAGGGACCAATAGAAACCAAATTTACACGTTAAAACCCTCCACAAACATTGTATGGATTTGATTGAGCTTTATCTCAGTTAAAAAAATAATGAAGATCTGCATGTTAAATTTTCTATGATGTCATGAATTATAATACTGAATCCAGTGTCATTAAATTGTATTTTTTGTTTCTTGTCAGCTACAACAATTTCAGCAAAGCACAATCCATGTGAAAGTATGAATAAAATTCAGGGAGTAGCATCAAGGACTTCTGAGCTCAGGAAACTGAGTTTGGCAGTGCTAATTTGTATTAAAGTTGTTGTTGCATGACAGCAGGAAAAAGATTTAATGCTTGCCACCTGAATCAAGCCATGGAACATTGGTTTCTATAACTGCCATGAATTTGAATCAAGGCCAATATCTCTAAATTTGAAATAAACTGATACTCTGTCTTGAAAGAAGATACAGGCCACTTATGTTGCAGAAGGTATTTAGAAAATGTATTTCAATTTAATTTTCAGCAGTATATATCTTTCAAATTTTTAGGCACTTAAGCACTGGACTTTTTGGCTTTTTCTATATTCCAGCAAGTATGTAGCCTTCCAGCCATTTATTTGTCAATATCCATTCTTAAGCTATTACTGATTTGCACAAGACCACAGATGCTGGTTTTACTCTCAGTATTATTATGCAGCTGCTTACCTTAATTTGAAAGTCATTTTACTTTTGTATATAACTGCATTAATGGAGAAAATCAGATTTCAAGCCAAGTAGTCACACTAAAAAGCTTTAAAGTCACCAGATAAAGGTTTGTACCGTGAGCCTAAGTGTAGCAACATTGTCTTTACAACATCATGTAGTGTGATGGTACCTTTCTTTCTAAAGGATCCCTAACTGCTTTACAACAAGCAGTTCAAATTTGGAATTTCTTTGTTTCTCTTCAGAAGGCAGGCAAGAACCAGGTGAAATTCTTTCCTGTGTCTGGACTGTCTTTGAATCTCTGTGTAGATACCACACAATTACTCACATAGCTTGTTTATCATTGTAACAACAATAATTAGAATGTTCAGCTGGTACTGGGAGCAGTGAAATAAACCCCTTCATTCCTTAATGTATATTAAATTTTGACCTTGTAACCAGGGCCAAGTGCACAAGATTGTGTGACATTTTAGGACTGGAAGTGAGAGGACTAAGTAGCAAAACCTGAACCCAACCATGCCCTCTTACAAGTAGTTCCTGTTTTTCACTGAGTACAGAAGATCCTGGTAATTGATCCATTACATGTGAATAACTTAATTCACCATTGTAATCTAGCTATCTAGATGGAAATACAGCAACTGTTTCATAGCATGTAAGAGCAATACACAAAAATCTTGTGATGGAAGGGGAAAAAGGTACTGTATGCATATGGAAGTGCCAGGGCAACTTGTAGAAGTAGAAGGCAGCTATTCCACTAAAATTATTTGATGTCTTTGTTGTCATATAACATACTTTCTGGGGCTGTCTTTCATGTCCCTGATGGAGCCCTGAGGATATACTCCATTTCAACCCTGTTTTTAACCTCTCTCTGTGCTCAAAGACACAGATTCTTGGTGAGGAGGATGAGATTCTCTTCAGAGCTGAACAGTGCTGCTCCTTAATCGGCTGAAGTGGTGCTTGCATGATAACAAGAGGTACTAGTCTCACCCCAGGTTGTGCCAGCTTGGGAAGCTGTAGAGAGGCTGGAAATTTAACCCAGATCTATGGCATGGTAATACAGAGCATTATCTTTGGGCAAGCAGGCCTAGCTACAGTCCATAGTTGAAATTTAAAGTAATTTTAAAAATGCATTCAATTTTAAATGCCCCAAGGTTCCTATCATTTGTGAAGCTGCATCTCTTTCAAAGTATTATGAACGACACTGAAGTTTTGCTTTTGGTGGATATTTTATAAATATGAAGAATGATAAACTTTAGGGGTGATTATTAGTAGAAGAAAATAAAGAAGTACTTGCAATGTCAGGTGTTAGTGCTGTCATTTAGGGGGCTATATAGCCAGAAGGCTGAGGAGAACTGCTATTTTTGAGCTTGTGAAACAAAATTACATAGTAATTTATGTGGGTTTTTTTTAAGGGTGTGAGAGGTAAACTTCATTTTCAGCATTGTCTTTCCACTGATCATGGAGGCTGTTCGGCAGTACTTTTTCATAGATACATGTCTTACAAACTTGTGATCTTTTGTGTATAGGTCTAGTTTATTCTGCTGAGTTTCAACTTAAAATGTTATCTGGTATATCTTCCAAAAACATATAGGTACACCATATTATTGCTTAACTTTCATGGTGCTGTGTAGTCCCTTCCAGTATCAAAGGTCTGTATTACACATTAATTTAAATTTTGAGGGGAAATAATAATTTTAAGAAGACTGAATGACTAAAACACAAAACAGTTTTTTGTTTGGGCTTTTTTCCTCCACAGCAACACAAAAGCAATGGTTGAGAAACATGCACAAATACTGCCCTGTTTAGCCTTCATCTGTTCAGTGATCCTGCTTGTGGCAGAGAATCTTACATTATTTTCACATTTAGAACTCTTGATTTTGGACTGCTTCTCTGAAGTTTTTTAGCATGATTTCCTTCAAAAGCAGTCCCACTTTTTTTTTTTTCCTTTTATGCTTTAATGCTCTTTTTAGTAAGCACATGGCACAGTGCTTGTGAAGAACAACAGGCTAACAGTGTGCATTCAGTGCATGATGTTTTTTAAAGCAAAACCTTCTCTTTAAAAAAAAATCTATAATCATAAAGCAGTGGATTGTTTTTCCTGCAATGATTTCAATAATATTGTAGAACTAAAGGGAAAAAGGAGTAACTGAAGAGGTGTTTTTCTTGACTGCCAGTGCCACAAGCTCAACCTGGAATTTAAAAGTCTACCTATATTCTTTCTGAAGTATGGACCACCAGCAATGAGGACTCTGCATCTGGAACTTAGCTACTAGTTCTGCTGATGCATAAGCCATGTACTCTCCTGTAGCTGTGCTGACTCAGTAAAGAAAAATTGAAAGTAGAAAAACATTTTTTCCCATTAAAACAGTTATGAATATTCCCAGTAGTTGTAATAACATGATACCACGTTTAAAGATATTTTAAAATATTTTTTTCTTTTGAATGGTAGTAAAAGTCACATATCTTCCAGTCATTAGTGCATTGGAGGTGTATTAAAGTATTAGGTCTTGTTATCCTGGGGTCCATTGGGGAGAATATGGCCAGAGGGTTGAGAGATGTGATCCTCTCCCTCTTGGCCTCAGTGAGGCCACATCTGGAGTGCTGTGTCTGGTTCTGGGCTCCTCAGTACAAGAAAGACAAGGAGCTACTGGAGAGTGTCCAGCAGAGGCAACAGAGATGATTTGGGGTCTGGAGCATCTCTTCTGAGGAAAGACTGTGGGAGCTGGACCTGTTTGGTCTGGAGAAGAGAAGGCTGAGAGGGAATCTCATTAAAACATATAAATATCTCAGAGGCAGGTGCCAAGAGGGTGGTGCCAGACTCTTCAGTGGTGCCCAATGACAGGATGAGGGTCAGTGGTCATGAACTAAAACACAAGAGCTTCCCCCTCAACATGTGGAAGAGCTTCTTTACTTTGAGGGTGGCAGAGCACTGGAACAGGCTGCCCAGAGAGGTTGCGGAGTCTTCCTGTCTGGAGACATTCAAACCCCACCTGGATGTGTTTCTGTGTAACTTGCTCTAGGTGACTCTGCCTTGGCAGGGAGGCTGGACTAACAGATCTCCAGAGGTCCCTACAAACCCTAAAGATTCTTTGATTTAGCTTGATATCGTATTATAGATCTGTTTGGAGCATGTTTCCCTTCTTTCCACAGGAAAAGACTGGGATCCCAGCTCCAAATTACACATGAAAAGCCAAGGTTCTCCCAAGTCCTACCTCTGGCAGAATGTGTTCCAGAGACACGTCTTAAGAAAAGATAATAGAAACCAGGCTTCTCCAGTTTTAACATTTTTGACACTTATGTAGTGTTTGCCTATTTGAAACATGGTATGTTTTTGGCAGAATATGTTGCAGCTGGTGTAGGTATTGGTAGGTGCTCAGGAAAATAACAGGCATGTGTTTATTATGGGTGGTAAGGTAACATATTTTTCAGCTGTGCATTATTTTACTTTACATATGTATATATACACACAAATCACCTGTATCTCAGTTCAGTAATAACATCCAATAACACGCACAACCTAAAGTGTCTTCATTTCTAAGAAGTACACAGATGTTTGTTTACATCGTCTTATTACTTGTGATTGCAACAATAGCTGGAATTTCTCAGTTCAAACAGGCTATGTACATGTATCTCTGCATTTTTAGTGTGTAACTCTATACTGATAACGTGCCATTTTCCCTGGTGCAATGATGTCTTTGTTAAGGCTGGGGTTAGTATTCTAATCAGATATTAGGGAAAGATCTTCATCCAGGAGGTGGTAGAACATTGGAACAGACTCCCCAGGGAAGCACTCATAGCCCCAAGTCTGACAGAGTTCAGGGAGTGTTTAGACACCACACTCAGGCACATGATGTCATCCTTGGATGGTCTAGTGCAAAGCCTGGAGATTACTTCGATGATCCTTGTGGGTCTATTCCAACTCAGCATATTCTGTGATTTTGAGTACATAGCTATCTTTCAAATGACAGTATTTTTAAAAGTACTAGCAAAACGCTTTCTTTTCCTTTTCTAAATATACCTTGATGGAATGCTCCAGTAGATGGTGTATATAATGGTATCAAAGTTTTATTAATTAAAATTTCATTATTTATCTTGGGATCACCCAAAATTTCCTTCCTGTAAGAGAAGTTCTTGTTCCTGAATCATGCTGATGATACTTTTCAGCAATTTTACCTTATAATGCCTTCCCTTTATGTTTATGACTGTAAGGCAGCCTAGGAAGTAAAGACAGAGTAACATTCAGCATAAAGTACAGTTTCATACAGTGAGAATTCAGACTATTTGCAGAAAGGTTATTGCCAGTACACATATTTATCCTGTTGTGACGTTTTTAAAGTTTCCTTTCTTCCGTAGTTGATTTTTCCCTTTCTTGTACTTAATTGGGAGTGATAAGACATAACAAACACGTTAAAATAGACAACATACCAGGTGAAAATACATGTCTTTGGGGTAGATAATATTTCATTTTTGTAAGGTGCAGAACTGAGCGAGGGGCGTATTTATGTTTTACACCTTGGCCAAATAGTGGACTTTTCTGTGATGTAACCTATTTAGTTGCAGAAACTTCTCTGTGTAGCTGCCCTGCGGTGCTGAAAGCAAATTATGAATGCTGTACTGTTTAAGAGCAGAAAGGTTTGCCTGGAAGAGAGCGGTATGCCTGGGCCCCCTGCTATTGAGGAGATGCCAGTCAGAAATGAAAACGTCTTTCATGAAACTATAGCGAACTTCCCTGTGATACAGTACAATAATGCAAGGAATTTTTAGTCAAAACCTGTAAAAATGAGTATAATACCTTGAATGTGGCAAAGAAGTGTTGGCTTTTAAGGGACTATTTTAAGATGTCACTACCAAAAATATGTGTGGTTCTAATACAGTTTTTGAAGTGACAGGATTGAGGAGTTTTAAGCCTTTCCCCCCCATTAACCCCCCCCTCCCCACCTCCCCCCACCTTTTGAGATCTCCAGTTTCTTTTGCCTTTTGGTTGCAACTACAAAAGATGTCTTCTGAGAAAAATGCTTTCTGCATGACATCAGAATAAAGGAATGTTCCACACTATTCAGCATGCTTAAAAGTATTGGTTGCTGAAATAACATTACATTTGAAATTAATGCTAAACAGAAAGCCAGTTAAGAGGAAAAACAGAGCAAATAATGTTTCTGCAAAGTTTTATCTTTAAGAAACATTGATTTATTGGACTTTATAGAAGTGTTTTCTTTAAAATAATAAAATTATGCCTGGTGTAACAGCACAGTAAAATAAAGAAAAACTGCTGTTTTGTTGTGTGCTGAAATGCATGTAGCCACAGGTAAAGATTGAAAAATTTGGAATAGGAATATAAAAAGTGCATAGATAAAGGAAAGTTAATACATTACTCTAGATGGGAGAAAGTTTTAAGAAAGAGATCTGCTCAGTGCAATAATCCCAAGGTTTTTTCATTGTCGGTTTTTAGTATTTATTTTGTCTGACCTCAGTTTATTTTTTCATGTGGTATTAATAAAGGAAGCTAATTATTCTCACAACTTATGCATTTATGAAAGTGTTTATTTTTCTTGAGCAATAACAAATACATTATTGCTTGGACAATAGCCATTACATTATTCTTTGCCATGGTGTTATTTTCACTGGCACTTGAGATAGTCAAAGAAAGAATTGGAAAATTGTTAAAAATGGCAAAAGCAAAAGGTGACACTTAAGGAACCATCTTCTGAATGAACAAAGTACACATAATAAACTGTAAAATAAAAGTAGTTAAATTAGTAACTGCTTTGAATTAAGAATTGTACCAGTTATAAATGTAGGGATATCACTGTTCAGAATCATGAAACTTCAAATTTAATTACTTCTTGTATTGTTAGTGAATAATTATTCCTTGCAGATCAATAGATTGCTTGTCAAAAAAGGAGAAGGCTTAAGATGCACTTCAGCTCATAGGTGAGAAGGGAAGCTTAAGTTCACATGATCAGGTGTGAATGCTTTCATATCAAACTATTGGTGCATTGCTGTGAAAACCTCCATGGATTTGTAGGACAGAATAAAGGTCCAAACACTGTCCTTAAGAATGTGTGGTGGCAGGGATTTCACAAATGCAGATGTCAGTCATATCCTTCACTGAAGGCATGGAGGACTGGAGATGGGAGAGCTGCCAGTCCCCATCATCAGTGAGACCTTTTTGCCGTGCAGCTGTACTATGTGGGTGCAGGCCATAAGCTGCAGGTGCCATCCAGGTTTTAGCGTTGATTAAATTTCCCTTAAATTTAGATTTCTTTGTAATAAATTTAACCAACATAAGAGTCTGTCATCCCAGCAGAAAAATGAGAATGCATCCCTGAAGTGGCAGCATTAGCTGAAAGGAGAGCAAGCATGGCTGTTTAAAGGCTGTGGGAGGCACTTGCATCCTCTCCTGGAAGTGTGCTGCCTGCTCTGGACCTTTCTCACCCAGCAATCTTTGAGTAGGAGTCCAGTGAGCTGGGGGAGAGATGAACCAAGGTGTCCAATAAGCTGAGTATCAGCAGAACTGCAGCACCAAAGGAAACCTGGGAATTACAGATTTTTTTTCAGAAATGCAAGTTTCTGTGTAAGTTTCCCCAGTTCTGTAAACATCTGTGTGAATAGTGTGTGTTGTTTTATAAAGCTTGTGGAAGAAGAAGGAAGGAGGAGAGAGAGAATTGCATGATAAGAAAGAATTGCTATATTGTTGCTAATTCTCATCTAATTATCAGTTAATGAGACTCAGTGTTTTACTTGAAATGCCCTAGCATCCTGTACTTATGTTTTTTTTTTTTCTTTCAGCCAAAAACTTTATTGAGACTCTGAAAACCTTATAGGCTCAAAACCAGGAAATCTTATACCTCGAAAATTATTGTTAGTATTACTATTTTATTATTCTTGGCATGCTTCTCATGAGATTTTTATTGCTGCAGTTGTCAGCCCTTCTACACTGGGTACCTATTCAGTGAATCCATGCAATGTCTCACACCAAATGAGACACCACCCGTTTTCACATCTGGCAGCTTGAGAAGCATCACAATGCATGAAAAGCAAAACAGAGGAAGAGGGACATAATGTTTTTTGTATGGACTTTCTGCAGCAAGTAATATCTGTACAACAGAATATTTCAGAGAGGAGGATTTTGTTGTGTGTTTTCTTTTTACCATAATCTGAAAGAACAACAAAGTTGCATTTGATACATAGAGTTATTTGGGGAGATACCTAGAATATATTGAGCTTTAAAAAAATGCAAAAAAAAAAAAAAGTTATTGTCTTTGGCTTTGCGTATTGAAAATAAATACTAAGGTAGTGAAGATAGAACCATCAGGCAGACAGCAGGTGGGCCAACCAGCAGGAGGGAAATGATACTTGCTGCACCTGTTCTGCACACTTAAAAAAAAAAAGTTAAGAAAAATGGAAATTCCTGCATGACACCTACTTTTATTCTGTTATTTCCTTACTGTATTTTCCTATTTTTGTCTTCAAATTTTTAGGAGGGACATCTGGAGGTTTCAAACCACTTTATGCTATGTAGGTTTCTATGTTTACTTGTATTCTTATATATATATACCACTATGCTAGCTGAACTGTAGTGTGGTGCTACAGATGGTAATAAACCCTTCTTTATTGTCCTGATGGAGATAGTCCACTACTATTATTCCCATTTTGTAGGTGGACAAAAGCAAAGTAAAGGAAGAGGTCAGCATCAATTAATGGCTTAACTGTTAACATAATTTATAGGTTATATCTCAATTGTGTGAGGATGGAGTCAGTGCATAGAAATGGCTTTGGTATCCTTTTGCTCTTTTGCAGCTCTGCTGGTTCAGTAACCCTGTAGTTCACTGAAGAATTTGCTGTCTGGTCTAATTTTAGTCAGATTTGAAACAGCTGCAGGGGTCAGAAAGTCCATCATCTATCAGTGTGGCAAAGGAAGTGGCTAAGTCTGTGCCCATTTCTCTTGCACAACAAGCAGTAGAGAAGACAACCACATACAATTGCTAGGTTAGCTGTGTGAGGCAGAAGGATCAGCTGTTAACTAGTCAGAGCAGGATTACCCAATTAAATCATTCTTAGGGCCATTGTAGGTGGAGCACCTGTTGTAAAGCAGGTGGGTTCGACAAGTGGGTTTGGCTCTAAACTGCTCCTCCCAGAGCTGACTGTGAGCTATTTAGGGGATGTTTCTAGGAGGTGGTTGCTCTAGAAAATGTTTGCCTGAATGCGGTATTTAGTGTTCCTGGCTTCTACTCTTCAGTATGCTATGACATGTTCCAAGTAAGTATAGAACTTTCCTTTATTTCTCTCTGCTTTCTCCTTGGTGGAATTTTACCTTATTGCTTAACATTGATGCAGCAAGCATTAGTGGTAGTATTGTCAGTTTGACTATCTGAATTTGCAAAAACTATAGTGGTGGTCTTTGTCTTGTTGAGCTTTGCTTTCTTCCTCAGAAGTCCTCTGCTACAAAATATAGCACATGCAGAATTTTAAAATTTGATATTAGAGTCAAAATTTATGGAGTAGAGTGTTGAACAAATTAGGAGAAGTGAGCATTTACTGTCTGTTTTGTTTTCTGGTGATTGTGATTCTTGAGGAAACTGTATTTCTGCCTTCAGAAGTTGGGTCATATTCAAAAATCCAATAACACCTCTTAGAAAGCTAAGTATTTGTGATACTTGATAAGAATTATGTTTAAGAGGAGGAATTTTGTGTTTTGAAGGGCCAATTTTGCAAGTAAATACTCCAAGATGCAGTCTGTACTTATGAGATGAAGAGTTCAATTACTGGTGAAAGTTTCATAAAAGAAAGCACTATGACTAGTGACAAGAATAGTAGGACTATAGCAGGGTTATATACAGAAGGAATTATTTTACTTCTGCAATGACTATTTTATATGTTTTCATTGGCTGCTAATAATTGCGAATTTCAGGATGATAAAATAAAACTTACCTTTACTCCAAATCCTGTTTATCAAGGCTTGAACTTGATCATAGATCTTTGTAAGTACTATAGGTGATATTTTGCTGGTTCATGCTTGCCTCATTCTGAAAGATGTGAAGAATTGCTGAAGAAATGACTGTGACTAAAGACAGCCAACATACTGTTGTTTGAGAACTGATATTCTCAAACAGGAAAACCAACTACTTGTTTTTAGGGCGGTACAGAAACCTTCAGTTTAGCAATAAACTACAACTGGCTTGAAATGAGAATTATAAATAGCTCAATTGAGTGAATAAACTCGTTACTGTACCTCTTTAAATGAGAGCTTCCACAGTTTATCTTCCAAGTGTGTGAAGTACATTTTACACAGTTGTTCAATCAGTGCAAGCATTTTGGTGGGAGACTCCATTCTTCCTGAAAAAGGTGGCTCATATCCACCTTAGGAGAATTTTTTTTTTTAATGGACTGCATAAATAAATAAGTTTTTTTGAGGAAGATCCTTTTAATCTTCCAAGAGTATTGTATGTTTACCTCAACTGTCACTGTCATTCAGATTAGTTGATATGCCAATCCTAGTATTTGAAAGACAAGATGAACATTGTGTCCATGGAAAAAAAAGAATTAAATAAATTTCTATGCAAATGACATTTTATATATGTTTCTTAGGGAAGTTTCATATCAAGTTGCAAAGCTGTTATGAATGCATTCATTCTTTTAGGCAGAATAAAGGCAATCCTTTAATGCTAAGTTAGGACAAATAAGTAATTACAAGATGCTTAGAAGTTTGTTTATCAGTAATTTGTAACTGTGCTACAGATTTGCATCTTGAAAATACAACAATTTGGAGGGGGGAGAAAGGGTGGGTTGTTTTATTACTTTTTCCAAATTAAAAATAAATATGTAGTTGAGTAGGTATAAAACCTCTGTGGCAGTACATACAGTAGTGTAATTATGAGAGACAGGTTACTGCAGATGGGCTGTTTGGCTCTTTTGTGCTTTGGCAAGAGGAAATTTCCCTTTAGTATAGATTCTCTTTCACAAGCTGACAATCGTTAGTTCAAGTGTGAAGAAAGGTATAGCTGCCCCAAATTTAGCTATTCATTGCTTGTGAAGTTCTAATCCCTGAGTCAGCTGAAGATGATCTCCTATTTCTTCACAGGTCAGGTGCAGTGAGGGGAAAGTGTCTGTAACCTGGTCTGCTTACTAAGAAACCTGACTTGGGAATTAGAAAAAGCAAGAAACACAGACCCCAAAATGGAAATGCAGTATTTTGGGGTTTGAGTGTTGGTCTGTTTTGGTGATGGGGTTTTAGTGTAGTTTTGTTTGTCTGTTTGTTTTTGGTTTTTTTATTTTTTTTTTTATTGGTAGTTTCTAGAGTTGTTTTCTGAGATAGGCCTGATTCTAGCCTGTACTTATGCAATTTTGTTTATTGGCCCAGGTATTATAACTGCCTCTGAAAATAAGATTAAGTCATATTTTACTGCACTTAAATACCAACTTGCACATCCTGGCCCTTAGGTAATCTGTGCTTCAAAACTTGTCTTTCGACTTGTCTAAAACACTTGCCCTTATAGAATCTGTGTCCTGAATGGCCTCTGATATACATATGTCTATATTTTCTCTTAGCTTTATTAAGTCTTTATAACTTAGGCACTCTTTATCCTCTTTTTGAAAAATGTGTATTTCTGTTGACATTATTTTATCTGTTAAACAAACTCGGTTTACATATTGCAAAATAAACTTGATTTTTTAACATACTAAAAAAAAAGGCTATGGGGACACTTTGGATTTCTTTGAAGATGGTGATTCCCATTTCTGAAACTGGAAATCTTCAGCTTGGACAAGTCACAAGGACAGTCACATAGTGTTTGTAAGCCTGCAGCTATTAAGACTATCACACAAACTGCAGATCACAAATCCTTGCAGAACTATAAAGCCAGTGCACTCATTTAGGTGCCTCTGTCATTGGTATTGCAATATATCAACTTTGTAAATTAATCTCATCATTGGAAATCCTTGTGCAGTTTAGGTGCAAGGATTGATAATAAGGCTTTTTGTATTTTATAACAAAGGCATCTGAGGAAAGATGGAGAAAGCAATTGCTTCTTTTTGGGTTGTCATCAAAATACATGACTCTATAGCTGAAAGAGAAGTCTGGTGTGCTATCTGTGCTACACACTGAGGACTGAATGCTTTCTATCTCACACAATAGTAATGACAAGTAATTGAGGAGCTCTGCAGGCTACAGAGAGTTTTAATTTGTGTGTTCTGTTCATCATACCTTCCTTTGGTTTGATTCTGTGACCATGCCTGGTTTTTCTTGCCAGCACCACAGGTTTTGTGCTTGCTGTAGGTCCTTAGTTACCCTTCTGTAAAGGAAGCTCTTCATGCTTCTTATTTTTTCAGCCTGTCTTTCCTGTTGCTTTTCTGCTTCATTTGTTTTCTGCCAATGCTGACAAAAGCCATTGCAGATACTGGGTTGAACTGGTTTGCTTCATGATGTACATAGCATAGGCTAATGATTTTTATACCCATAAGCATCAGTTGGATGTGAGGGAAGTTACTTTTACTCAGTAATACTGTGAGCATCACTATGATGTGTTACAACATTGTTAAAATAATCTGATAGTTACATGTGGGTCACACAGCCTTAAACAAAAAAAAAATATTCAGACATATGCTTTAATCCAGAGAATAATTTTATTGGTTCCAATGCACTGCTCACTTACTAAAAAGTAAGACTAAGACTGTTTAAGTGCTTTTCCAGACTGAAGTCTTTTTCAGTAACCTGCATATTATATATGTGTATTGTTCAGATACACAGGATATTCATGTGGTGAATTATTTCTTTATATTCAGTAGGATTGAATAGAATTTTTGTGTCTGTCTGTTCTATTCATTTTTCACACGTTAATGACATTCATCTTGTCTATCTGTGGCATTTTTAATGTGCCCATCACTGGAGTATCTGCTTGTCTCTTCTGCAAAATAAATGTCTCTCAAGAAGAGATAGGAGCAGTAATGCATGTGTAATTACTATTTTTTTTAAAGTTATTACTGAAATATAGTAGCCTCCCTTCCCCCACTCCAATACTTATTTTTCCTGGTGACAAAATCTGCAAGCACTGAGCAACAAGTTTATCAATTTGAACAGGCCAACTGCACAACTAAATGTATGTGAAACTTAACAAATCCCTTGGGGAAGCTGACTGTAAGAATTTCCTAGTCTGTGTCGAGTTACTGAGGTGCGACATGGTGGATTGAACTTAATGCCTTAGGCTAGCACAGTCAAATAGAGAGAGTTTAAGATTTTGCTGTGTCCATGAAGGGATCTGCTGGTAGTTGTCTAAATTAAGCTTTCAGAAAAGAATATAACACTATCATGAGCTCTTTCCCTTGAATATTTTGGCAGGTTATTCTGGTTTAAAAGATATCCAAGTAGGATTTCCTCTGTTTAAGCCTCATAGCAGTTGCAAAAAGATTGAAAGGTTATTCCTTTTTACCAGGAATAGTAAAATACTGAAGCAGAAATTTTTCATTTCCACTGTGCAGTTTCTTTAAAGGCATAGTATCTTAGCAAAACCAGGGATCCCCACCTGCATGGGAATTGACTCCTACCACCTTGTAGGTGCTGCTGATACAAAGACTGTAGGGATGGCACACCTGCCCTGGGTTCTTCACCACTTCTTTTCTTGTGTGCATCCCTTCCCATCTTTCAAGGGAAAATTGATCCCAGTGACTGATCTGGCTTTAGTGACCTTTATGACCCTGTAGCAGCTAGCCTGAAGAAGTGAGTAGCAGCAGCAGCTTGTGAAATAGTCTGTAGACATGCTACAGAGTTTAAATGAGGTCTGCAAATGACAGCAGTGCCTTCAGCTTACAGTGACAAAAAAATTATGTACTAAGAGTTGGAGAGCCACCAGGAGGGAAAAGCGTGGGTACTCAAGTGCGTGCACAAATCCAGAGCTGGAGCTGCTGTTCCAGATGAGTAATTTGTTTCTCAGATGCTAATAATATTGCAGTAGTTTGTAGATCTTCTTGAAAAAGAGCAGGAGTGATGAAAGTTTTTCCATGTGACTGAGAGCAATGCATGCAGATTAACACAGGTTATGATTTTACAGGTAAGAAAAACAGTTATTGGTCTATTACCTGTGTGTGACTGAGAATGATGAGCCTTTAATTTGCTTGTATATTTTAGCAGTCAACAGTGTTTAGTAGGAGCCTATAAGTCGTGAAGTTATGAGAAGATGCCTGTTAAATCAGAGTACCTGTTGCCAGTGGCTCCTGTACATGCACATTTTAGGAGGGCTTACTGTCTGTTCTTCCTATTGTGGATTTCAAGTTCGTAGAATCATAGAATGGCTTGGGTTAGAAGGAAACTTAAAGATCAAAGTTTGCAAGTTTGCTCATCTTAATTTATTTTTGAACTGAAATACTGCTCTGTTCATCTGTATGTGGACAAATAAAACCCACTACATATACAATTTTTTTTAATATCTTGTTCAAGCTGATATGAATTGCAGTCAAGATCAGCTCTTCCCAGCATTTTTACCTGAGGACATAACACTTCAAATGATTATTTTTTTTAAATTTACCTTTGTTCTGCTTCTTATTCATTCTTATTCTTATTAGTTACAAAACTAATAAACATTTTAGAATAAGGAGTATGTTTCTGAAAAAAGGCTGGAAGTGGTCTTTTTCCTTCCAGAGTGATACTCTTGGGCAGGGGACAAACAGTATTGATGGACTTGATTTTAAATATTGGGCTTGAAATGGAACAACTTAATATGAGGAATGAGTTCTTTTCTTGATTTACATTAAAAAGGATCAATGACTCTTGAAGTACGGGAGTGTAATGCTGACCTTATATTATATAACTAAAGTAATTTTGTGAAGCTGGCTCAAGATATGCAGGTGTATTAGGTGAGAAATTAGCAAGCAGCAAAGTTATTTTTTTCAGCAAGGTGTATTAGTGCATGTACGAATTTCTGGTGGCTTCAATGATGCAGTGTGCATGCTTTTTTTGGTGTTGATCAAATTGAGTAGTAATTTATACCTTATCTAATATGACAGAGGTTCTTGAATACCTTAAAGTTGCTAGGAATTCAGTGCTCTGAATTCTGAATGGTTTTGGTGATGAACAGTCAAATACTTTTGATTTTTCTGGTTGTCACTTTTTAATTTTTGTTAAAGCTGACTTTCACCAATTTTTTTTTTTTTATGTGTTCAGTACAAAGACAGGACAGGAAGAGTCACTGTAAAGTTTTATTACCTTATACAAATGTTCTTACATCTTTCATACCTCAAAATAAGTTTCATCAGTATTGATAGACTTAAGAGTTTGACATTAGGGCCGGCCTGCATTTCTTTGGGGTCCAGTGTTTGTGGTGCTATGCCTCGAGCTCTCATTATTTACTGCTGCAAGGACTATTGGCTGTCAGATAATTCTGTAGTGTGAGTTACTGTATTTCAATAAAGCTGTGCCCTTGGCCTTTAATCCGGTTACCAGAAATCTGTTGTTTTTCTTTTTGTAGTCCGGAGTGGCATTTGCAATGTAACAAATTTTAGATTTACTTCCTTCTGGCACATAGAAACGTTGCACCAACTTTGTGTTTCTTCCCTTAAAGAAGTATGCATCTTCAAATACTTAATTTTTAATGTGAACAAGTGGCCTGATGAGCTTTACACACCTTAACAGTATGTGAGCATTAAGGACAGGATGTTCCATTTTACAAAAAAAGACTTGCTCTCTCTTTCCATAATTACTTTTGCACAGAGGAAACTAGCCCAAGTTCTTGGGAAAGCAAACATCTCAGTAAATTGGGAAGTATTAATGCTTTTGAATTTTCAATATATTAATATTTAATTACAACTGAAATACTAATAAAGATAAAATATATGTTTATTTCTTGTACTGAAAAATATTTTTTAAAATTACCTAAGTGCAGCACAGTAATTACGTAGGACTCTGCTGAAGCCTCTGGTACAGGGAAGGTAGGTGCCAGATGTAGAACTTGCTCTAAGTTGAAACTAAATTAAAACACAGAGATGGAGGGGCCTGGCAAGTGGTAGGGCATAGCTCTGCCTTCCATCCACTTGTAAGCAGATCTGGCTGGCTTCCCACTGACAAAATGATGCAAAAATCTGTTGCATCCTGGTCTACTGGTAAAACCACTGCTGTGGGCGGCATTTAGTTTGTTATTTGCAATATATCCTATGAGGCTTTGCTATATTTCTCTGCCTGTCTTATTTTATGCTGTTCAAACTAACTGGTCTTATAATTTGTTTAACATTTAGAGCATTAGTAAATGGAAACTTTTGCCCAAGTTTTATTTTAAGCATTTCAAGAGTTTGCACAGTGGTATGCTCACTTAATATGGTGTGCAATTGACACAGAATGCAATGCATTTTTATGAATAAGCTAATTTATTTGCAACTAATGGGCAATAAATAAAAAAGACTAATTCACAACAGCTTTTCTCATAACCAATTATTTGTAGACATTTTGCCGAGCGTATTATGTACTCAAAAGTTTCAACCAAAATTTGAGTAAAGTTAGTTCTTACTGATTTAGGGGTGCTTTTAGGAGACTAGTTTGGATGTGAAATATAAGCTCTTTCAAATTGGTTCATGATCCATTATATTCTCCCATTGAATAGACACAACTTTTAAAATTGGGTGTTCCAAATGCTATTGATTACAACTTCTGCAGTAGGCAAAGCAATTTCCTGTTCTTTACATAGTTCTGTCAGGAAATAAGTTTGCCAGAGCGCTGGTAAAAAAAAAAAAAAATCTAGATGTCATAGAAGTGAAGATGATAAACCACAAAAGTGAATATTTTTCAATGTTTTTTTAACTTGAGACCAGAAATATAAGAAAATGAAATGACCGCAAGGTTGAGAAACACACTATGAATAAGGATAAGCTATTCTCAGCACTTTCCCAAATATGTTTTCTTCCCAAGGATTCTGCGTTATTTGTTCCTCTTCTGTCTCCTGGCCAAGGAAATGTTTGTAAACTGCTTAAGTCCCTTCTCAAAAAGGGGCATATAACTTTCACTTACACTAATGGTATGTACTTATGCTTAGTACCAAGGAAATAGGACCTTTCTTAGGGTCAAATTAACTTAATTTTCATAAGGTAGCGTACTTGACAGGTTCAAAAATCCACTACTGCAATCCAGGAATAAAATGTTGGGGCTGTATGCAATGTATAGCCTTTCAGAGAATTATGAAAAGCCCTATGGTGAGAGACCCATCAGCTCCTGGCCCTGCACAGCACCGTTCCCAAGAGTCACACCCAGTGCCTGAGAGCATTGTCCAAACACCTCCTGAGCTCTGTCAGGCTTGGTGCTGTGACCACTGCCCTGAGGAGCCTGTTCCAGTGCCCAGCCACCCTCTGGGTGAAGAACCTTTTTGTAATATCCAACCTAAACCTCCCCTGACACAGCTTCAGGCCATTCCCTTGGGTTCTGTCACTGTCACCACAGAGAAGAGATCAGTGCCTGCCCCTCCTCTTCTCCTCACAAGGAAGCTGTAACAGCATTGAGGTGTAGCCCTCAGTCTCTGTTTCTCCAGGCTGAACAGACCAATTGACCTCAGCCTCTCTTTCTATGGCTTTCCCTCCAGGCCCTTCACTATATTTGTAGCTTTCCTTTGGAGGATTTCTAATACCTTTGTATATTTTTCATATTGTCACTCTTTCTTGGGTGACTTTCAAGTCACTCCTCTTAAAGGTCTCATTCAACCTTGACAGTTCAAGGATTCTCTGCTTCCAGTTGCTTGGCCTTATTTGCTAGTCTCTAGAATTTCCATGGCTACCATTTGGCTGGTTTTCAGTTTTTAGATTAGTTTTCCTGTTGCCTTTCTGGCTGTCAGATACTTTGACTAAGTTTTTGCAGTGTGCAGATGTAATGTATCCTATGCTTAAAGATGGTGGGGTTCAACAAAGTGCACTTCATTAAACTTGGAAAATTGGTAGGTAGCTTTCTGTAGGAAGCAAGTGCGTGGCTTCATATGAAGACGGTGTACAGTTCTTTAATGAAACATTAAAGTATCTGAACACTAGCTTTACTAGAGCAAAGAGATAAAGTTTAACACCAGTCTGGTTTAACTAAACATGAGCTCTTGAGTGACCTAAAACTTGAAGGATGTTGTCAGAAGCTGAAACTGGGTCAAATTGTTATGGATGATAATAAAAAAAAATTATATGGAAAAATGGAAATGAAATTTGGACAGGCTTGGGCACAAAGAGGAGTTCATTTATAAGAGACAAAGCACTGAGAAAGGGAGAACAAGAAAAGGGCGTTCATGTTGCCCAGTGAGACCAATAGATGCCTTGGAATTCATAGAATAATTTTTTAATATCTTGCTGCTTAATTTTCACTAGAAGTATTAATGGCATGAGATTTCTTACTAATTACACCTGTGTCAAATTTCAGAAACTCAGGTGTTTGTATAAAAAATAAAGGAATGAAAAATACCTAGCTAAGCAGGGTTGCAGTGTGGCAATTTTTTGTCTGTTTAAGTAATGAATTATATTTATCCAAGAGTAATTAAGAATTCACCAGACATCTTATACGGGTGTCAGTATAATCTGTGAAACTCTTGGAGCACTGGTAAGGTTCCTAGCATACTAGGAGGTGTGGAGCTTAGCTCACTTCAGCACAAGTCTGATACCTGAGTTAGGACTCCAGGCCTCAAATAGTGATTAAAGATAACTCAAGGCTCCTAGTGGAGGCAGGGGGCTCCTCTGGCAGTGTCTTGCCTTATTGGAAATTCTCATTTAGACATTTAATTGACTTCCTGAAGAAGGTGTCAATGAATAGTATTTTCTCAGACAAACTTCTCTTTAAACCTTGTTGACCTAAGCAATAACAGACCAATTTCAATTGCTGGAAAAATACACATTGCTCATAAACATCTGGAAAAAGTCAACATGACTTCTTCAGCAAACATAGTGTCAACAATGCCCACCTACAGTAATAGAATAAACATGCTTTATAGGTAGAAGAGAAACAAAATGTGACATAGATTTTAGTAAAATTCTAGCTTTTAGTAAATATCTTAGTTTTGACATTTTGTTCAGCTGTTGTATGATGAACATGATGAAGATTTAATTTCCATAAAGGAGGTTCGGATAATGATTGAGAAAAAAGTGATATTCAGATGGAAAGCCTAGAATTCTAGCAGAGGTACTAAACTCATGTCCTAAACTAAGCAGTAGTTTCAATGCAGAGGGAGTTCACGGTGTGCCTTCAGGGCCTGGGAACTTTTGCCTTCACTGATGTCTTGGATGAAGAAATAGGAAATTCTTGCTTGGTTTGTAATTGTGAACTTAGAGCTACTTGCAGAAGGGAAGGTCTGTGTGCATTTTAAAGCACAGGGATAGAATTCAAAATTTTATTGATGGACTGAAGAAATAAAATATATACAGTTCACTAAAGGAAAGAGCAAAGCAATGCTAAGATATTAAATACTTGGTGAGAAGATGATCTAGGATAAAAAGTAACTTGGGGTCCTGTCCAGGTAACAAGCTGCCCTTGAGGCTAAGAATGGCATGTTAATACAAAAACCATGACTGGGATCATACATTTCAAGTTGTGAAATGGGAATTTTGAATAATGCCTTCTGAAAGTAAAAAGTGAAAATATTTGAGGGTTTTTTAATCAAGGAAATCCTAATGATAGGGACATAACCATTGTATAACCACATATAAAAATCTTTAAATGTGACAGCCTGGAGCTAGGACAAGGAAATAAAAGAAAACTACAACATCTCCTCAGTCTCATAAAAGTGTGTTCGAACACTGTGAAAGGTCAAACAAAATAATTTTTGGGTACAAGAAATGGCAACACCTTCTTGAACTGCTTTAGAAATGCTTCCCAGTCCATGTAATGACTACCATCTCAAACTGGTTCATTTTATTGATGAAAACATTCCTTTCATAAAAAGAAAATATACTGGTGTGCATATCTGTGCTTTTCAACAGCTAATAAAGTAAGAATTAAGTTATGTACTGACATGTAACCTACTCATAAATGCTAATTCTGTTCCTAATAATTCACAAATATGCAATCTTCATAATAGCATGATAATGCTGACACAGTAATCACATTCTCTTTAGATATGTCCTGTGGCATGTAACTTGGTGTGTATTAGAAGGGTGTGTTTTCCTATGGGCTTGGGCTTTCACAGGTGGGGCGTTTTTTTGTTTGGTTGTGTGTTTTGTTTTGTTTTTTGGTTTTTTGGGGGTTTTTTTGGGTTTGGTGTTGGGTGTTTTTTTTTTTCCCCAGACAAAACAGACGTCTGTATGACTTCTCTTCAAATTACGCACAACATGGCTTGGGATATGATGCTAGAGAATCCTTCTATTTGTTTCCCTTATCTTCTATGATTGGGATAAAGTCATAAAGGCTGCTCTTGCACATTAGAGTTTTCTGCTCCTTTCTGTTTTGTTATAACATACGTGTCTTCTGCTATGTAATATTTGTCTTATGAAATGTTGTGCTCAGATTATTTAGAGTAGATACAAACAGAACGGTTTTGATTTGTGAGAAAGTGAACATTCATGAAAGTCTTTGGGACTGAATGAAAAGTATTTTGTTTGATGTGAAATGGTTCTCTGGTTTACTACTGTGTGAGGCTTTGAAAAAAAATAGATAAAGCTCAGGATAATGAATCATGGAATTCAAACAACCAGTCAGATCATCCAGTCTTTCTGCTTATATATGGTGAATCTCCAAAGTGTATTTTCTAGTCTACTGTTGTCTGTTGCAATCATCAAAACCTAGTGGGTTTCTGCCACCTACCAGTCAGGCAGTTCTTAGGCTTAATATACTCTTTTTTTAGAAAGATTTTTCCAATGATGCATGTGTTCATACTAGTGTTTCTCATTGTTCTTTCTTGTTTCCAGTTAAATGGATACTAGTTTTCCACACACCAATAACCATCTTATGTGGTCCACATGTATTTGGTTAAGCTTTAATTATTTGTATGTCTGCATATGCCAAAGCTAGATGGAGGTCATAGATGGTAAAGGCAGCAAGTTTCTAAAAGTGTCAGTAGATATCTTTGCGAGTTCTGTTTTAAACCACTGAGGTTTAAAGCTGTTGGTGTATAGAGTCTGCTTCTGCTTAAATAAGAAAGATGTGTTTTTTAATAAGTGACATGTTCAATAATTAATATTAAGAATCAACTTTAATATTTGCCAAGTCACCCAGATATTACAGGGAGTAGAACTTTTTGATGGCAGCTGAGTAATAGTGATCAAATGAAAGCTGTAGCAGTGCTGTCCAGGAAGATGGGTCACTGCCTTCAATCTGTATTTGTTCAGTGGTTGGGAAACTGATACCCTATGGAAGATATTTGAATGTGTTAAATGGATAAAAGAATTCGAGCTGTAAGCTCAGAGGAGGTTTTATTCTTAAAACTAAGTTTTATAATTCTGTTGAATGCTTATGAAATAAAACCCCTTAGACTTCATGCCTCTAGATTCTAGTCTCGCACTTGGATGCCATGTCCAACTCCTTCTGCAAAGGCTGAAAAACGTAGGCAGGGATTCAGAGAATGATGCGTGTCTTTATGGAAGATTAGGGCCTGAGCTGTTTTATCCATCATTCTGAAGTACTTCTACTAATAGCTGCCATCAGAATTTGCCGTATTTCCAAAATTTTCTTGATCCTTTTACTATAGCAGTGTCTTCTGCACTGGCTAGATCATGAAAGGTTCTATAGAAATCTAGAAACAAAACTTCTTTTTAAACTTTTGGTAAAAAAACAATATTTGGGCAGTTTACTGCGCAGCAGGTTTTGATGTTGTCCTTTTATATTTTTAATTACGTAGCAGATGGAGGCAGTGAGAGCAGAGCCATTGCCTTGGGTCACTGGTGGGTTTTACTCACTTTAGGCTGTATCCTGGCAGTTACATCAGCTGCAGTTTGCTGACACTGGTCTTGCAGCACAATTGTGTAAAAGAAGAGCAGTAGTTGTATTTATTTGAACATGAAAGAATGAAGTGAAGCATGCCGTCAGTTGCGATCGGTAATAATAGTCCTGAGGTGTGGGAGACAGTCTGACACATTCACTTCTGTATGTGTAGTGCTGACACTCGGCAAGATGTAGCATGTCCACTGGCTTCTCTGTACAGCAGCAGTAGGGAAGCAGAGATCCCTGTGCACTTGTGCCTTCCAAATACTGAGCGTGGACTTTTTCTTCCTCTGTGTGATGATTAATTATATAAATAGCAGCTGCATGTAGACAAAAAAAATTTTGGTTTCAGATGCATTCAAGCAAAAAAAAGAAAAAAATGCCAAAAAGCAAGTATTTTTCTACAGTTTGCATTTTTACAGAAACATGAATTATTGAGTTTTTGTTGCTTTTCTCTCATTTTTCTGTATAATACAAAATATTTTAAGTATGAGAGATGCTGTTTTTACAGGTAGAGAGGTGAATTGGGTTTTCTTACAAGTAAGGTAGAGAAATGTGTCAGGAAATGAAGAGTTGTGATGTGGTCAAGGTTTTCTTTCTTTGTTTAAATACTGTTATTCTTGTGAGGAAGTTGAACTGATTGTGCATGTGTATACATAAAAAGGCAACTGGTGGCAAAGAGACTAGGAAAAGGTGGAAGAGAATATTTGCAGCTATAGAATTAAAATAATTTTCTCTGTCCTTGTGGCATTGTGCACATATAAAAGTCATTGTAAGAAACTATTAATTTGTGGTTTCTGTAATGGTAACTGCAAATTACATGTAATATGTGAGTATACATGTATAACTATAACAAAAAATATGCTCAGATAATTTCTTTTACTGTGTATTTTAAGAAACACAGCCAAAATACACCAAACTTTGTGATTATTTGAAATGTGATAAAGGTTAGTCCATTAAACAGCTCATTATTATTTGTTCTCTTAAGAAATAAACCTGTTGAACTGGAAGAAAGTAAATTTGTTCTTATTTATTTGTGTGATGGAGGTATTTGAAATTAGTAACCAATGGCCTTTTAAAGAAATTAGTTTACTTCTGAAAAATGATGTGTTTGTTTTTCTATGCCATGTTAACTTCATGGATTAAATTGATTCTTAAAATATCAACAAGCCATATTTAGAAGAAAGTGGGGGCTTCCCCCTTAGCCCACAAAATGCTAAATTCTGCACTGCTACTTGGATAGCTCATGAAATTAGGCTCATAATACTAGAATCAGCTTTTACGTTAGTTTGATTTTTAACTAAAAAAAAAATACAGTCTCTTGAAAAATAATTCTATTTTTTTTTGTAAATGACAAGTACAATGTTACTGATTTTTCTCATGTTCTCCAATGTGAACAGTGGCATTTTGCAGACTTTTTTTTTAACTGCCATTTAAAATGATTACATGGAATACAAGACTGTAGATAAATGGGTCTTATTTTGCCTAATTTATTTTGCAATAAATCAAGCATGTAAGGGAAGTATGAGTGTGTGGGTTCTCTTGACTGTATCTGTGAAACCCCACTAAATGGCATTGGGGCTCTATCAGTGCGATTGCAGAGGTGCAATTTGAGTATACTTCAGAAGTTGAATAGATGAAGCCAATAATGTCCCAGTGGTCCTTTGAATTTGGCCCCATGAAATTAATTTCCACCTCAGCTTGTACACAGAATAAATTAATTCATACAGACTCAGTATTGCTCTTCTACAATCTGTGTAATTGCTTGTTTATACCAGCACCCGGTAGGTCTCTTTATCTCTGAACTTTTGTGCTCTGCAATATTAGCTTGTCTGAGGCTGTAAAATTAAAAGTTACTTAAGGATTTTATTGAGCTGAAGGGATTGTGTTTTTCAGCCATAGAGGGTTTGTTTACTTAGTAGTGATTCAACCCCACCCAGTTGTAAGGCCAGCCCAAGCTGTTATCACACAATGGGACTTGGTGTTTGACCATAACTGCACGTCTCACTCAACAGGCAATCAGCATTTTAATTAGTGATTAAAGGAAAGTCATTGTACTCTAGCTGCTTTATCACAATAGCCTAATAATTTTGTGTTGAATAAATAGGTAATGCAAAAGGGAAACCTCCCCTCATAATGTTGTTGTCATTAAGGGCTCTTTTACTCATTTGTGTTTGTATTAAAACACACATGACATGAATAGAGGTAATTATAATTACTGCAGTTTTTTTGGCAGATTAGCTGATATTTTTTTCATTGTAAACCTTTTCCTTTATAATGCCACTCCAAAATGAATGCAGTATTTAAAAGTTCAGATAAAGGTAAGCAGTAGTGGCTCTGGTTCACCAAGCTGTGTGGATGTGAATGATTGATTTGCTGTGTGTATCACTGGAATGAGGTAACTTGCATCATGACTGTGATGTACTGTGTAATTGATGCAAGCCCTTTCATAGCATTCTGTGATTGAAATCAATATTTATTTGGAGTGCAACAAATGTAATAAGCTGCATTTCTTGTGTAAGCATTGGTCTGGCTCCATTTCTAGTTCAGTTTTATAGAAGATTGTTCAGAAGCAACTGATACGTGTTTTGGTATGTTTAAAGAATTAAGAGGATACAAACAAGATATGGAAAACAGTCTGGTCTGAAGCTATGTGTGCACAGTGAGCGTATTTTTAATATGAATGGACTGACAGTTTATTCATCATTTTATTTACTACTACAAATATTCTTTGTCTGCATATCATAGATGGTGACTCTGCATGGCTAAGCTTCACTATGCTTTTATCTATACTAACAGTGAATGTTAGATCCTAAAACATGTAATATTTTGGAGACAAAAAAATCTCCCCTTCTATGTATAGAACAAATTTTTCTCTAAGTAAATTGTTGCAAAACCATAATGCTATGAATTCAGAACTTTATTTAGAACAAGGATACGTCTTTAACGAATAGTGTGACTTGGCATGAGGGTTTTCTTTGCTTTTTAATTTTTTATAAATTTTTTGCTGACAAGCTTTCTAACTTGTAATGAACTCAACTATTTGTAACTTGGAAATTAGAGGGCATGGTAGATAAAAGGACATTGTCAAATAGATTGCTTTGGGTAGTTTGCAAAGGATTTATATGCCCTGTTTTGATTACTTAGATTTCAGTGTAACACCTATTGTCATCTATGTTTGCTTTGCTAAGCTGTTAAGTTCAGGTGTAGAAGTTCAGAGAGCTGTGAGGGCAGGGACTTTTTGCAGTCCCATTGCTTCACGATGTGCTTTTGAAGTGTTAACAGTTCTTGTTCTGAAGTGTCAACACCCACTCCGTGCTCCCTTGATACCCATGGTAATCCTCACTGCTGATAACTTTGGCATGTTGAAACAACAAGCTCGCCCACACCTGACTCAATAAAAGGAGCTCTGAAATAAATGGAGTGGTAATTTACTACTAGATTCTTTTATAAGTGATGTTCCACCATTTTGTGTGTTGTATGATTGAAGGTATCCCAAGTGTTTGCTATGTGAAACATGTAGAGGACAGCCTTCATGAAGAGGTGTGCATGTTTGGTTTGTCTGACCTCTCTTACAGCCCCTGCCCCACACATACCTTCCACTTCACCTGTCAGGTGAAGTCCACAGAGGCATTTTGACTTTCTTTGGTGTTGAAGTAGAAATTAACTTTATTAAATTTTTTTTCCCATGGTGATTGTTAGTGTGGTTGAGGCAAGAATTACTAACACATGTTGCTTGACAGAGTTTCTGAAGTACCCATGCAAACGCCTTAAATGCTTAGAGCAGAGAGACAATTAAATATTTGCTGTAAAGATTGGATGGCCAGCATGAGCAATATGAAAGTGATGGAGAGAGATGAGGCACAAAAAGTCCAGTTAGACTGGAGATAGAAAAGGGTATTATTAAGTCCACCTATAGAGGTGTAGAAATGATGGCTTGTACTTACACTTTATTTCAGTAACTGGAAGTTTTTCAAGACTTCAGTAGAGAGAATGCCTAGACTGCCTTCCTACTTTGTTCCATGGCAACATGCAACTTCTATTTGTGTACACAAGAAAAAGGACTGAATTGCTCTTTATTATTCAGGGAGGAAAAAAAAAGTTCAACAAATCTGAGATCTTGAAAGTTGGGTTTTTTGTTTTGTTTTGTTTTTTTTAATCCTAAACAAAACTAGTCATAGAATAGAGTCATAAAGTGTTAAGGATTGGAATGAAGATTAAAGATCAACTTCCCCTGCCATGTGCAGGGACGTGTCCCACTAGAACAGGTTTAAGACCAAGGCCTTACCCAGTCTGGCTTTGAACAATGCCGGGGTTGAGTCATCTACAGCCTCTCTGGAAAACCTGTTCCAGTGTCTCACCATCCTTAGAGTAAAGACTATCTTCCTGATACCTAACCTAAATTTCTCCTATTTTTCTCTTGAAACCATTACTCCTTGTCCTATCACTGTGGTTCTTAATGCAAAGACCCTCAGCTTCCCTGTAGGTCCCCTTCAGATACTGGAAGGTTGCTATGAAGTGTCCATGCAACCTTCTCTTCTCCAGTCTTGCCAGCCCCAACTTCCTCAGCCTGTTTCCATAGGGCAGGTGCTCCAGTCCTCTTATCAGCTTCATGGCCTTCCTCTGAACTTGCTTCAGCAGTACTGAGTCCTTAGGGTGGTGGCACCAGAGCTGAGCCCAGTGCTTCTGGTGGGGTCTGAGCAGAGGGGCAGCATCCCCTCCCTCTCCCTGCTGGCCATGCTGCTTTGGATGCAGCCCAGCATGGGCTTGGCTTGCTGGGCTGCAAGTCCACATTGCCAGCTCATTTTGAATTTTTTGTCAACTGGCACCCCCTGTCCTTCAACAAGGCTGCTCTCAGTCACTTCTTTGGTCAGCCTTTAGGTGTTCCTGGGGTTGCTGTGACCCAGGTGTAGGACTTTGCGCTTTGCTGGACTTGATGAGATTTGTGTTGGCCCTAGTCTCAAGTTTGTTAAGGAGCCTCTGAACAGTATCCCTTCCAAATTTCAAATACATAAGTAATATATAGCTTAATAGGGAAGACCTAGGGAATAGATGAGGTACCAGTGCTAAAAGTTGCAAAGTGAGTTATAATCCCCCCTTTCTCATAGGTTTACATTCACAACAACCTATGAATGAATGAATTCTCTTGGTAAATATCAAGCCCACACTTGGGGGTGCTCCCATAATTACAGTACAGAAATGTTACACCTGAGTAACAGTATCTAACAATATTCATGAGGTAAGCCACATAGCAGTGTATCAAATGATTGGTAGTTTACATAGCAATACCTTACAGCTGTCCAATATAGAAAATTTTGGTTACAAATCTGAGTCTTTGTTGTCAGTTTTAACACAAGGCAGCTTAATTAAGAATTATTATCTTTTCAGCTACAGACATCAAGTCATGGAACTATGTGCATCCTCACCCCAACTCATTTTTTCTGCATTTCCTTCTATCTTTCCTGTGGCAGGTTTGACCAGGAGTCCATAGGACTGACAGTGCCAGAGACCTCTGAGATGCTGGGCTGCCAGCCTCCAGTGTGGCCTTCAGACCTGCTCTGGTCAGGACACCATCAAAGCTATAGACCATCATTGGCAGGAAGCAGTCTGGAGGTTTTGAAACAAGATCTGCTTATGTTGGTCACTTCAGATGTAAATGTTAGGGCATCAAAATAATTTCTGGGTAGCTGAGTCACAATATTAGTGTGACTGTTTAATTCAGAGATGGCCTCTGACATAACTGGAACTGAATTTTTCTTTCTTTCAATATGAAGTTCTAGGTGATCTCTTCACCCACCCACCCCTTACATATAGTATTTTAGCTGATTAGCAAAAATAGTTAACTGTACTTTTTTAGGTTGCTAATGAACATGCTTTTCTGCCTTCTGTTGCTGGAGAGGTTAGTGTTACCAGCTATTTACAATAATATCCTCTTTCCCAATATATTAGAATGATGCTCTGTGAGATAATCAGTTATATGCATTTGGAATGATAGGTAAGTTAAGGCATTTTTAGTGAGAGGATTCATACATAGAATGATATTGGACCATTTTGTTGTCATGGCCAATATCTCTCTTGCTGAAAAAAGAACTGGAAAAATGGCAAAAAAATTACTTGAAGCCACTCAATTTTTACTTGCTATGCAACTTTTCTTTGTTTCTCTTAGAAAGAATAGAAAATATCCCAAGCAAAAAAGAAGCCAAGTTTTCCTGTGAATGATACCCATAAATGGAAATGCAGTTGAATGTCAGACTTTTACATGGTCCTTGTTAGTAAAACAGTGATGGGTGGAGACTTTCAGGTGTAATAACAGGGGTGGGGTACAGTAGTCAATACTATTTCCATAAAAGCTTAAAATTAAGATACATTGTTCCAAAACACCAAAAACTGTGTGGTGCTGTTGTGATTCCTGATATCAATTTGTGATAGCAGCTGGGTGCTCCATCAGCTGTGCTGTGTCTCTGTCTTCCCAGTCTCACCTTTAGCTGAAGCAATGCCCTGTGAGTTGATTGAATCAGGAGGAAAATAACTAAAGGAAGAGTACTGCAGGGAAAGGTGAGCCTTTATTCCTAACTGGGAGGACAGAATTGCTCTGGAAGCAGGTAATATTGAGAAGATAGATGCTAAGTGATTATGAGTCAGAGACATGGATGTTGAGGGGCGAAAATGGAAGCCGTGTCTTTGTGCAGTGGATCTCCATGATGAAGACCCCAGGCACAGGTCCTATAAAGCTGACAAGCAGGTCAACATTCCAGAACAATCAGATTGTAAACGAGGAAGTCAAAGGGTGAAACATACCTGGTTAGTGTGCTCAGTCCCCTGACTCTCCACTGACTTTTTTCTGGTAAGTTATCATATGACAGCTACTCTGTTCAGTTAGTAGTTCATATTCATATTGCTTAAAGGCTAAGAAATATCTCTGTGCTGCAGAGAGCAGTTGCACATCTGGAAGAGGTTTTAGTGTTGGTGTATTTACTTGCAGTCCAAGGCTTGGTTATCTCTCTCGTGAAGAGTGTGACAAGCTCATTTTATTAAAGAAAAAAATAAAATTGGCATGAAGCTTGATATGGTATTTATAATGACCGTTAGCTAAACTGTTGAAGAATTGCATCTATTTCTCTGCTCTGTTCTTTTGGCTTGAGGTTTTGATGTAATAAGCAACTTCTCCTGCAACACTATGTAAATAGAGCAAAGTCCTCTCTACTGTCATTATTAATACTATGCCAGCTATATTATGTAATGTTATATGTGCTCAACCAATACCTGTGAGAGCAAGATGGGTGTTACATCATGAAGCTTTCCTAACACTGGAATTGCTAATCTGTTGTTTAGATAGGTTTTCTAATAACTGTTTTGTATGCTTAGTCCTGTAATCACTTCTGGCAGATGGCAATAAATATGTGAGACTCACTCTCTTTATAATACCACTAAAATTGGTTTAATAGTAACTTCATATTTGACTATTATGACAGTTTTTGGCATCATGAATCAAATATCACCCTTCATTCCTGTCTGCTGGAACATGAATGTGTTTGTGGAGGGAAGGTTCACTGTCTTTTTTTTTTCTTTAGAGTCACTCTTGTGTGGCTTGGGTGTCTCTTAAAAGATGATCTCCTTCGTCTGCAAATATCACAGAAGGGTTGTAGACTCCTGGTGTCCCTCCTTCCTGATCTGGTCTTTTGTAGTGTTCCTGCTGTTGTGTATTCCTGCTGAGATTAAACATTGTGGCAATATGCCAGTCTATTTTGGGGAACATGCCAGTTTAGGAGTGGGATGTTCATTGTGATGTGTTCCATGCCTTCCTTCCTAAATAGTAAATGGATAAATGCTAACTAGTTGACTTAGCCAGTTTATGCTGAGTTTCAGCTCTTCTATTATTTAGTTTGACCATCCTGGCTGATAAATGGCTTTGCTTGATGTGATGCAAGATCACTTTTCTTCAGCCTCTTAGTCAGTTCTTGATGTCTTCCTTCTAGTGTACAATCTTATTGACAGAAAACCCACAATAATTTTGATACTATAAAAATTTTATTAAAAACAGAGTAAGATCTTGATCACATTTACACCATGGCAATAGCATACTGATCATGTTTTTAATAGGCAGCATTATTGATGTCAAGTTAAAAGGCAATGTATATTTTCATGCACTGGATTTTGTAGCAATCTGTACATATTAGCAGTTCAGAATCCTTTTGCAAACATGCAGATTCCCAGTAGTCCTTTCCTACTGTAGTTATTAATGCAGCTGCTACTCATCACCAGTGATATTATCTAGAATTATCAACAGTTAATCAACATGTTATCCTCCTAAGCTAAATTTTAAAGCATGTTTTAATAATAAAAAAGAGACCTATCAATGCTGTAAAATTTATAAGCTGGTTCTAGATCTTTTAAGAACATGCAATACAATAATATGTTGGGTTTTTCTAAACTAACATAAATGTTCTAGATACTTGTCACAAAAATGTTATTAACTAGCTTCAGGTTAATACTATTCTCAAAAAAAGTTAGAGGATCTACTTGCAAATTAAGATCCTCTCTACTTAAATGTCTAAACCACAAATGAAAATACAGCCGTATTCATGTGGAACTGACATAATGTTAGTTACTACTTCATGTTAGATCTCCTCTTCCTTGACCTAAGGCATAGACACAAATTTGTTTTAAGACTAAATGTTTACAATATGCAAAACAAATGTGGTTGAATGTAAGTGTATGTCTGAACAAGCCCCTGTATTTATGTTTTTATAAATGAATTTGAAATTATTTACTTAGATTCTGTCTACTATGTTGGGGTTGGACCAAAGCCTGAGGTAGAGGGATTCCTTTTATTAAATGATTAGGATGACACCACTGTAGCTTCTCTGAAAATGTTTGTTGTCCCTTAAATGCAGGAGTCACTGTCAATGTTTCTTATGCAGTTTGCATTTTTTGACATGCTGCCAAAACCAGTAAAGTCTTACGATATGTATTCTGCACAAACACCTTCAGCATTTTCACATCTGAATTGTCACTCTTTGATAAAATATATTGTACCTGTGCTTGCAGAATCCTTGCTAATCCTCTAGCTTCTCATTTTACATAGAGAGGTTTCTTGTCATGAACGTCCTGGCTAGAAGAACACTTTCAAAATTTCTTAATTATTTTTATACTGTAAAGTGTCAAATAGCATTATTTTTGGCAGGCAGTAATGCAATTATCTTTCTAATTAGTTTTTATAACTTTATAAACATAGAGTTCAATTATCTGAGAACTAGAACTGAAAGAGCATTCCCCTTTGTTACTCAATTATTTTGGTGTAAAACTGAATGTTGACTGTCTTACCCAATGTAGTTTTAGTGGGGTGTTTTTGGGTATTTTTTTTCGTTTTTGGTTGTTTGATATTTCAGCTTGAGTAGAGCTACAGAAGAAACTCTTTAAAGAACTTCTAATTCATGGTGTTTTTCTAATGACAAGTGCACAGTTTGATTTTTGAGCCAGTGTGGGTATTTGTGGGGTGGATGGTCGGTCTACTTCTTTGAGCTAGTTTCATACGTAATATATTTTGATGCAACAATATTTCATATTTCACTGATCAAAACAGACTGACCACATCAAATTAGCAATGCTGCACAGAGTTGGGGAGAGAACAGTGCAATAAGGAGAAATTAAAAAGACATCTATACATTGAATAGTCATTATGTGTGCATGTGGGCATTGCCTGCTTGTCTTACTGGACATCTTTCATATAGAACGTGTAACTTCTTGCAACCCATTTTTGTGGTTTTTTAATGTGCTGTATGACAAGTACAGCACTGCTCAGGCTCTTTGAAAGCTGTGCCAAATTTGTGCCAACTGTGCCTTCTCTTCAAGTGGTCTTAACTGTCTCTGAGTTATATAGCCTTCCAAGTGTGCTTGATAAATGAAAGGCTGAAATAATGTTTGTACTGAAACTTAAAAATATGCATATGGTAAAGCTATTCAGAAGTAAGGAGCTGAACCAGTACATTGGTCTTCCATCATTCAACCAAAGACACAAAGATGATTGAATTCAGTCTTAAATTTTATAGAACTAAATTTAATGGTGAGCGCAATCACACTCTGTGGTGATTGTTTTCAGTGCTGCTTTATTAAGTTATGTAATGGCAGGGGTTCAAACTGCAGAGATTGTTGAAATGGTAGATTTAGAGACTATGTTAGAATGCTTGTCAGTAACAAGTATATGGGTTTTCAAAGCACAGAGGTTTTTACCTGGATATTGCTGCAGCTTATGATTTTTATTTAAATAGTTTGGAGGTTTTAGACTTAATACCCTGCTTTTAAAAAATGTTTTAAAATCTTGTTTTATTCCCCAAAGATTTGTTTTCTGCTGTTGCGATTACATGATGACAGCTAGCTGGCTTTTAAAATTGATCAGGAAGTATTTTGGCAGTCATTCAGTGTTGTAATAGCACTTTAATGGATATGAGCTATTCACCCAGATCAGACTCAATGTCAAAACAGGCGAAAATACAGCTGTCACTCTGGACAAGAAGTTGCATATATGCAAGCAGCTGCTAATAATACTGGAAGGGAAGCCTTATAATAATGCTTTAAAGGTGCGTGTGTGTATGTGCATACATACTGCTTCTACATGTGCAGACATCTTGTAATAAATATGCCGGAGACCTTAGTTTCTGGTCATGGGTGTGCTTAGGAAAAAAAGAGAGAAATGAAATATATACTCTGACCTTTGAGGAAGTTGTGATAAGTTCATTATGTGCTGGTGGGCTCTCAGTTTTTTTTTTTTAAGTAAGAACCTCTGAATGATGTGTTGCTAGAAATGTGGCATGAATTTTCTGTTTCAACAAAATGACGACTGTTGTGGGTCCTTGTTTAATGCATATGTGTTTTGATGTTGATTTCAGTGGGACTTTGACCATGCATAGAGAAGAATATAGCCATAGAAATGCAGTGGCTTTTTAAAGGCAATTTTCTGTTAGAAATTTAATGTCAGTGCCCTAATATTCATATATATGTTAGAATCTCCCTTGTTTTCAGTACTTTTGTCTCCTTTGTGTGTGTCCTAAGGTTTGAATTGGTTGCATATATAATTTATTTTAAGACCCTTTGATGTTAGAGAGGTAATTGGATAATCTTCATGTGGACAAAAGCATTCCTACTTTCCCATTGAGAGAAGAACATGAAGTTATAGATAGAGCTGATGTTTGAGGTAAATGGAAGCTGATTTCTAGGCATGATATACATTCTATTTGTTATTTTATGGCGTAGATAAGTAAATGTAGAGTACAGAAATGCTTTTATTGTTTGACTAAATAATAAGAAAGTTGAGAAACAGCAATATTGAGCATGTCTCTTGCCCTCCTTTAACATACAGTAGCACATATCCTGTTTAATACAGACTATTGCAGAACCTAATTGGATAGCATGCAGCTAATGATGGTGGTTTTGCCTGGTTTTTCTGCTTTTGCTTGTCTTAGTGACTCTGGTGGCTTGATTTCCTGTTTTAAAGTGCTTTTTTTTTTTCCATAGAATTTTAATTTGATGAATTTCCTAATGTTAGAAATATGAGAGAATTGGGATATGCAAATGTACAAGAAATGCAGGATGTCCTTAGAGGATATTAAATTTGTTCATATAGCTCCCTAAGCTAAAGGGACAAATTCAGATGTTACAGGAAAGTATTCTGAGGAGGTCATAAAATAGGAAGTCACTTATATTGTGCTTGTATATAAATGCAGAGATTCTATAATGAAGTTTGAGATTTAAAAATAATGTATATGCATACAATTCTGTTCCTGAGCTTTTCTTTTTCAGACATGCTGAACCTGTAAAAAAAACCATTCCACAAGTGTGGGGAGGATAAAATTGGTCAAAAACTTGAGGATTAAACTCTGCTTTTATATGGCTTAGAGGCACAGGAAGGACTTGAACAGGCCAGAAAAGCGGTCCATGACAAGAAGGGAAGTCTGTGCCTTGGCTAAGATATCCAAGACAGGGCTGTCCTTGGGGATAGCAAGTAGAGGAATGTGTGCCAACTTGGACTGTAAAAGCCCTGAGAGAAGGAGGAGTAGGACAGTCCATACTCCATTCTTGTTGGGTAAAATGCTTTTGTTTTTGTGTGATTTCAACTCTGCAGTGAAAATCAAACATTAGGTAGTGCTACATGTTGTGTGCATAACAGGCGTTTGTACTTAACAGATTCATTTATGTTCCTCTTAGAACATGTGGGTCTGTATTAGACTTGAAATTCTGCCCATATAAATGGAATAAGGTCATGTTCTATATGAGCAAATCTGTATTGTGTATTGCTCGCTATAACTGAAAGCTAGACATCTTTGCATCATTTTGTAACCTTCTCCAGGAAAAAGGAGTTATTTCCAAGCCATGGCTTCCTGGATGGCTGGGTTTTCCAGAAGTGCTGAGTTTAAGTCTTTACAAAGTACAGGTCAGGAATTGTATTGTTTTGGCTACTTAAAATAGAAGTCTCTTGACTGAAAATAAGGGTATAGTAGTTACTCACTGATGCTTTGAGATGCCTTACTGTTTAGTTTTTCTTTTGAAGTCAAAGTGAATCATGAGAAAAATTCTCATTAAAACATTAACCAGAAAGAATGTTTTCCTACCTGCAAACTGCATTTTTTTCCTGCCTCCACAATCATGTATCTCCCTCCAAAATTGATAATTTACTTTTTTGCAAAATGTGTGGCGTTCATCTCTGCGATGCACCTTTTCTGCTGCCTTGCTGTTCTGTGTGAGATGTACAGTGCCTATATCTGCTCAGCACATCGAGAAGAAAGCACACACCTCCCAGGTCCTTTGACTCACTGGCTTTTGGAGCTGGTTCCCACCATGGTAACCACACGTGGCTGTGGAATTGGGATCATGGCAGACTAGCAGCACAGACATCTAATGACTTGCTGTGCTTGGTATAAATTGCTCAAACAGCATCCTTCCAGGTTTTCCTCTCAGGGGAGAAAATGCTTTAAAGAATGACCTTCGTCTGCCCCAGCACATCAACCTGGAAAGTTTCTATTTGCTATTGAATTCTTGACAAGTAATAGGCAGTACTTAAACCTACTTAGGACATAAAATGTGAAAGACATGCTGCTTTTTTCTTTTAAACAGCATTGTTTTCTTGAATATTACATAAAAAGTACATTGCTTGCCTTTCAGAAATTTCTTTCCTTTTTTTTTCCCTTCTGCCAAGGGATCACAAAAACTTTTGTTTTGAAATGTCTTCTAAACTGGGAGACCTAAAATATCTATTCAAAACCATTACTCTCAACCTTTTCATCCTTGAATTACACATTATTAAAGTGTTCATTTCCTCAGAATTGGAAGGACTAATAGCACCCTCTATGCCTGCAATAAATGAAAATACTAAAAATATTCATTGTAATGCAGTCCTTTTTCTGAAACATAGTCCATGAGTGTTTTGCTCTAACAGAATACCAGTTCATTTGTAGTCATCCTTTAAGCAAGCAGATAGCAATTGCAACATTGTGATCAGTTGTTCTGGTATTGGTTCTAAACCAAGTCTTGCTGCTTTTACTTGGTGGGAATCTCAGTTTATTCATTATCGTGTTTTTTTAGTGCAAATAAATTATTGTTAAAGTACAGGAGACAAAATTTTATCGGAGACCAGAAAGAACCCATATTGGTTGTTTTCCCTCTTTAAACTGAGAAAGATAATGTGCAATTATGGTTAATTACATGTAGTTATTAAGTAATACTCCACAGAAAGTTCAAACTGTCAGGCTGCAGTTATTTTCAGGACTTGAGTTTCTTACATGTGGTGTGGGGTGTTTTGGGTGGGAGTTTCTGTGGGGTTTTTTGTGTTTTAGTATGTTTAGTTCAGTTCTGGCTAGGTGGTGGGGGAAAAAACCCCAGACCCCAGTAAAGCTGAAAAAGGTAATCAAATAAATGAACCAAAATTGATTTTTGCCATTCTTTTGAATGAGTAACACTTGTGATGTTTCAAAGTGTTATCTTTGGAGGTTTTTCTTGCTTGTGCAAATGGTTAGTAGAAAAAAATAATTTGTGGACATTTCCAAAAAATATTTGTTGTGTATGCCATGAGGGGAATTCTTTCATTCTCAAAAAAACTGGGTGACATATTTTTGTATAACTGAGATATGTTGGGTGTTGGTATCCTTGTTTTAAAAAACAAACAAAGCACAAGCAAAAATGGTGTGGATTAATATACAGTGTTGTAAAGGATGCTTCTAGCACATTTACTTCTTGGCTAGGGATTAAGTCAACTGTGCAGAAGCTCACTGTGTTTTAGGTCAATCTGTGAAAATGCTTAGTGTAGAATTGAAAGTTTCTATTCACACCATTTACTCCAGATATTGTAGTTTGGATGAGATTGTTGCTGAAGTGGCTGGATTTTTTTGGTAAAAGCATCTAACAAGTAGAAGATGCAATTTAATGCTTTGCACTTGATTGAATATAATTTTTTCAGGTTGTTGTTTCCATATAGGAAGTAAATGGTGGTGCAGTTTACTTGGAACAACCCACCTGCCAGGCTCACTTCGGTTAAAAGCATGTATATTGTGTCTGTAAATGCTTTAGCTTTTTTTGTGGTGGGGTTTATATGGATTTTTTTGCATTATTTTTTTTTTCTGTTATCCAGAGAGGGGTTAGTATTAATTAACACATACGCAATATGACCATTTATCATGTTCATTGCAAGTGTCTAAGGCTGATCTTTTTACACTCAGTAAATATTAAAAAAAAATTATTTATACGAGAGGTTAGAAAGACTCTTGAAGTTTAATTTGTCTATTTACCACTGTTATTCCCTGAGGCCTGTATTTTATGCACATACCTTTCCAGAGTATGCTCTACTGCTAATTGAACTTAACCCAAGCCCCTTTGCTTTTCTCTTTTCTTTCTCATTCCCATTCTTCACACTCTTGAAGAGGAAAAAGAAAATACTCAGATTTCACATTTCTTTGAATTTTTGGTGAACTTTTTTCTTGACAGCACAGGTCACTTCAGTTAATGAGGTAATGGAGCACTTTGTGGGAATGATGGAATATTGTGCCAGGACTGAAAAATCCGGGATCTAGAAATTTGGAAGAATGCAACAGCTTCCCCAGCACACAGTCACAATAACCATTCCAGCTGATGGTACAACTGATGCTCCTGCCTCATGTTTCTCCAGCCATGGAGCGTGTGGGTGTACCTGGTACAGCTTTTGGTGCAGGGTTCTGAGGAGCCCCCACAGCAGCACTGTCACCTGACGTGTTCTTTCCTGACTGAGGAATAGCAGCAGCAATGCATGGCACAAACCTTTCAATGGCATGTGGAAGCCTTGGGCTGTACTTGAGCTGTAATGAAAGCAAGTCCCACAGCTGAACACTTCTCCCCGTGTCAGCTCATGTGTCCCAGATAAGCAAAACCGCCATGCCAACATTCAGGGGGAATGAATGTGAGGGTGTATAAAACAGGGGGGACTTATGCCACTGATAGCACTGAATTTCAGATTAGGCTTGGAGTTGAAAATTTGTCTGGCAACCACTGTGGACTATGTTGAATTACAGTGTTTTGGGTAACTACTTGGGATTTATGTTCTATTCCATATGGGTGACTTGCAGGCTCTTTTCAAATTGCTTATTAGAATAGCTTAGCCTACACTGGTTTTAATGGTTTGTTTTCTTGCTAAAATCCTCATCCATTAAAAAAACACAATTGTCTGTCCAATGTAAGTGGAAAAATTACTATTTTGGCTGCTGGTACTATCTGGAAGTCCAGTAAAAAGTGTGAGATAAAGAGACCTTAATGCTAGCATTGTCCCTTCTTAATGGGAAGAGGTAGTCCTGGATATCAGTACCATGAAGAGAGATGCCTGTCCTCTTGGCCTTTGCTCATGAAACTGTCTGCAGATACTCTACTCTTCATGGTCTATAGGAAACAATTGTCAGCACGATAGTGCTTTTGGATGGTCCTGAGAGGATCCATCACAGGAAGTTTAACTGTATACCACATATCAGAGGTGGGAGGATCTCATGATGCCTGGTGTCAGCCAGAGTCTGTAGATCAAATAGCATTAGTGGATTTTGATTTTGTCTGTAGCCAGCAGGTGCTAATCCACTGAAGCCTCACTCAAGCCTGTGGAACATTTCTATGTATTTATATAGCACAGCATTGAGATTTCTATTCATTTCTACAGCACAGCATCATCAAAGTTGACAAATTATTTAGAAGTGGTAACTCTTATGGAATTTCACAGTGCAAGTGAATGATATTTCCTTGTGGATCATGGAGTACTTAATTTTTACTATCAGTTGCGTTTGTTAACTATTTCCACTATTTGAGTTTTTTCCTCTGTTTGTGAACTGCAGGCTCAGCTGTTTTGTGGCAGGCCAGTAGCACACTCACTCTCTCTGCACAGCCACCTTTTGCCCTCCTCAGTCTTAGTGAGGGGCCCGTCTGGCCAGCTCCAGCACGTAGCAGAGAGGAACATCTGGCCCTTTGTGATTGGAAACTTGCTGGGTAACTGATTCCTTATGCAGAATTAAGGATGCTGAAATAGACCCTGATGACAGCAAAGCTTTCATGAGAGGGTTCAAGAAGTTGACATTGATGCCTTAGAACAGTTGAAAAGAAATAATGACGTGGAAGTGAACTAATATAAATAATTTAATAGGAAATCTCTGTGCAGTCTCAAATATAGTCCTTTTTTGTTCTGAAATATGTCAGTGTCTGGCTATTTTGCTGGTGTTATGGAGCCAATATAAAGATCTAGAAAAGTTGTAAAATATTGTCACAAGCAGAAGAGCAGAGTCAGCATTTAAAAAGAGGAGCAGTTTTTCAGAGAACAAATTATGCAAAGTAAGATCGGGGAGGGAGGGAGCACTTTATCCATAAGTCTTGGCATTTGTTATGTGAACCGAACAGTTTAGATGTTGACAATTTTACAGCATACTGGGCAAAAGTACTGGAAATAAAGTTTCTCAGTGTTGGAAAAAAATGAACAAAGCAAGCCTGTTACTTGGATAACTTGAGAAATATCCCTCTAGTTGCAGTTAATGCTTTTTTCATTAGATCAGATGTTTTTATTTTCTGTTTATTTTTTTTATGAAAAAAAGTTGGAGCAGAAGTTGGCCATTATAACTAGGCAATGAAGTATGAATAATCATCTAGGCTCTTCTGTAAAACAGTTAAGGATAGTTGCTAATATCCTTTGCTGGAATAATCAGGGTCATTTGGCATATCAATTTATATTACCATATAAAATGAAAATAAAATACAATTACCCACCAGTTTTTAGTGTGTTTAATATACTGATGTATTTAATATTTTTTCAGGGATTCTATTCTCTTTGCAGCAAGTATGCCTTTTGTGTGTGCATAGCTGGGATGTTTGTGTGAACAGACTTTCTGTCCTTTAGTTTTGGAAGCCTTTTGGCTTAGGTTTATGTGACTTAACGATGTTTTAATAAAATAATAGAATATCATATAAAGTTGTCTTCAGCTGCATGAATGGTGGAACAAAGTACAGTTTCTTTAGCAGACTTCATCTGTAACAGTTTTGTGGGTTTGAGACAAGATTTGTGTGTACTAATCTGGGAGGCAGTAGACCTAATCTTATATAGGTTTTGGTGGCAGGTTTTCTTTGGCGTTGTGTTTTGGTTTGGTTTTGTTTTTTTTTCCCCCAGGAGTCCTCTTCTGCTATCTGAGTGCAGTCTAATTTCCATTGTATTCAGTCTTCTATAGAAATACTTAATGTCAGGAAGGAGATATTTACTGGAATACACAAGTCCAGAATTCATCGTGATTCAGTGTGAAATCCGCTCACCCTTTGCTCCCCACCCCCTCTTGAATTGGAATGAAATGTGCCTTAAACTGAAGTGAAATACATCACATGTAGCAACAGTGGGCCCTCGCTTCGCCTCTATTCCTGGTGTGAAATCGATACACTATCTTTCCTCCTGACCTGTTCTGTGACCTCCATTGCAGCTTTCATGCTGAACAGCAATTGCTTTGAACAGTCTGGGTCTGCCACAGCTCACAAATGATTCTCAGCTTCTGTCTAAAACTGGTGCTGATAACAAAGGCTTGATTTTAAATAATGCAGTTGTAGTCATCTTCTAATTATGAATTACATGAAAGTGCATGGTCTTCTATTATTAAACACTTTCAATAGCATGTGCAGCATGTTTGCAGCCAGAATAACTCCTCACTGAGAAGACAGAGGAGTTCTGTTCCTAAATGTATCTGATAAAGTTTATGTTGTTACTGAAGAGGAGAAATGTGTCAAATAGTTAAGTATTTTTAAGTGGCCACACATTTTCCTTTGACTTTATCATCGACTAATACAGCGCTTTTTTCTGTTAACTAATACTTGAATTTTTAAAGGTAAAAACATATTAGCCAATACCTACATTTAAAGTAAGGAGACTGTTCTTGAAAAAAGATATTTTAAAATAACTGTTGCAAAACTAAACAAAATGCAATGCTTTGCTTAAAAAAAATCAAACCAGAAATAAAATGCATTCTCTGTTCCTGATTGCTAGCTAATAGTTATTCATGAAATATCAGGATTTTGAAGATTTATCTATTTATTTATTTTTGAGTGTGATTTACTGTAGGATTACTGAAAGCAAAGACAAATTGAAGATATAATGGGCATTTATGCTTGCACCAAGAAGTCTGTTGTGCTATTAGCTAGATTGCTTTAATAGCCTTTACTGGCTTTGAAATGAAGGAACTGCATGAACTGATGGATAAACATTAATTTTTCTGAAATTTTGTGGTAGGAAATAGGATATCTACAGATTTCTGTTATAAAATTAATGTCTCTTAATGGAGCAGTCCTCTGCCATTCTTCTCCCTTCACCAAAAAATGTGACACTAATAATTTTGCCATCATAATTGAATTAAAAAAACAACTTGCAATATAATGTGGTTTACAAAGCAGTGCTAACCCTGTAATGATAAATGAACTTTCTGGAATTCACTAATTTATGAAACTTTTACAATGAAATTAATAAAAGAGAATATTGCTATCTCCATATGTGTTAGCAATACTTAGCCATATAAATAATCTGATCCTTTTATTGCTCTTTCATGTATTCATTTTGGCTGTTACCAGCTTAGATTTCTTACTTTGTCAGAATCTGGGGAACAAGAGGTGCATGGTAATGGAGTCTGTATTACAGAACCATAAGGGTGGTGTAAAACTCACATTTCCAAAACATAATCACATCCTTGTAAAGTAGAGGCTCAAGTCATACTTATTGATGCAGTATCACTGTCCAGTAGTAATTTTAAAACAAAGAAACAAAAACAAACAACAAAAACCCAACCAAACAAAGAAAGTAACCAACCAAAAAGGAAAAAAAGAGCTGCTTTAAGAATTCTATTAAAGCATGCTGAAACGGCCTCATAAGAATCACATAAGTGGGAATCAAAAGTAAAATAAACAGGTGGTGCTGCTGAGAAGCTTTTTTATTCTTTTCCCCTTCTAAGCAAGTTGAAACAATTTTTAAAAAATAAAAATGCACTTGTACTGCCTTCTTCTCTGAGGCTTTCAGTGCCACCAGCTGTTTTCTTCCCATTAATACATTTAGATTCCCTCATGTTTTTTCTCCTTGTTCATGAAGAGGTGTATCTCAAGAAAGATGCCATTCAGGATAGGTCCAAGCCAGCAATAGGCAGTGAGTAGTTGATATATTTGAGTACTAGTTCCTGAGACCATTTTTTTAACTTCCTTTTTGACTGCTCTATGACATCTGCAGTTTCCTGTACAACTTCAGGCTTATTATCATTAATTTTAGACTGATCTGGTTTTGGTTTTGCAAGTAATTTTAAACTTGTGTTGTACTCGAAATGTGAATGAAGTGACATAATGCAATACATACAGCTCAACCCAATATTGAAGAATAAGCATGTGTGCAGTAGTATAGTTTCAAGGAATGCTACCCATGTTGTTTTATCTGCAAACAAACACAAGTTTTATGGCTGCTTACAGTGTTGCATAAAAATAAGGTTTACATACTCATGATGAAAATTGCAGTTGCAAGACAAGAGGAAGAATATTTGTTACTTATGAGTCAATTCCTGTTCAGATGTGTGTATGTGAATGGTGTGTGTGCACATTTCTGCACATGTAGTGCTACAAGCGTAAATACAACATCTGCAAAGACTTAGTCTCCAAGTAAGCAAAGGGAAAATAAGCAGTTTGTATTTCCTTGCTGCTGTTGTTTCTTCATAAAAACAGTTTTAGTTGTATGTAATCCTTTCTGCAAGAGTGTATTTTGTGAGGAATTGCTGCATAGTGGTTCAATAACTATTTTTGTCACTCAAAAGTTCAAGATCAATAATGGGGTCCCCTGTTCATAGGAATAATCAGCTTTAATGGTGAAAGACTTTTAAAACTGTATAATGCTCAAAATCGTTTTGAAGCCACAAAATATTATAACACAAAAATAAAGGGGAAAGTGTTTATTGCTTTTCCTTCACTGGAGTACTCCCTAACAGCATTTTCAGAACATTTTGTTAAAGCTAAATTCCCTTAGCCAGAGGTTTGTTTTGTTTTTTAATTATTATTGTGAATATGAGCAAGTAATGCAGGGGTATGTTTCCTCCAATGAATTGCTGTGGAACAAGTCTTGATGCTAATTCTACTTTTCCCAAAATCTGATATCAAGCAATTCATCTGCTAAATAATACTCCTGAGTACTAAACCTGAAATGTTTTGGCTCCAGCCCAAGTCAAACTTCAGGAAGCTTATTCTCAGGAGCATACTCCCTATCTCTGTAAATTTAATTGTTATAATGAATAGAATACACATATCAAGATATTACTTATGAGTTTTACCTGTTTACTTTTTGTTCCTGAAACAGAAACATCAAAATGACAGCATGACGATTGTATAAAGGCTTTAGAGACAAATTATTAATTTCTTCTTTTTTAAAAAGAGAAAAAATTCTGAGAGAGAAACCTGCCAAACTGGACTATCCCTTCATCTGAGGGGTTTGAAAACCTTTAGCGCTGATGTACAGCCGGAAATGTATTTGCCCCTGTGTTCTGCAGAGCTATGCAGAAGTGCTTTTTTTATACTGTCCTACAAGTTCCTACCAGCAGAAATGGATGGCTATTAACTGCATTCATCCACCAGCAAAAACACTGCATGTACTGGAGCACCAAGGATAAGGATTTTAAACCTGTGGAAGGTGTATTGCATAAGCAGTTTGGTTTTTTTTTTCTCCTTGTTCACATGTCAAGGAATGAAACCCAAAGCCATATTCAGACCACTTAGACTATGGACTGAAGATTGCATTTAGCTCTGTGGCTCTAGTTCTGCTACTGATTCTCTTTTGTCAAATCAGTGGCAAAATGAGTGTTCAAATATTTTTAAAAAGTGCTTCCCAGTAACACTAGGAGTAAAACTAACCAAAGAATGTTTTACAATAAAACACCCACAACGTATTTGAAAGCAAAAAAAATTACAAAGAACTTAACTCTATTGAACAAGGAAGAATGACTTCTATGCTTTAAACAAGTGCTTTTCTAATCTATTAGAAAATTGTTAAAAAATATTAATCAGGAGGAGGAAAAAATGGTGCTATATTTTCTGACTTTTAAAAGTTTCTGAATATGTCTCCCATTAAATTTTTTTGAGGAAAATTTAAGACAGTTGTGAGTATTTAAAAAGTAAGATATGCAAGAAGCTCACTTCAGCTTAGGTTTGTAGAGATTAAAAGAAACTGTGAGGGACTTCTGAGGCACCTCACTGAGCTAACAGGCAGCATAATGACAAATGATTCATTGCTGACAGATGAAACGTAGTGCACATTGGAAAAAAAACAATTTGAACTACTCATACACATTGCTGGGTTCTAAATTAACTATAACCTAGAGGAAATATGCCTGGATGTCACTGAGGACAGCTCAGTGAAAAATCTTTGCTTTAGTCTGCAACACTAAACATAAAAGCAAACAAAATGTTAAGCAATGCTGAGGGATGGGGTAGAAAATTGTACTGAAAATGCATCTAATGATACTGTAGTGTGAGCATTATAACAAATATATTGTGGTATATAGATCAATGGTACAACATCACTTGAATAATGTGTTCAGTTCTGATCACTGAGAAAGATATAGCAAAAATAGAGTCAGTCTGAAGTTACAAAAATTACTTGTGTTTAATGTAAAGGGGCTCGGTAAGTATTAAGAAAAATAAAATGAGAAATACATGACAAAAAATAGTGATAGACACTGAATCCTCGTATTTATTATGCTGATAATGGGAGATGCAAGTGGCTATAAAGTGCAAGTTTACAATTCAAGAATACAAAAATATTCTCAACCTCCCTTCCTATGCTCTATGATCAATTACTGAATTTCAATACATTCTACATTCTTTATAACAAAAATATGGAAATATTTAGAATGGATTTGACATATGCTGAAGTATTGAGAACATTTACCTTTCCAGCAGGGGGTGGTCCAAGGGCTGGAAATTCAAGACCTCACTTCATTTCTGTGTGCTACTGACCTGCTCTTTGACCTTGGGCTTCGCCTCATAGTCTTTCTCCACTGCAGATGTTTTTAGTTGCAGACGATCCAGGACAAGACTTGTAAAACTAGTCAGCTGCTTAACTTGAAAGCAGTTGCTAAGCTTACATTTTAATCGATATGAAGTCAGGTTCCTATGTAAGAATAACTATCTGGTTTTTAGTATCTTCTCCCTAGACAGAGGTCCCTGATGATCTCTATGTAAAGAGTACTAAATTTCAGAAAAGTTTAAAAGAAAAAAAGAACCATGTATGTTAAAGTAGATGTGAGCCAACTACTATCTGAATGGACTTCTGAAACAATTTTAACCTCAGGGCAGGTATTTTTTCAAAACTTTTTATACTTTGTGTTTATAAAATGCAGCAGAACATCAGAACCAAGGAGCATAATCAATATTTGCAATATTTGACTGATTGCTGCAGTCAGCGCATCTTTATAATATTGGTGTGTTGGAGGGGGGAAAAAAGAAAAAGGCTGTGGATATACAGGTTAGTTTATCTAATACTCCAATGCCCTAGAAATGCTTTAAGTCCTTCTAGATGGATGAGATTACTGTCAATTTTACTATAAGAAGCCTCCCCATTGACTTTTTTATATTGGAGAAAAACCTTTAAGATCATCAAGTGCAACTGTTGGCCTAACACTGACAAGTTCACCACTGACCCATGCCACTAAGTGCCACATTTGCACACTTAAATATCACTTTAATACCTCCGTGGCTGATGGCTCCACCACCCTCCTGGACAGCCTCTTTCAGTACCTGGATAATCTTTGTGGGGAAATCTTTTGTAATTTTCAATCTAAACCTCCCCTAGTCCAAGTTGAGGCAGTTTCCTCTTGTCTTGTTACTGTAGAAAAGAGCCAGATCTGTTTCCTTTCTCTGGACATGCACCAGCATCTCAATGTCTTTTTTGCAGTGAGAGACCCAGAACTGAACACAGGGCTTGAGGTGTGGCCTCAGCAGTGCCCAGTACAGGGGGACAATCACTTCTGTAGCCCTGCTGGCCACACTGTTGCTGATATGGGCCAGGATGCCTTTGGATTTCTTGGCCATCTGGTCACACATTGATGTTCAGCTGCTGTCAAGCACCTTCCCCCGGTCCTTTTCCTGGGCAGTTTTCCAGCCATGCTTCTCCTAGCCTGTAGTACTGCCTGGTGTGGTTGTGACCCAATAGTAGGACCTGACCCTTCACCTTGTTGAACCTCCTACAGCTGGCCTTGTTTCATTGATCCAGCCTGTCCAGATCTGTCTGAAAAGCCTTCCTGTCCTCCAGCAGATTGATACTCCTGCCTAAATTGCTGTCATCTGCAATCTAATTAAAGGTATTAAACAGGACTGGGCTTAATGCTGAGCCTTGGGGAACACCATTTGTGGCTGGTCACCAGCTGGATTTACTTCCATTCACCTCCTCACCATGGCCTTGCCCATCCAACCAAAGTTTTACCCGGTGAAACTGAATGAACAGCTACTTTCTCCAGGGGCATGCTGTGGGAAATGGTACCAAAGGTTTTACTGGAGTCCAGGTGGACTGCATCCACAGCCTTGTTCCCTAAGTGGGGTCACTCTAGCTTAGATGGAGGTTAGTTCAGCCCAGCAGGACATGCCTTTCACAAACCTATGCTGTCTGGGCCTGACCCCCTGGTTGTCCTTTATGCACTATGTGATGGCACTCAAGAGGATCTGCTCTATGGCAGAGCTTCCCTGACACTGAGGTTAGGTTGACAGGCCTATAGTTCTTTGGACCCTCTTTCTTGTAGGTGGGCATCACCTTTGCCAGCCTCCAGTCACTTGGCACCCACTGAGTCAGCCAGAACTCCTGGTATATGCTGAAAATTGTCTCAGTGAACACTTTGGCAACATCCCTCAGTACCCATAGACTTGTGTATGTCTCAATAATCTGTCAGGCCACTGACCATTACCCTATGGATTATGGGGGCTTTATTCTTCTCCTGGTCCCTGTCTTCCAGCTCAAGAAACTGGGTACCCAGAGAGCAACTGGTCTTACTAATAGAGACTGAGGCAAAGAAGCCATTAATTATCTCAGCTGCCCCTCCTTCCTTGTTTATCCTTTTTGAAGCGTGTACAGACATCCATTGCAGCACTCTGGTTATGTGAGTCATCCCACCATGTTTCCATGATGGGAAGTCTCAGGAAACTGATGGCACTTTTCCTGCTGCACAGTTGTTTTCAGCTCCTCCTGTCTGATGCTTGTGCCGTGTGTATTGGTGTAGATGCCCTTCAGCTGGGCTATTGGTCCCAACACCTTCTTGGGGAGGAGAAGCCTTAATTCCTAGATCACCATTCTCATGTGTTTCTGTGGTCTCTAACACATCAATAACGCTTGTGTCTTTGCTGCCACACAGCTCTCCATTCCCTGCCTTCACTGAGATGGCAGACCAAAGGACTGTGAGCCCATCCCTCAAACCTCAGTGTGCTGGCTCCTGGTTTATCTCTTGTGAGCTGTTTTAACTCTTTTTACTTTCAAGTCTAGCTTAAAGCTTATTCAATGAACCCTGTTGACTCCAAGGCAAAGATCCTTTTTTCCCTCAGAGACAGGTGTACCTTTTATATCCAGCAGGTCAGTTGTTTGTAAACTAGCCCATGATCCTGAAATTCTGCTGCTAACACCAGGCTTGTAGCCAGGCATTAATTGGCTGGATATTCTTGATTTTTTTTTTCCCTCATCATTCCCTACAGTTGTAAGGACATAGAAGAGAGGAGTAGGATAGCAGAGAAACTAAACCTGAATTTTGTGATGAATGGGGGCTCTTCCATGCAAGTCATCCAAAGCCTCATTGATTTTCTGCTCAGGTATCCTACTGCACAGTGCAGTAAGGTGTGGGGATATGCACAGAGGACTCTGGTTCAGGCAGCAGGTGAGGTCACACATGGACCATACGGGACACTTATTTCTAGAACAAATGTTTATATTGATGGTACTCTCTCAGATGTGCCTCTGAGATATTGTCTGTTCTTTCAGCCTAAACTGGTGTTCCTCAAATCTTGACCTGACTGTATTTTAAGGGAACATTGTGACACTTCTGTATCATCTTTGAAATCTGGTGGCGTAGAAAACACATTTAAGTTTTTTTCTCCTGTCTAATGTACAGACTAGGGGTAGAGATGAGTGGTGATTCTAGAGATGGCCTGACTACTTGAGCCCTTTTCTTTCTTCAGGGGATGTCAGATATCAAAAGTGTCATACAGAAAGCCCAAGTAGATTATCCTCTTGTTTTCCTCTCAATATTGATCAAATCACCAGAATAATTGTCTACATTCCTCTCTGACTTACAATCATTCAGTCTCCTGTCACATGGTAGGAAGAAATCTCATACCATATCGGATGTTTTAGCTTTTATATACTCCATTTGTAAGAGGAAAGTACAACTATAACTATATTAATTAATTACTTGTTTGTGTAGCTTGAATGAAAAAGTGGTAGGACCTCATTCTAAACATGTCTATGCACAAAAATTAAATAAAAAAGTAAAGGGAGAGCGTATAGGGATATATAGAAAGCTGAAGTTATAATATAAGGGAAAACCTGGCCAGAGATCAAACTAAAGAAGACAAAGACAAGCTTTCATTTGGAGAATTTAAATACATCTGAGTTTCTGCAATATCTTCTTCCATGGCTGATATGACTTACGTTTTAGCTATGGTGGGAGGTGTTAATTTGCTTTTTTTCTTGTGATAAAATTCTGGATATTCTCTACTCACGAAATTGGAAAGGCTAATGAAATAATTTAATGTTTATTTTAAAAAAATCACAGTAATTGGAAACCTTGACCTAGACGCATATAGCTTGATTGGCACCTGAATATTATGTTTCCCAGGGACCAACAGTTTTTGAGGCCTAGAATTGTCTGAATCTAAGCCCTCACCCTCTTCAATCCTACATTTTCAATGAAAAATCCTTGCCCTCTGGGAGCAATGTTACTGTGCTGATATTTGTAGGGTAAAATAGAAGCAATACATTGTTCAGAATAGATTTATTAGTTCTGAGGGAGGAAGCTCTAATTCACACTACTTTTACTAATTAGGAGTTGAATGTGAGAGCTTTCCTACATAGAAAATCCTTCCAACACCAAGCCTGGTTACTACTACAAGCTTGAAAAATATTGTTGATCTGTTGAGGTGTGGAAAAGAAGCAGAAATGAGCAGTGTGTGAACCATGGGGTTAAATGTAACACCTTGACCTCTGCCAAGCATTATCTTGGAATTCTTAAGAGATGGGAACAAAAGGAAAATAAAGGTATATTTTGCATGATTTCTGTTTTATTTTCAAATATTTTATGGGAATAACTATATCAGTGTTTGGAAATTAAACTTAACTCTAGCAGCAGATCTTGACTGTACCAGATACACAGCAAAAATGAGCCAGGGGGAAAAATTAACTACAGCCTACCAAGTCGCCCCAAAAATGAGCTCAAGAACCCAGAAGGACTTTCAAGTTGCCATCTTGAGTAAGAGCTGTCAGCTACCTCCTAACTGTGAAGCTTGCAGTTAGAACACTTGGATTTCTTTCCTATTGCCCATGTTGCACTCAGTGAGTTCTCATCCATGCCAAGACAACAGGGAGCCTCTGACCCAGCTTTGTCTTTGACCAAGAGCATATGGATAATGCTGATGGTCATTTGCTCCATAGCTGTTCTTCTGGCCCATCTGAATTTGAAGTGTGGAAAAATGCTATTCTTTGTATCTCTCACAAGAGAAAAAATTAGGATAGATGAATAACCACCCCAAATCATCTCCATGGTCTTTTAAGAGGAAGAAGAAAGCAGCCCCTCAAGCTCTCCTCTGATTTGCCTTGCTGGAGTCTGCTGGCAGCAGTACATTAGGTTGACTTTCTGTGAACTCTTTCATGAAATCACTTTGTTAAATTGCTTAATGAAGTAACAAGTTCTGCTTGAATATTTGAAAGCCAGAGACCAAACAGTACAAAAAACTTAATTAATTCTGGGACAGTCTTGTGTCACCATCCATTCCAAATAGCTATATGAGCTATGATCTCCATCTTCTGTAGGGAACTATGACTTTTTAAAAACAGAAGTAATAATACATGGCAAGTTTGGATGCTGAAACATTAGATGCATATATAAACAGTTAATTTTAAAGAAAAACACCTTGGAATTGGTGTAAAATATTGTTGCACCTTGAGATTATATCTTTTCTGAAGAAAGAAATCATATCTCTACAGAAAACATTATTAGAATTCTGCCTTCTGGCAGGATACATATAGGGTAGTAATTTTAAGGCTTCACATCTATATTTAGAAAGACCTTTAATTCTAGGAACTGTCTGGATTCTATGCAAGGCATGCCAGTCCAGATACTATCTGATATTGACTCCCACAAAGAAGGCCATTCTTAAAAAACCCCTTCTTGGACCAATTCATGTAGGACACACTGGATTATGTAATTTATAGAGTCTATATGTCAACCTTAACTCTGCATTTTCTTGCATTCCAAGGTTATTAGCTGTTTGCATTGTTTCACATAAGATTTTTTTAATGTAGTTTAATACCTTACTTATCAGAGAAAAGCAGGGTCCAGTTAGTTAAGGTTTCAGTCGTACGTGGAACGCAACTTCCTAAGCTTGTCATGCATCAAACTGTTATGGCTGGCAATTGTTTAAAAAAATTCATTTTGTTATGAACTAGCCTGTTTTCAACTGGGCTGTTCAGAGATGGATTGCTTTCTGGAGTTTTTGACAGGTGTAATTGTTAAGGCGTCATCTGTTCTTGTTTGCACAAAATACATTTTAGCCAACTGTAGGACTTGCCCGCTAATCTTTCTCACATCATTCCATTCTTTGCTTGCCACTAGACAAATCCCCTGTTATTTGACCAGATGGTGGAAAATCCATTCTCATGATAAGTTGCTTCTAGTTTGCATTTAGATTACCTGCAAAAATGGAACAATTTACTACTCTGCCTCTAACCATCTCTTTCCTCCTTTTTTCCCTTAGTTTGACTTCTTGTAACTAATTATTTAAATTCTGCCCTGTGAGTTAAAATTAGTCATAGCTTACACATTTCACATGTATGTAAATGCACTTAAGTTCCACCTCAAGTTTTATGATGAATCCATCTAGAGTTTAGTGACACATAAGGAAAGGAAGATGAGCTGTCTAATGTGCAAACACAGCAGTTTGTAATCCTTTCGCATCTGAGGTGATACTTTTAAACTTTTTAGGGGAAGTGTGCAACGTCTAAAAACCAAGGTCAGGTGTGAGAGTGCACCCAGCCATCATGATCTTACAGTACACCCCCTAAGGAATAGTGGATACAAATATTAAGTGAAATATCATATTTCATGCAGTGTTTGTAGGCGTTTTGTCTGGTATGTTTCTGGCTTCTTTGGAAGATAACCTGCAGTACAGAGGTGGATAGTTATAACCTAAAACTCATTTCTGCCTTTATTATTATGAAATGATCACTCTTACTCTGTCTAAAAGCTTACATGAGAATAGGTGTTTTTCTCTCAAATCAGTCAAAATTCAACTAAAATTGGGGTGAGCTAACCACTGCAAGTTGATCAGACTCAAATAGTCTTCAGTGCTCTAATTTTTAACACAGAGAAGCATACAAAAAATCAATTTCAAAGCATAAAATAGACCAAGAATATACAGTACCTAGAGTAAATAGCCAATATACAGTTTTATCTTCAGCTAAATCAATTCTCTAAGTGGAACCTGAGGTAGAGTATATCTGCTGACATAATGTGGTAAAAACTTTAACAAAATTAATTTGGTGAAGATTGCCTAAGTTTTTTCTTTTTAGAGAGGAAAAAATATCCCATGACCAAGACTGATTGTCTTGGTAAACTTTTTTTTGATCCTAGCAAGTAATTCTTGCAACTCGATTTTGTGGTTTTTTGTGGGTTTGTCTGGTTTTTTTTTATTAGTTTGTTTTAGTAATGAATGCTGAATAAGCTGTTCTGTAAGGAAGTTTTAATTTCTGGCCCATAGCCTCATAGTTACCAGTTGATAATTAATTTTAAATGGAAATCTATTAAATGACAGCTAAAATACTTGAGGCAGAGGGCAAATGCATGTGATGGTGTTTGACTAATTTTAAATACATAAAATAAAACAATACTTTTTCTTCAGCAAAAAAGTCCGTTCATGGAAATAGGCTTACTATGCTAAAATAAACCTTAACAATAAGAGGCAAACATTATACAAGAAAATAATTTTTTTTTTCTCCCCAAAGCATTGGTGTAGGTTGCAGTCAGAAATCTGATGTGCACTTTGAAATATATTCCAAAGTGTCTCAGCACTGTTTGATTTTTCAGGTCAAGCACAATAAGCCCCATTCTGTGCTAACTTAGATGCTATGCAATCTTGATGAAGTCAGTGGGATTTTGAGAGATTTACATTGAAGTCTTATTTAGCTTGGTGTTTGAGGATATGATTTTTTTGTTTGTCTATTATTATTTTTATTACTGTTTCAGCGGAGAGGGAATAGGTGAGAGCTAATTAACTCGTTAAAGAAAATTTTTAGAGAGCATTGGGTGATTGGCTGGGTCCATAAAAGTTCCTAGGATCTTGGCGTCTGAAGTGGAATCTAGCTCTATGCAGTGCAAAGAAAGGTTTGGACCATGACCCACAGTAGCTGCTATGATGTTTATATAGCCTTATATATTGCTTAATTAAAAAAAATAATAATGCAACCCCCACTCCCCCCACCACCTTAGTGCATCCCATTCTCAAAAAAAGTTCCAGCCTAATTCTGACCAGATGTAAAGCAGGGCTCTGGTACACAGTCCAAATCTCTGATCTGGCCTTGAATAACAGAATGGCTGAGGATGGAGAGGATCTCTTGCCCAGCCCCTCTGGGTTGCAGAAACAGGTATCTGATCCTGGTTGCCTAGGATCATGTCCGGGTGGGTGTTGACTCTCTCACTAGCAGAGGCTCCACAACATTTTTATTCCAGTTCTCCATCACCATTACAGTAAAAAAAAAAATCTTCCCTGATGTTCAAATTGAACCGCCTGTGTTTCAGTTTCTCTGTCATCTGAAAAAAGAGCAAAAAACAAACCAACCAAAAACTGGCTGACAAGTATTCTACATGAGCTTGGTGCAGTGAATACTTATTTAGGACCTATTTAATCACAAGAGTGTTCAAATCCACATCTTCCACTTCCCAGAAGAATACTATAAGCACTTCAAAATAAAGGTTTTCTGGAGCGAGCTGTATTCTGCTGCACTCGTATAACTACTCAAGTAATAGCAATAACCTGTATTACTATTCCAGACTCATTTGGCCAAAGAAGTGGTTGGAAGAAAGAGCCTAATTCTGAAGGCCTGTGATAAGAGCGCTCATCTGGGAAGGATTCTGATAGTTTTTGCAAGGATTGCTTATGCATTTTTGAATGACTTGTAATGCAACATGCTCTCACTGTCTCACTTTGTTTCATCCAATGAATCCTGATTTTTTTTCTTTAATAGGGTTGTTATTTTAGCAGGAGGAGTTAAAGTCCCTCATTTTAGGAGTCTCAGGTAATATTTGGAGCAGTGGAAGATGTATGTTTGAGGCTCCACTGGCTGAGAGGCACTGACAGAGTTGTTCTCCTGTGTCTTTACTGAAGCCATGTAAAAACAGGCATCTCTTCTAGTCTTGTATCACAAAGCAAAAAACAAACAAACAAACCCAAAACAAAAAATGGCATAGGGAGTTAAATTTGGGGATTTTTTCAGTTGGTGTGATGGTGCACTGAAGATTTTGAAGCTTGAATTTTCCTTGATGTAGGCATTTCTGTATGACCCAAAGTGAAGGGTTTGTGCCTCTCAGGCACACAGAACATAGAGGAAACTCTCCTAGATCCCTTGTACTAGCTGATGTGGTTCCCTGCAGATAGCGCTTGTGTTTCAAATCTCATTTTAAGAAACCTAAATTTCCTTGCATGGTATATATGGTACTTAAATGTCTAACTTACAGGGCCCAGGTATCACAATAAATAAATAAATCAGTCTGTCTGGTGGTGTCTTAATTAGTGAATGCAGGAATATGCCAGAATTCAGAGGTGTTTGGTCCTGCCTTCATCACAGAATTGTCTACTTTCTTCTGCCTGTGGGGTCCCATGGGGCCAGCTCAGACCAGGTTTCTACCTTAAATGAGCAAGGAACCAGGGCTGTGCAGATGTGAAATTGTTTGCACTTGACACACAGGTGTGTCAAGGTGCAGTCTTATTGAGGAAGGTCCTCAGTTTCCACAATAACTTTCTATTTGCTCACAGAGCTTGTAGCTGGAGAATGATACTATTTTTTTTTCTTAAACCTGCAGTCTCAAATTACTGTTGAAACAATTTTAAAAACCATGATTAGCTCAGAGCTATGTAGATGTTAATACTATAAAAATAATGATAGCATAAAATAATTCTCTACTCACTAGAATATTTATTTTTCAAAAAAGTTCAGCCTAAAATTCTACACTTGAAAAACCTGTAAAATTTCTCAAATAATTTATCCTTACTCCAGTGAAATACCATTAAATTACAAGGGAAAAAGGTATTAATTTGTAGAAGATACAAAAGCATCTAAAATGTGTTTTTATTCCAGAGAAGAGGAAGGGAAAAAAAAGAAAATTAGTGGGTACTGTTTTGTGTGCAATTCCCAAGTATATTTTAAAAACAACATTGAATTTTTATAGCCAAATTATGTTTTCTGCTAACGGGGAGCTGGGGAGGGATGAATAAGAGAATGATTGACAAATCTTTTAGGGCCTGATTTTACAAGATGCTGCGCACCTCCTGATTGCTGCCAATCACTTTCATTTCCTTTCAGTCGATCCGAGAACATATGGCATTATTCAGATGGTGCTGAGCACCTTCAATCACAGTCCTCATAATACCACAACATCCTCATTCTGTGCAAATGTGAGAATTGCTGTTGACATTTTAAATTGGAGGGTTATTTGGTCTTTGTCTGGACAAACTCCCAGCCGACATAAATGAATGTTCTGCCTGAAGAAGGATTGCAACAGTAAACAATAAATAATCAATTGTATAAGCACTATTGTATATATGTAAACTATTTGGAATATCAACATGATTTATAAAATTCCATACCTCTTCTACTTTTATTTGATGGGCAAAAAGCACCATTCTTATGGAGAATTGAAGTTTAGTTTACTCTCAGTGCAAATTTTGAAAAGTGGAAACTGTGGGTGTTATGTGCACAAGGCAGTAGATTTAAAGCGATCAGAAAGGCATTTAATTTTAAAATAAAATTTAAAAAATCAATTTCAACATACTGATTTGTCCTGCATTACAGTTACCTGTAGAGATCCTCTAGTTATGTCTATCTGTTTTTGATGCCTCTACAGAATAACTGTCCAGCATCCTCTGCCCAACCAATCAGAATGTAGGAAAATCTACCGATATGACGGAATCTACTGTGAATCTACCTACCAGAAGTATGTTGAAATCTGTGTGAGTCTTGCCTCTAGCTCGTGCATTTAGTGCTCGTGCTCTCCTGCTATTCCGAAATTACACGTGTGTTGAAACTGTACACTTGTGTGCAAAACCTCTACAGCAGGGACAGAAGTATGTTGTTTAATTCTTTGGGATTGTGCTCTAAAAGCTAAAAAGCAAATAAAAAACCCTAAGACTTTTCTAAATCTCTTTGGTATGCTTCTGTACAGTGAAATAAACAAGAGTGTACACGCTAGAAAATCTAGGCAAAATGTATTGCACAGGTGCTTCACATCTTAGGGATTTGAAAGGTGTGTTATGTATAAATTAGCTGTCACTTTTTTTCAGTCATGTAATGGAATGATGAGTTGTAATTTGCATAATCCTTTAAGAAGTCAAATTATACTGTCATGTAGCAGACTTAACATGCTAGCTAGGATTTCATAGCTTTGCAGCTAATTAGTATGTACCTTACAGGACAGTTAAATTGAAGTTGAGTCCTCTTTCTTTGCAGTCATTTGCCTTTGTCCGTTGCCCTAACAGAGCCCGCTTTTGTGCGTAACTCAAGATCATTACTGGTGCTTCTGACAAAAATGCGATTGCTCTGGGCAGGCAAATGCAAAGGGCTTGACTTCTGATAGTTCTGCAAGCAGTGAAGTTCCTGTTTTACTGCAACAAGGATTTAATTATCTATTTCAACATAGAATCGAAGAGTATATATTTGACAGGTGTGTTGCAGATGATTTTGTATTAATATATTGCAAATGCATTATGAATTCTCTGTTATCTCGCTGGATTTTGAAACTGCATTCTGTCACTTAGAGTTTGCTTTTCATGCTCCAACTATATTCCTGTTTTGTATACCAGTGTTACCATTATCATCCTCTGTATAGCATTTCATTTTCCAATAACCCCTAAATTCTAAAAATTAGTTGTACTTTGCATTAAAACAAAATGTTTCTTTGGCAAGGGCAGTCATACTCATTATGGTTGTTTAGATCGTATTCTCTCATTCCCTCTTTTGATTCTATAACCTGCTGCTTGTTTCCTGATCTTTTCTCTTAGTAATAGGTACAACCACATCAGTAAAAGCTGTTACTTCGCTGTAAATGAAGACTATCGTTTTGGTTTACAGAAGTGAGAGGAAAAGAGAAATCTAGATTTATTAAAATAATTACAGCATCAGTGTAACTTGGTGAGCCAAAATGAAAATCTGACCTCTTGCTTGGCTTTTTTTTTTTTTTTTTTTTTTGTGAGTGGCTACTTTTGGTGTGAGATATGACTTATTCCTGATATACATAGACATAAATACTTTCTGAACTTTTTGAATTTTTTGTGGCTTTTCCTTTTTATCTCTCCAAATAATGGCAGTGTCCAGGGTAACTGAAGCAGTCTACATCTAGTATGATTTTAAATGTCACCACAGAACTTAGTTTCAGTGTTTTTACTTCTCTTGTAAGTTCAGTAAGCATAAAAATATATTCATGTATTTAAACGTATGAAACAGATTTGTTGTGCAATATTTGTATCAGTTTTTAGAACGACTTCAAGGTTTTGAAACTTTCTGGAAATAAGAAAGCTTGGCACAGTTTGTCATGAGTGTTAAATACGGTGATGGCTTCATTCTGAATGCTGCAGTACAGTTGATTATCTTGATTTCATTTTTTTTAATTAGATATAATTTATAGCCAGTATACTTAAAACCAGCTAGCTGTGCTGTCCACAAAATGAAATAATTGATGCTCCTATGCAATTGCAAATAAAAATTGGCAAAATCCAAAAATCAGACTGGCTGTGCAACAATGTTGATTTTGATATGTTTTGTCGTTCCTGAAATGTGAATTCTGAAGTATTGTAGCCCAGTTCACCTTGATTGTAAAAAACATGGATTATTTTGGGAAGCTAACAGCTAGATCTTTTTGGAGAAGATATAGAATCCTTTTTGATTAGTGAAATTTTCTCTTAGTTCTTCTTCCATGCCGCTTAAGGTCTCTCAGGCAATCTTTCTCTCTTCTTCCCAATGGATGTTTTTGGTAATTTATTACCACAGTAATTTATTTCCAAAAATATGACAAAAAAGTTTCTGAAAACTGCTCACTAATCAAGACAAAAAAAAAAAAATCAAGCTCTTTTCGTAACACTTTGAAAGCCTGTAGTGTTTCAAGACACATGAATATTTGGTACTAGATGTTCATGTGCATCTCAGATGCTCAGTCTCTCCCCTGATGAGGATGGGAAAGGAAGAATGATATAATGATGATGAGGAAGATATAAAAATGCCACTAGCTGTTAGGAGAAATGGCTGTGTGACTCCTTTCTCACGCAGGATAACTTTTGGGTTGGACCCAAAGCAGCAAACTGCTTTATTCTGAAAGCTGAGGGAATTTTAAGAACTGGCCAGACAGACGAGGACAGGAGAGAGAACAGTGGATTTTGGAGCTTGACTTTTTTTCCCCTCTAGTAATTTTAAAATTAGAAGAAGTGTTATGCAGAGAACCTACTTTGGACTTGTGCTTAAGCATGTTCCTGCTAAAAGTATTTTGTGTAAAGCTACTTAGCTGTTGAAATTAAGATATTCTGATCCTTTCTGTAAAAATTTCAAAGGACCATACCATGACCTTCCATGCCAAAAATACTTTTCAGAAAGCATTTGGGGAAGTAAAATTTATAAACAAATTTTAGTGCTAATAAATACTGAAAAGTATTTAAAAACATGGATTAGTAAATACATTCTAGTACTATTAAAAAAATTTGAGATAGGTTTTTGTGGCACAAGTTCTTGAGGAGCTGGACTAATGGTTATGCTAGCTAATATATATAAAATGGGCAAAAAAAGTAAGTATTTAAAAAATCTACAGATTTTTCTAGACTCTTTATGATATTCTTGCAACTGAGTCTCACAGCTGCTGCTGGATCCTTTGCTTGGAATAGAGTGGAACATGCAATTTCAAAAGATGGTGGCAAAAGACAGCAGATTCCTCCCCTCCTACATTGTCCCCCCACCTTGGTTGCCATGGGCCTGTGGGTGATTTAGGTCACTAAACATGCAAGTATGCTCTTTAAAAAGATCTAAAGTAAGCTTCAAAATCTTTACAAAAGATTTTGAAATAAGTTCTCTGTTCACAAGTGGTAGGGACTTTTCTCAAGCTAGGGAGGTGAAACCAGAGGCCTGTCGCTTACTGACTTGGAATACAGCTGTCCATCAATTCCTAAATATTTCTCTTTTTCTTTTCCAGTCGCCCCAGCTGTAGCAAGGTATTTCCAGGCTCTTTTTTTGTGATGTCAAACATAACTGACAACAAAAAAAGATATTTCTTGTTCAGTTCTAACTACTTTGCTATAACCAAACTGTCAAGGCTTCTCCCTCTGCCCAGACTGAAAAATCTTTCTTCTGCTTGCTCAGACAACCCTGGTTTGCACTCCTCCTCACCTTTATGGAGTGTCAAACAGTGAACAAAGCAGAGCTACTTGCCCATGCTCCCACTTTATTTGTTACTAAATTTCAAAGAATACTGGCATGTCAAAGATGAGCAGTTTCGCTTGTCTGCAGGGGACCTGTTGAGTACAAGCAGAGGATATCTCAGGCTTTTTTTTGTTCTCAGCCTGGAAGCCACTTCAAAAATGACCCTTCAGGGTATCACCTGGGTGGCTGTTGTGTGTTATCTCCCAAGCAAGGGTGGAAGATTCATCTCGACCTTACTTTGTCCTGTCCATATTAAGGAGACTTAAAGGTCCCGTCTCTCTTCAGGAATATAGAGAAGAGGGAGGAGTTCTGCAGTAAGCTATTTCTTCTGAAATCAAGGGCATGAAATAAATATGTAAGGAAAACACCTAGTTCATTTAAATCCCACAAATACAGCTATGGTCTTATTAGCTCTTTTTATTTCTCAGCAAGTTAGTGAAAAGAACATAGAAAGAAGGCTCAGTGATTTCAATTTAAGGGGGAGCAACCTGTCCTGGAACGTGTTTTTTGGTTACATACACATTTGCATTCTGAGCCTGTAAATGCTCAAAACATCCAAACTTGATTGACCAAAGTAAGCTCCTGTCAGACTCCATGTTGTATCAAATGCATACATATTTCTACAAATGAGAAAAGGAAGTGCAAGCCTAAGCTACTCCATTCAGTCTCCAAAGGCTTGAATTCAGATTTATATATTTATCAGATTGTTACAACAAAATCAGGATTGGTTTGCATACATGAGAAATCTAATGGCCACACTAGTCAACACAAATGAGAATATAAACCTTTTAACAGGCTCTCCTGGGGTTTCTAGTGAGGGAATTCAACCAGATGCAGAACATGGGAAGATGGGTACTTGAAGTGGTCTGCAGTGCCCATCATCAGTGTCCACCTTAATGTGGCTAAAGCTGTAAAAACCTGCAGAAGAGGAGCTAGTGGTTCCAAATGGAGAATGGTGTCTTTGTCAAAGTGGGTTAGAACCCCCAGCTGGCCCCTTGCAGCTGGGCCTGCTGGTTCAGGCCAGTATAGTCATTGAAGCAGCTCAGAAAGGCTGATGATGGCTGAGCAGTTGCTGTTTTTCTCCATCTTGTTTCTTAGTTCTGGTGCTGCACATAAATTGCCTTAATAAGACATAAGTCTTTTCAGAATTTTTGTTTGTATATTCTAACTCATCTGATGCTATATAGCTAAGGAAAAGATACACTAGTCTTAAACAATTATTTTAGCTCCAGGAAGAACATATAACATGTAAGACAACAGGACTATCATCCAGGCTAGTGCTGTAGGGTACATGAGTATTTTTTTCCAGCAATGGCTTCAGGATCCCATGTTTAGGGGTTAACTTGAGAGAACAACTGACGAAGCTGCTATTTAGTTTGCTCTGCTCTAGTAAAACAGGAAGGAGAGTCCGCATCTTCTTCCACAGTAGATTTCACTTTGCAGTAATATTCTGTCACTTCACAGCTTGATTTTTACTTCTCACAATGTGAATTTAATAGGTGTATTTGAAGAAGATTCTAAATATCTCCTCTTCATAAATTTGACCTCTTAGAAAATATTGAAAGCTTACAACCCAATTCGTTCTCTATCAGCAAAAGGCAGAGAACACTGCTATACTAATGTGATAGGCTTTTAACATAAGTCAGCTGATCCTTATAGCCTCAGTGTGAGGCTGTCTGGAAAAAACTTTATCCCTGTTACCACTGCCTATGTTTGCTCTTGCTTTTGTGTAGCATTGAGCATATTGTGGGTTCTCTGTTCTGAGATGTTCTAGGTATTGTTTGTGGGAAGAAGAAAGGTGTCGTTAACCAAATTTAAAACACATTCAAAAGTAAGTCCATGTCTCCCTTACACAGAAGACATGAGTGGGCTTTCTCTGGGTAAGAAATGAGATGAGCTGTGGTACTTTAAAATGATTAATGATCACTGGCTAGTATTAAGTTGTACCTCTAATCCTTGGCTGATTGGAACATTTGAGAGAACAGCACTCAAAAATTATCATTTTTTAATAACAGAAATTTTGTCATTTTTTGATTATGATGCAGTTAGATATTGCACTGGCTTTAAAGTTTTACTTTGAGATGATTGGGATGTAACCTGAATAGAGAGTAGGTGTGATGCACACATGTTACCTGAAAATTTACTTCCATTGAGAAGTATAGGACCACATTTAGGTTTACAAAATGCTGTTCAGTCTATAGCTCAGTACAGATTTTGAAGGTTCACTTAAGCTTTGCAGTATAAAATTGTAATATATATTCTGAGTCAAATTCTGAAGTGAATTTGGTATTGTTAAATTAATGAATTAGGCAATTACCTTCATTAAACTGTTCATTAAACTGTCTGCGTCTTCAGGTCCTATAACCACACCCTTTCAGTACAATATTAGTCACAGTTTGCTAATTCCCTGTTAAGACAGGTTTTTTTGATATTGTACTGAAATTGCTTTTGCACTTTTCTCATTTCAGAAGGGGTCTTTTTCTGTTGTTTGTTTCATAGGTTTTTTTATGGTGTGATTTTGTAGTGCCTTTTTTTTTTTCCAGGAGTCATATTACTGGTTTCAGAAATGGGAAGATCAATTCAAATTATCTGTGACTGAGCTATTCTGTGTATTCAGCAAGGTTTCACTTTTCCCATGCTCTTTCAGTAACTTGCTGCTTTGTACAAATACAGAAGCATTAATACCAAGTATATCCAAAATATGTATTGGGAAAGGAGTGAGAAGTTCATTTGGCTTACTAACAGCTTAAATGATCATTCCATAACTTGGGAAATAATTGTCCCACCAATATGTGAAGCTAGCTAAATACCTGCTGTAAAGCTCAAATAAGTGGCAGGAGTTGTGGTAACAAAGCTGTCCTGGGACATTTTAAGTATGCTTTTGAATGATAGAACTCTAACTTTTTGTCTTCATCTGCCTTAAACAACAATATAAGGTACTGACACAGTCTTGCAACTTCTACTTCTTTTTAGAAGAAAAATGCTGATTATAAAAGCTTCAGATGCAAGAAAATACAGCTTCTCTTTAGATGAACAGTACTTACTATTTGTTAAGTATTGTTACGTTATTTTCTGTCTGAATTTTTCTAATTTTATGTAGCAGAAGCATGCAAAATCCAGCATTAAGAAGCTGAAAAGTTCTCCTTTAATATTCATGATACTCCTCATTTCCTCCCACCTCTCTATTTAAATATCTGTAGACAGTAAACCAGTAATCATTTATCCCCCTCTTTGACACGGGTTTCTCATTTTTAGTAAGGCAAGTTTTCCAGAATTTTGAATGCATCTTGTAGCTGATTAAGGCTTTCTAGTTGGAATACTAGGATAGTCCTTTAGTTGTTCTTGTGGGAATGCTTGGGAATCACAGATATAAACTAGAACCATGTTGTTACATGCTGTTTGAAACAGAAAGATCCTTGTCTCAACATTGCTAGTGATTTATATAATCCTTTCCTATTGCTACTCTGTGTTTATTCCCTTGTACATCAAAGGATTTTTTTCACTGCTCTAGCCAGGGTATTGCACTGTAGGCTAATATTAATTTGGTTATCCACCATCATCCATATGCCTCATTCTAGCATATTATATTGTCTTTGTTTGGAATGTGTGCTCTTAGTTATGAGATAGACAGCTTTGTGCTCAGCTGTGTTAAAACACATCTTATTCAGGTGAGCCCAGGCTGCCATGCAATCTGTGGAACTGACAACTCCCTGGTATTTACCATTTTATTATCTTTTGTGTCATCTGCAAATTTTACTGGGAAGGATTTCATGTTTTCTTTCATATCACTGATTTATTCTCCTGCACAGGTACTCCGTAGGGAATAAAGGGCTCATGGAGTTCTTTCCCTGCACGGAGTACTTGGGGTAGATCTAATCCATATATCAGAGCTGCTGGTCATAATGTCTGGGAGCAGATTAGGGCTGCCGGCACTGATGAGTTGCAACCAGGCAGGGGCAGTGAGTCATGAGCACACTCTTCACTTGCAGCAGTATGAGATGGCTGCAGCCTTCTTTCAAGTAATGTGAGGCTTGTTTCGCATAGTGATGTTGTTGAAATACAGAGACAATTCTCCTTTGAAAATTTGTAGTGATGTAGTGATGGCTACTAGTGATTTTTTTTTTTTTTTTGAAAGCTGTTTCTGGAAACAAAGCTAGATTATTTGCAAATGGTTAGCAAATTTAGTTACTGTGTTTATCTAAAAAGAAAAGCCAATAGGTAGTTTTTGGAAACCCTGAAATCTTTCATATCAGTTTCCTTCCTTAATGAATTGTTTTTAATTTCTTTTCCAAATAGTGCTTTTATTTAGAGCTACATGTATTTTTCAGATGAATAGAAGATTAAATGATGAAATTAGCAAGCATAAGCCTCTATTGAAAAAAACTTCAGAGTTTACTAAAAATGAACCTTTCGTTAACATTTGGTTCCCCATTTTTCTTCCACCTCCCATAATGGGAATCTCAAAATCATGTTCTAAATATTGTTTTGGGTTTTTTTTTTTAATTAAAAAAAAATAGAAGCCCTTCACAGTGCTGTATCTTGCTGAATTTTAAGGCTAAATTGTTATTTAACAATCAGTGAATTCTTCTACCTGGCCATAGGGTTTTATGATGCAAAAATAACACAGCTCTCATTTCACATCCTGATAGAGCCATATCACTAAACTTTGAACTTATTTATAAAGAAACTGTTATAAACATGCTAAAATTCTATTATGCTAGTGATACCTATTGTCAATTTAAAGTATTTAATACTGATTAGCTTTCCCTTTAAGACAAATAGTGCTCCAGTAAAAACATGTGATTATTTAACAAAGTCTGCATGGTGTCAAACTGGTATACAGAAAACAAGACTTGTATTGTATTCTGTAAAATTTTACTTTTGTTGTTGAACAGATATTTGTCAGGTGTTTGTGGTCTTAAAAGTTCCATGCTCACACTCATTAGCACATGTACATATATGCATACACATAGAACACGCACTTTTGAAAAGAAAGAAAATTCAATAATTTTAAGGAAAAAAACAATGAAGCATAAAGCATATTTCTACCTAAGTGCAATAGGAAGATGAAAATTTTTAATTGTTTTAGTTATGAAGTGATTCTCTATTGTTGTTCCAAAAAGCTCACCAAAAAAAAAAAAACCCAACCCCAGAACAACAAATGACAAGAAAACCACTGTACCATATGAACTAAAAATTATATAATTAAGATTTCCCCTGTATTTCTGGCAAATAGGGATTAAATTTCTCATGGATATCAAACAAAAAAATTGGTCAACAAGAAGGGAAGACATAGTCTGTCACATTTCAAATTTACTGCACATTGAGCAACAGGAGACCCATGAAAGGAGGTACCTTTGTTAGTTATAGTTGCATTGAACTTTGTCTTATGGTTTCATAAGCAATGTTGGGTCTGTGCCATCTTTGAGATTACAGACTGTGATGCAGAGTAGTTTAAGATGCTGTATCATGTACCATTTAATCAGGCTGCACTACTTGGAGTATGTGTTGTGTACTGGGAATAATTTGCGTGTAGTCTTTCCAGCTGCATCTATATAAAAGGTGAAATTCCCCTACCTCGGCACAAAAGTCAGCTAAATGGACTGTGGGGAATGGAGCAGCAGTTGAATGAATTAATTTCATGTAGCTGTCCATAGCTAGCTGTGACACTGCAGTGTGTTTCCTCCACAGCTGACTCACAGCCAGGATCTGTACACATCTTTTTGTACAGGTCTTGGGCTGCTGAATTTCAGTACATTGATCAATTTTCTCCTTACCTAGAAGCATCCTGTACAGTTTTCCACCCTCTTGCTAAATTCCAGTGACTCATTTACTGCCTGGGGCGGTAGTCCTGCAAGCCTTGTGACTGGACTGGACTTCATTAATTATGGTTATTATCTTTGATACCTCTAAGATCATTGCTGTGTTAGGAGAGGCTGCTGTCTGTGTCATGGTCCCCTTCTGCACATCCTTTCATGTAAGCCACTATAAATCCTGCTTCACATGGCGGGAAGAGAGGGGCTGTTGTGAAACTCCCCTTTCCCCTGTAGAAAATCTGTCATCTCTGGGAGTGCTCTCCACTGGCAATTCTCAATGAGGAACATATAGATGGTCCAGGCACAGGGAGAGAGTGCAAAGATTTTCAAGCCGTAAAAGGCTTTGTGTAACCAGTCAAACTGCAGGGTGCAGTGAGTTTGGCAGCCTGGTAGTCCTGGGACTGTCTGGAAGCATCACAGAGTTGCAGACATTCTCTGCACTGGGCTGTACACTAGGCAGCCTGTCACCCATGGAGCAGTGACCAGTACTGATCAATGGATTGGTTGTAACTTGCTTTGGTATAGCATATGCCATTGCTTTGTCTGGCAGTATTTTCTTTGCATCAAAAATGCTGCTGTGCTCTACATTTTGAGCTAGATGTTATACTGAAAAGGGCATTCATATTTTCCTAACTTGGCAGGTTGAATGGGTTTTGTTATTTAGTAGGTACAGAGGGAAATACTGAACTAAGATTAAGAGCAGAATACAAGCCAAGTCTATAGTATATTTTGGTATAGCTTGATCAATTGGAGCTATCTAAGTGATCTAGTATCCCACTTGGACAAAGATCCATCAGCAGAAACCTCTACACATATACTATTTTACTTGCAAAACTGTTCTTTTACTGATATTGCTTGTTTTGCTGAAAAGTGATGACTTTCCTGTATGAGTGTAAAGCTGATCTTTGCTGATAAAGCTGATTACATGCTTAGTGCTTTGCCACAGTGGTGTACCAAGATTGCTCTATTGGCAAAATGCTCCTAATGCCAACCTCATCTGATTTTAGTAATTCACTATTCTTGATTTCAGAGCTCAACAAAATAAGACTCCTATTGTAGAATTTGAAGGGACATTAGTTGCTCCTTGACTCTGTAGTGAATAATCATTGGGATAAAGAGACTCAAGAGCTGTACTGCATTTAAAAATCAATCCTATTTTTCATAATATAATTAAATTTTTTGTCATTTCAGATATTCTTGTTGTAGACTTGCTTTAAGGGTGAGAAACCTAATCTTCTGAGTTGCTTGACTTCTTTGGCATATTATACTTATTTCAGTTTTGGTCTCCATAGAATCCTGCTGGTGGTGTGATTTGCCTGATTGTGACAGTGCTAAATCTCACATGGTTGATCTCCTTTGCCTTGAAATCAAAAGATGTAAACAAAAACTTTCCAAATGTATTCTGATCTTTTTCACCCCCTCAAAATCTCTCACCCAATATTGCAGTGAAAAGCCTGGCAGTCAGATCCTGGTCAGGTACAATGCCTCGCTGTGAGCTTTGGGCAACACCTAGATCTGATGCGTAAGGGAGCATTTTATGGTTATCATAGCAGGAGACCTTCTTGCTTCCTGGGGCAGCAGCTTTTAGAGTTGCTGCATTGCTGCTTGATTACTGGTGATGGTTATGTTACATGCTGGACCCAGCGTGACTGAGACAGCTCTGATTCATATCACTCTGGGGAACATCAGACATGTATCCAGACCATGCATCAGCATCACTGGTGACTGTGGCATTGAAATTGCTGGAAAAGGCATGGAATCAGATAATCATCCATAAAGGAGTACTACTGAATGGCAGTGAAGTTCACAGCTGGTAGATTTGTATCTTACGGGATTGCAGTACTGTGTAACAGGCAAAAGCTCTTAAGTTTACTAAACAGGTTAAGGCAACTTCATTAGATAGGGATTTTTCCATTGTTGATGTTGGCTTATTTTTTACCTCACCTCCTCACTAAGTGCATTTGAAAGTTATAAAAAAAAAATAATTTGTGTGATGTCGAAAGAAGAGTTAATCAACTGCTCCAGGTCTAGGTTGTATTTTCAAGGTTAAACTGAAATCTAATTATTGACATTATCACTAATGGAATGAAATACATTCCAAAAGGTAGAAAATAACATTAGCTTTTCTGAATTTTCTACACTACAAAGTTTTCAGTTTTTCTCACTCAGATATTTTGACACATTTCTGCAGCAATACCTATTTTGCAAGTATAAAATTAGTCCAAGCAATGAACTATTCATCCTTCCTCCTCGTTTACACCAGATACAATCTATGTTAGGTTGAAACTATGGGATATATTTTTTTTTGTGTTAATTTGGGGGACTCTGCTCTTAGAATCTTTTAAGAATTCATAAGGGGGATCAATTACCATGTTGTGTAGATGTTTAGAGAATTTTTATATGGGAATTGATTGACTCTTCAATGCATTGGCTTTTGTTAGAGTAAGTCCTGTTTTTCTCAGGAACAGTTTAAGGAGGTTGTGACCTTCTCTGAGCTTCCATGCTTGTAGAGCCTCCTGAGCTGAGTGCTTTTCAAAGGATAGTTAGTACTGGCCAAACAGATCCTGCAAATATCTGTATGGGGACTTGGTGGCACAGCAGCAATATGTTCATGGTTGCAAGTGGGACTTCTGTTGGGTTTTTTTGCTTGCTGCTGGAGACCACCACAGTCCTGATGTGTGTGGTCTCACTCCTGAATGCTGATGAACCTCTATCCGTGTTCTGGTGGGGTGTTTGCAATAAGTTGGAGCGTAGCAGAAAATGCTGTTCAATGTCAGGCTCTGCAGAGGGGAAGTAGGGCTTTGTAAGGGCTCCTCTGCTCTGAGGGTTGATGCTATGCATGTTCCAAGTACACTTGCTGTCAAGGTAAGACTTAGCTCTTTGTCTTATCAAACATATTTGGTAAGATATTGGTGATTTGGTGAAATATAGTAAAATTCCTTTTGGTGTGTAGCTTCTTTTAAATTAATATTGTTTTAACTTTTCCTATGTCCTTATCTAAGACTAGTTTGTAAATCTTAAAGTAAATAAGTGCTTACTGATTGTTGTTTGGTCTCCTGCTTGTACTCACAATACAGTATTTATGACTTTGTATTTTGACTTGCTTTGATGACTCTTATGTGTAGGTATTTTTTGATTGACAAACAACTAAATTCAGTTTGGATGACCAAATGCAGTGTATGCAAATATCAGCCCTCTACTGCTATGTTTAAGCAAAATTTTACATCTGCATTAGAATGAAAAACATAGTTTGAGTTGATGCAGGTGTTGCATATTGCATGAAGGTAGCAAGATGACATTAAGAATAGAAAGTTATTTTATTTTAGGCCAAATGCAGTAGTAACTATAAACCAGAATTACTTTCTTCCTGCCTTCATTCTTATGTTTTGATACTGCAATTCTCCCCACCAGTGACCTATATTACAAAATATTGATTGCAATCCCTATAGCTTCCTCTACCACTGCTTGTACTCCCTGTTTCTTAACGTCCAGCCCTAGAAAGAAGGCTGCATTCGTTGTTGGGGCAGGGACATCCCTCCGTAGAGCTGTAGGGAGTGCTTGGATGGGTAGATCAGTGATGGGTAGTGCTTTTAATGTACCCCTCACTTCCAGCAGTGTTTCCCCTGGCTTTAGGCTTGTGTTTGGGAGACCATAGTTTGCGCTCCAGATGACACTGCAAACAGTTTCTGCCAGGAGAAAACAGGTAAATATAATGAAGCAGGAAGATAACTGGGGAACTGTTCAAAGTAATTCAATTATGGCCTCAGAGGAAACGGACGCAAAAATTTTTAGTTGAAACGTAAATACTGGTGTTACAATGTTTTTTATATGGTAGTGAACAATCCTCTCAATAAACATATGAAAATTTAGGTCAGAGTTGTAATTTTTCACCACACTGGTGAAAAAAAAATATTGCGGTAGAATGAATTATCAGGCTATTGCTTACAGATCTTTTTTTGGCAAGTGATTTTCCAGTGGTGTGGAATCTGAAATCTGAAAGCATATTTAGAATGTGAAAATCATACTGTTTTTTTATCCTCATTCTAGTCAGATGAAAAATACACCCTTGATTTGTATATGTATGACATATATGTATGACAATTTTCTCAAAACATGTTCTGCTGTGTGATATCAATTTTTGTAAGTGTGCAGTGTGAGTTTTTTCTCTGAGCCTTTTTAACCCCTTTCACCACATACCCTCCATCTTTCAAGAACAGTAAGAAAAAAGTGTGAATATCTTGAATAATTTTCTTTTTTATGTCATTTAAAGTCTTCTATGTCCTTAAACCCCAATAATCTGCTTTCTCTCTTAGTAATATTTTTTGAAAACGAAAAGCGCTGTCACACTTATGCTTTTTAGTTCTACCAGAATAATTGTGTGAAAAAATTTTTTCCAGAAATTCTTTTTTCAAATTGTCAGAGGAAGATTTGATTTAATACAAATTCAATAAGATCTATCTTCCTTGAGATGAATAGGTCTTTAGTAGATAAAGGTAACAGCAGCTACTATTTCAGTTGCCATAAGACTGGCCTCTTATTTGCCTTATGTCTTGCATAGTCACTAATTCCTGGGTGCATAAAATCCTATTTAGTTGGAACAGTAGCATTTTACCTATTCTGCCAGCTCTCTCTTTTCCTAGCTATTTGTCATAATACAGTTAAAATAAGACTGTATAAAATATAAGTAGCATGTTCATCAAAGACTATTTGTGATGGAAGGCAGTTCACTGTTTGCAGTTTAGAAATTCAGTGTAAATAACTAGGTATTCAGGATGAGTGCCGTCTGGATATGTGGGTGGATCACCATTTGAGTCTGTAGCTTGCACTGTGTAGCTAATTCTGTCTGCAGACATGTGTGAGTTTGGTTGTCACACTGGTGTGCACATGTATATTTATTCAGGGACACATGAACATGTGTGACAGAAAAGTTAAATCACCCCTATTTGATTCATAGCTTGCCTATATGAAGAGCGCTCAGAAGAGTAGAAAAAAGGGCATCTGTTAATTCCAATTCTTTGAAACTGTAGAGCCAGGGACACTGGCTCGGACTTGAGAGGGCTGAACGGGTAACATGCTTTCTGAGACAAGTGAAGCTTGTGCAAGGTACAGGGGCAGGGTCTCTGGTTAGCTGCAAGTCAGCTGAAGTAGAAGAAATATGGCTGAAAAGAATAGCACAGGCAGTGTCTGACTGTTGTGCTCGTGAGGGGCCAGGTGTGGACAGGCCTGTGGTCCTCAAAGGGTACTGCTTGATGCTCAAGCAATTCTCATGGGTGACAGGGAAACGTAAGAATGTATTGTCCACAGCCTTGTGTGCTAGGAAAGCAAGGGGTACTTTGGAACACATGGAAAAATCTGTGTATCTGTTGCTTCAACTTTTGTGTATACTGGAAAGGAAGAGGTCAAAACTGCAGGGGTTCATGCTCTTTGCTTCTGCTCCTGACAGCTGGAGAACAAGGCTGGCATTGTCTTACAGGAACAGACTAATCTGTTGTGGAGGGGGAACCAGGAAGGTCCATGCCTAGTCAGTGTGCCAGCAAAATCACAAAAGAAAATAGTACAGTCTTCTCAGACCAGAGGAGACATAAAAGCTTGTGGATGTGAAACCCAGACACAATACCTAGATGAGTGGAAAGGAATCTTCTATGGCTGGTGTTATAGGTCAGATGAATGATATTTTGCATGCCAGCTTACAGTTAGATTTTACAGATTGGTCAGATACACTGAAGATGTGCTGACTGCAGTTGTAACATTTCTGGAAAACAAAACAAGGCCTCCGAGTTCCATATCCATCTAGAAATCACTTATGGAGAGAATTTACTGCTCAATGCAAGTAGCTGATTGCATTCTCAGTTGCAGAGTCAATCAGGACACAGCGAGGAGCACTTGGTTAAAACACTTCAGTGCCCTTTCCATAACAATAAGTGCAATGCTCTGTTTTGTGGCTTATCTGATTTTTTGAGGTTTTTTGCTGTGAGGTTTTCTGGAGTTCTTTTGGGTGAGGAAAGGGTTCCTCACGTAGTGCAGTTTTTTCTTCCCTGGACAGAAAAAATGTAAGTGTTTTAATGGAAAAAATATTCAAATCTGATCCAAGACTATTACTTGTTATTAGTCAGTTTTAAACACTCAGCTTACCTATGTTCTCTGCTGAATGGTTGTAGCTGGTTTTTGATTGAATATACCATGATTCTGATAAAACTTCATTGTCTGGTTAGTGGCTAAAATCAGTTTATGATCTAAAACCAGAATATTTGATTGATTTAAATTTTGGAATATCAGACACAAAGGTAGGGAAACCAGCATTTTTTTGACTTCAGGATTTGTGTCCTAGATATACTATGTATCCTGGAAAATGTAGAGTTGTCAGATCTAGACAGTAGATCTCTAGACAGCAGATCTGCTTCTTTTTCATTCAGACATTTTAGAAAAAGATGATGGAATATTTTTTTTATATTTTAAAAATTCATGTTGTCTTTCTAGATTTTCTTTTTAGTATTCTGCTTATTATTATATAATTAGCGTTCTTTTGTCTCAGAAACATGTTCTGACCGTGCTTTTATCTGCCCATATTATGTCAGAGGCCTCCAGCCAGCCAGACCTGCTGATGGTAGATGTAGTTCTCCAGGTCACAGGTTGCTAGGAGTGTCTGATGCCTCCTCAGGAGGCTGGGGGATATAAACAGTTCTTCTGCAGGAGCTGTGCTGTGGGGGAGAAGCTTTGTCACCAGGTGAAGGAGCTACAGGAAGAAGTGAACAGGTTATATAATACTCAAGTGATGAAATTAGAGATACCAGTTATTTTCAGAGCTGCTGCAGTCTCAGGAGTCTTGAACCTGCATTGTAGGGGAGAAGCACATGGGCTCAGAACGCTGCAGGGCAGTGAGTCAAAGGACCTTTAGCCAAGGGACTCTTAATGGTGACAGCTGGGAGCAGGTCACTGCATGTACCAGGAAGAAGGTTCCTCCTTCTCAGAATTTGACAAGTAGGACTAGTAGCTTTTACAGCAGGAGTGAGGCTCTGGAACCAGAAGGCCAGACAATTAATGAGGTGGGAAAAGGCCTTTTTGGGATGGTGGGACCTCCTAAAACAACGCTACCTCTGTACCTGGCAACAAGACTTCCTCTGTTAGCAGGAAGAGTAGTTGTAATAGAAAACTCCTTTCTAAGGGGAATGGGGGTTCCAATATGCAGACCATACCCACCTCACAGGGAATTTTGCTTCTCACAGGAATTTTGCTTTACATAGCTCTGATAAGAGATATTAGTGGAAAACTCTCCAGTCTAGTAAGGCCCCCTGAATACTATCTGTTATTGATAGTTCCACCTGGCAGTGACAAAATAACAGAGAAAAGGCAATCAAAAGAGACTTTCAGGCCCTGGGACAATTGGTAGAGGGAACAGGAGCACAGGTAGTGATTTCATTGGTTCTTCCAATAACACTGAATAATATTGATAAGGAATTGATCAGTCAGGTCAATGGATGGCTCTCAGGCTGGTGTCAGCAGAAAAATTTTGGTTTTGTTGACAGTGAGAGGATCTACTCAATACCTGGTCTACTGACATCTGATGGGATGCACCTATCCCAGAGGGGAAAAAGACTTCTAGCACAGGAGCTAGTGTGACTCATTTTAAACTAGCTTGGAAGAGAGAAAGGAAAAAAAAACAGGCTCTTCAGTGATGAATGATGGGATGGTGTGCCAAAACTGAAGGAAATGAGCAACATGGGATGGGGCAACCCTGGATGTGTGAACAGACTGGGAAATGAGATGCTGGAAAGTAGCAGTGTGGAAAGGGACCGGGGGTCCTCCTGGTTGACAGCTGAATCTGAGCCAGCAGTGCCCTGGCAGCCAGGAGGGCCAGCGTTGTCCTGAGGTGCATCAGGCACAGCATCACCAGCTGGGCAAGGCAGGGTGCCCCACTCTGGTCTGCACTGGGGTGTCCTCACCTTGAGTGCTTGGGGCAGTTTTGGGTGCCACAAAATAAGAAAGATATAAGCTATTGGAGAGTGTCCAAAGGAGGGCAATGAAGATAGTGAAGGGCCTTGAGGGGAAGCCATATGAGGAATGACTGAGGTCACTTGGTCTCTTCAGCCTGGAGGAGACTGAGGGGAGACCTCATTTCAGTTGACAGCTTCCTCGTGAGGGGAAGAGGAGGGGCAGACACTGATCTCTTCTCTGTGGTGACAGCGACAAGACCCAAGGGAATGGCCTGAAGCTGTGTCAGGGAATGTTTAAGTTGGATATTAGGAAAAGGTTTTTCACGCAGAGGTGGGCACTGGAACAGGCTCCCCAGAAAAGTTATCACAGCACCAAGAGTGATAGAGTTCAAGAAGTGTTTGGACAACAGTCTTGGGCACATGTTATGATGCTTGTATGCATCATATGGGATGGTCCTGTGTGGGACTCATGATTGTTGTGGGTCCCTTCCAACTCAGCATATTCTGTGATTGTATTATTGTGTGAAAACACTGTTCTGCTTCATCACTCTGGCACAGCTAGCTCTTTTTCCTTTCTTAAGCCTCCTGCAGTCTTTCTGGCCCCACCGTCAATCATCAGCTGGATGCTGAGACAAATTTTTTATAGCAGCTTCTATCAGTAAAGAGAAAATATTTTGAAAAATACAGTCTAAGAGTTGAATATCAGCCTGCAGAGTAGCCTGGTTAAACAGGAGAATTGACTTTGTCGAGTTTTGTTTTTCGGCTTGTTTGGTTTTTTTTTTTTTTTTTTGGTTTTTTTTTTTCAGTGTAGGTTTTTTCCTAATTGAAAAGAAAAAAAAATATTTGGGGTATAGCCTGAATAATAAAATTAGACTTTCTTGGCAAGGACTCCTAATTGACTAGCTTAGTAAAATTCTTAAGCATCCTCATGGTAGTTTCTGTCTTCACTTTTCTGGTCTCTGTAACATGGGAATGCTCAGTGCGCTTATGGGGAGAGTGGAAGACTTTTGTACTCAGTAGCTCTGTAGTATTGCCTATAGTCCTCGGTTTTGTTTGCTTTTTCAGTGAATGCTTTTTCTGATGTTGAAAACCCTACAACAGGTATTAGTCTGTGTCTGAAGGAAGTATTCCAAAAGGGATTCTGGATGTCCTAGCAATTGTATTTAGTCTTTGTGATCAGGGCAAAACACACTCAAAAGATTTAGACAGGCAAGAAGCCATATATTTTTTAAAATCATTTTGAAAAAGAATGGTGGGAGCACATGGCATAATGCACAATAAATCTTGTATTAGAAAGCTGCAAACCCTCTTTGAGAAGTTGCATTTGTCTCCTGAGCCAGAGAATATTGCTGTCCTACAGCAGCCCTACAGTACTGGAAACTGCATTGAGAAGTGCAGCCTCCTTGTTAGTTGATAAATAGAGATTACAATCACTTACTAAGCTATATTATAGTGCTTGTTAACAACTTTTACCTTCCTAAATTGATTCAATATAATCCTTGCCATGGCTTTACCTCATTTCTGGAAGACATACAGATAATGTGGTACTTACAAAGTCTTGCATGTCACTGAAAGCCTGCTGTATTTCTGTAGTAGAATTGTGTGGTGGGATTATATTAACATAGATTTTGGAGTATTTGAGCTCCCATAGGGTATGGTGTGTGGCTGATATGACATGACTTGCCTTCAACAGTTGTTTTAACAAGATATCCTTCATATAAAATATACCAAGCTGAAAGGCATAACTGAGTTAAGTAAGAAACACTGGTGGCAAAATTCTTCACTTTCATCTTTATCTGATTAATTCAAGGCTGAGTGTTACAGTGAAAGTCTTTTTAACCTAGCAAAGTATTTGGTATGTTTATTTAAGGAAAACCAAATAAAACCAGAAAACATAAAACCCCACCCCAAAAAGCCCTTTTATATTATTTAGTATGATCCTTTTTATTAAATTGTTAAACTGGTTGCAAATATATGTGCATTTACTCTAGTCAAAACTCATAGTTCCTAAAATATCTTCTCACTTCTCCTAAAAACTGCTTTAATAATACATTAATTAACACTTCTGAAGTACTTGGCATATTTAACACAAGATAATTTACACTTCCTAATATTTTAAACTGTGTATTAAAATGTCTAGCATTAGTGAACAGAAAAATACACTGTATGTGAATACAGCATTAAGTGCTAAACATGTAATTTATGTGTAACTCAGTCTTTATTAAAAATAGATATACTTTATGTCTTGATAATAATGCTGATTATTGGAATCACTTTTAATGATGATTGTTGGAATCACTTTTAATGTTTTCAAAGTCCTACTGATGGTTTTTCTTTTAATAGGACCATGCAGACCCCTAATATCTGTTATTACAATATTTAAATTTAGGGGTATATAAAGTTATTTTCAGATTTTGTGGCATAATATTGTGTTTTAATTTTTATCTATTTTCTCCTTTCATAGAGCTTTTAGTATTGATTGAAAAATATTCAGCCAATTTAATATCTGAAATACTGCACTTGCATCAAAATGCTTTGACTGATCATGTACTTGAGAACAGATTTTGGATATAGGCAGCTCTTTACTGTCTCTTGACTTTATGTTGTGGGAAAAGCTTACTACATGGGGATGTGAAATGGCTTGAGGGTTTGGTAATGGGATGTGGAGACCTTCACCTTAGGTCACTAGTTTGAATGCAGCCCAGGTGGGTGGAAACTAAAACCCATTATCATCTGATGGCTCCTGGATGGCCTGTGGGAAATGAGTTGGTGGTCCTAGTCAACTTCCTAGGAGAAAGACAGCACTATTGCAGAATCAGAAACTTAGTGCTTGCAGATTGGGACCCTTGCTGGAACTCTGCAGAAAAAAACAGTGGCTGGAGGGAGTTTGCGTGCTCAATTGCCTTCTGCACGTCAAGTAGTTTGTGTAGGTCGGACAAGAAGCATAATTAAGTAACTGAATGTAGAAACCATTGGCACTCATTGGTCAAGTCTGGCTTGTAAATATGCTTCTGGAACTGTTTAGCTGTGTTTTGCTCTCACTATCATTGCATACAAGGTGCATTCAGAGAAATGCTGGATGATCTTTATTTATAACTGGAAGGTCTGGGAAAAAAAACCCCACAAACAAAACCACCGGAAAACGTTTTACTTTCGTTAACCTCTCCACAGTTTGTGTTATAATGCTGGTTTAATTTTTTTCTGCCTGTAATTTTGCCACCAATCTCCAGTTGTTTTGCTGATCCTTGTACCGGAAGAGGAAAGTAATACATGCTAGATTATTGTCAGAGGCAGTGAAAAACTCATAATTCTAATCACTGCATAAAATCAGTGCTCAAAATTTAATTGTTAGGAGTAATAGCCAAGCATCTTTTCTAACCCTTCTTACAGCTCCTGTGCCTAGTGGTTTGTGTTTCTGTCTTGAGCATAGTCTTGATTAGCTAGTGAAGCTCACATGGCAGCCTTGTCAGGTCCTCTCCGGTTTTTTTCTCTCAGGAAATGGAGGACTCCTCCTTCTGTCCTTAGAGTCATCTGAGCAGCCAGCCTGTGGCATTACTGATCCCCATCACTACTGTCCCCACCAAACAAAAAACAATTGTTATCTTTTATACATGGGCCATGACGCCATGTCACTTCTGAGAAAGAGCATCTTTCCGCCAGGCTATAGATACTTTCAGTCACACTCACGTTTGCTGGACATCACAGCAGCAGTCAGAGATAGTGTTTCATCCCAGAAAAGTCATGGGAACAGAGTGGCTGGGGTATTTCACCAGTTATACTGAAATCCACTTTGCTTCCTGCAGTTTTTGATGTTTCAGAATTATGGCAAGATGGTGGTGTTTCAGCTTCATTTGAGTTCCTCAGACTTGATCTGGGTACTAGTGCAATTGGTGCTTGGGTGAAGTCGCTTTAGAACAGAGACAGACGCATGTTTCAGGATTCTCATAAATTTCAAGCAAGTATTTATTTCTCCTTAAAATACAGCAGCTCCTTCACAGAAAATTTGGACTGTTAATTAACTGATATTAAGATGCTGGGCACTTTTCTACTTGAAATGTTAAATTTTGTTTATATACAAATATAAAGGGTTTATAGTCAGTATTGCAACAGCCTATATAATGTTGCATCCTCCCTAATAAATTAATCAGATGCATAACATTAAACTGCCTGAATACCCTCACTTCCTCAAATATTCATTGAGAATGTACAAATATTCACTTATTTGACTTGTCTATATTTGTTAAGATAGTAATGCATGATTCTTTAAGAGAACATTGTTTAGTAAGTTGCTGGAGGACATTTATTCCCTTGAGAATAGCTAGCAAAATAAAAAGTTCTAAATGGAGTATATGTGATTGTTTTAAGAGAAATTTTGCATATAATAGGCTAATAACAACAACAATAATAATAATAGTTATTATACCTGTGCTTATTTTGAGATCAATAAGTATTACAGTTTTAATAAAAGCATCCACAGTTTGTGTTTTGTGCAATATAAGATGCTAGCCAATTTGAATGTTCTGCTGGAACATTGTGATGTAAACAAAATTACAGAAATCTTGAAGTCAATATCAACTTTTCAACACAGTGAAAAATGTGGATTAATTTGTTTTATAGCAACCTTTATTAGCTACATTTCTAAATAATGGCACATATCTAGCTTGGTAGATAGTCATAGGGGTTTTTGTCAGGTTTTTTTATGAAATAAAACCAGTTACATTTGACAAAAGGAATTCTGATAGTTTTCAAAATTATATCTTAATTCTGAATTAAATGCTTGTGCATATTTACCTCCGTGACCTTGGGTTTTGGCGTGGGTAGCTCCCACCAGTAGCTTCTAGAAATCTTTCTGTCAATTTGCTTTTTCCTACCATGTCTTTTCAAAACAGCTGAACCTAGTTCCGTAACTGTGGATGATGATCTAGGGACTGCAGGAATTAGACAAGTCACAGCAGAGGTTTGTAACTTCTTTTAATTTGCTAATCCATGCATGGAACAACATTTCCAGCATTACCCAGAGATTAAGCCCCCGGGCCAAGGGCAGGGCCTCAATTTTAGTTTGCTAGTGATAGGCATACTGTGGTTAGAACTAGGTCTCTGCTGTGGACAATAGCAAGCCTTTTCAATTTAAATTTCAATAACGGTAGCAAAATATTAAACATGGAGAACATGAATTAGAAAAAACCCCTGCACTGTGTCTTTGCATTCAGTCATTCCCCTCGATAAAGTCTATGCTATAATATTAGAAACCAAAAAAATGTTACTTTTGTCAGAAGTGAAAAGAAATATAGATGCATTATGTTAATTTTATGCAAAATATTTATGTCTGAGAGTGTGATTATTAATGAATAAAGAACAAAAAGATGAATTTTGTGTAGATGATTGCAGAAATGTTTAGCAACGTAATATTTACTGCACTTGAAAACAATTTTTTGATAGATTTTTGTTTACTCTGATGATTAACTGGTAATTCGTTCACATTAAGTTGGTGGTATTTAATGTAGGTCACAGAAGTAGCAATCACTTTATTTGTTGATAGTAAATTTAAGAGAGTAGAAAGATTTCTGGAGATGTAGATTCAAAATGTAGCAGTATTTTATATGATGAGTAGATGTTAATTTTTGTAATACTTCATAAAACCTCTTAAATTGGAGAAAACCTACATGGTGGCATTCAGGTGTTGTTTTGGTTTTAGTTTTTTTAAAATTTTCAGTCATTTTAACTATTTGTTCATTTGTTTTCAAAGGAATATATAGGTATATGTGCACATAGACTTTTCTGAATTCATAACTTTCAGATTGGACTTGTGCATTAATTCCCATGAGCAGCAAGCAGTACAAGGTCAGGCTAAATGCAAAAGGAAGAGCCTTCTTTAATCACTGCCTTTGGTATTTATTGTAATAACATGTTCTGTGGTCATCTATTACTGCTGTATGTATTACAAATATAATTGTGCAGATAATTTCCTCCAGTTCCAGTTTTTAAGAAGGTAGTGGAAATATTGCAATGTACTTAGCCAACAGGGAGCTGCACAAGTGTCTACGGTGGGGTAGATGGTGCAGGGGTAATGATTCTTCAGAAGCTTAGCTAATAGGAAAGGCAAATTGAAGACCAGACTAGTGCGGGAGGTCTTGAACTGTCAGTGTTCTAGAGAAATGCTACATCTCAGAAGAGTCAAAGCAGGAATGTGCTGTTTGCCTTACTGAAGTGAAGCTTTTCCTTAAGATGGAGGTCCTAGTCCTGCACCTTTTATATAGCCATGATTTATGTTACCTTTGCTGTGAGCTCTGTACATAGAAGGCTTGCAGAGTCTGGCAGGCTCTGAGACTTTGACTCCTTGAGCAAGGTAGAGGTAGGTAAGGCATACTTTGGCTAACGATGGGGTTTTTCTCCCTTTGTTTAGGCTGACCTGTTTCACTCACATCCTAAGAAATGTAGTGTGTTAAGTTCATCTGTGTACTTGCTTTATTTCCTGTCCTTTTTGTTTGGGATCAAGGATTGTGGGGCTTTTTTTGTGTACATCTTTAACATTGGGATTGTTACACTTATGATGTACTGAACTGGTAGAGAGGCTTGTTGCAAATGATACCAACTACATCATATTGCTGCTTACAATTCATTGAGTGCTTCAGTACATTGAGGAATGGCCATTCAGAAAGGGTGTCTTGGAAGCTGTAAGTATCAATCCTTTGTCCACTCTGATGCTTAGAGAACATTGTTTCCTAAGATCATTATAAATATTCCTATATCTTATAGAATAACAATTTTCATTAGGCGTAGCTCAAAAGGATGTTTTCAATCATATTTTTCAATAATCAGTCATAGTTATAATTTCAAATATAAATCAGTCTTTATAAGGCCTCTGATTTTGGGGCAAGTGTTGACTTAAATCACAGAAAATATAAGGTATGAGATACCTCATTTGTTTTTTGTCCCTGACGTCAGTATACATGCTATTGCGTGCTGCAGTTGTCATCTCTGAATCTATTTTTAAAGAGCTTAGAGTAAATACTCCAAGTTCAAAAAACCCTCAGTGTTTACAGACATTAGAATTTCCCTATGACTGTCTCAGTATTTTGGGAATAGAATAGCATTAAGCAGTGAAGCAACTCTAGAGTGGAGATTTATTTAAATATCTTCTCATGCCAGCTAAAGAGAGTTTCTTGTTGGCTTGTTGCATGAGTTGGGTGTAAAAACCTCTCTGACCACTTCACAATGATTATAAAGTTGTACCTATAATAAATAAGTTTTAGGTCAGACTCAGCAGAGACCATACTAAAACTTGTTTCCTTGCTTCTAATGTTTGAAAGGTAGTAGTGCAGCATGTGTGTGGTCTGAGTTTTTTGCAGACGTGATCTGCATTTAATCTGGGAAAATTAATTCCCTAAGCTGCTGGCAGGCAGCATGTACTTGTTAATTATTCAGGTGGATGACAAATGCAGAGCAGAGGTTCTCGCAAAGACAAAGTTTGTATGATGCATGTTTAGTAACTGATAGGCTTGACATTCTGTGGTGTCTTACTCAGTGCTAATCCTAATAAGCTGCCTGATGAGATGAACGCCTATCCTCCTGTCCTTTAGAGAGAGAAAACAGAGATTTGAAAGAACTTCATTATAGCAATAAATCCCATACTTTCTGTTATTCCCAGTGAAAAGAGATCTTGTCCAGATGAATAACACACACACAGAGAAAAAAGTCAGAATACTAGTGTAATACAGAGTATAGAAAGGAATAGAAAACTATTGTGAATGCCTCCACTTTAAAAGCAGCTGCAGTTAACTTTATTGATAGTCCAAGTTTATGCTGGTTAATGCTCTTCAAAATCTTTGGCATTGTTCTGCAAGTGACACAATCTTGTGGATATGTGATTTCAGAAAGATTTGCAAGTTGCCAGGGAAATAGATTTAAAATATTGCATTTTCTATAGTTGTTTTCGGTGTTGTGTGTATTCCATCAGTCAGTTGCACCAGACAAGGGCAAGGGCCAAAAGTATTCATGGACACTTGAATGCATTAATAACCAAGGGGCTACCAGTGCAAATAGGTTCTGCATTTTTTCCAAATGCTTTTATTCTGTGTTAATTTCTCATGGCTTGTTTCCCTCCTCTAATAAAAAATATAGAAGGAGTCAGAATGATAACAGATCTAATTCCTCCACTGCATTGCAGAGCATCCAGCACCAATCCTGAGTGGCATTTCTTAAGTTATTCCAGGACACAATGACCAAAGATGCATCTTTTCTCTGTTTACAGCTCTCTTCCATATGTCAGCTTTTTCTTGGGCCTAACTGAAAGAATAAAAACTGGCTTTACTAACATTTTGCTATAAGTTATAGGTACATAATTTTAAATACTGCAAATTTCATGTAAAAATAAAATTTTCTACTGTATGTTTAAAAAAAAATACCCAAATGTGGGGTAGAAGGTGCTGATGGATGATTCCTGTATTCTATACTTCTGTGAAGCTTAAATTTGTTTGTCTTATCAACTGCATTTAAACATATCCTCCAGCTCAATTGAATATGAGGCTGGGGGAGAAGAGTCACTAGATTTATATAAAGGTGGCAGTGCTTAACTTCCCTCACATCCTCCCCCTTTTGTGTGTGCTCATGTGGTGGGGGGAGAGCGGGGTACTTCAGGCCCAGGTTCTGTCTGGTACATTGACAGAGACCTCTGATAAAAAGTGTTATTCCTGCTTTCCAGACTCCCCTGAAGTATGGTGGATGCCTAATAGCAATCAGAGAACAATATTTAAATATTTTGAGAGGAATACTTTGTGGCTCATGAAGGTTAAAGTATTAAAGTAACAGAAGGCACTTGTTTATCTTTGTAAAACACGTGGTGCATTGAATCCTAGCTCTGAGCAATCCTCCTGTCTTGAGGTGAAGGAAAATGTTAACTTAATTTACAAGCTAGCAGAGTCCTGAGCATCTCCAGATTAGGGACTTTTAATCAAATGAATTTGTAGCTAATAATTGAAACTAGTTTTCTGATGCTAACTGTGAAATTCAGCTGAAATCACCAAACTCATTTCCACGAGGGTTTAAGAGCTGGTTGAAATTAGAGTGTAGCAGAAAGGGTTTTTGTCTGTTCCACCAATTTATGTATGCTCTTTTCTTTTTCTCTTGCACAAATTGTTGGGTATGGTGATTTCAGTTCTGAGACCACTAAACTTACTTCTGCTAAGATTTAAGTTTTGGCTGAAATCAGAGCATAAGGCTTTCGTTTGTTCCACTAATTTATGTATCCTCTTTCCATTTTTCTTGTGCAAATTGTTGGGCATGGTGGTTTCATTGCTGAGACTTAATTTTACCCCTAGCAGAAAAATGCATTATGTACTGTGTAAGTAATTGGTGTCTGCAGAGTAATTTCATAAGGTGCTTGATTCATAATACCATGTACTGAGTTACTCTCAGCAGAAAGAAGTTATTTTAGACATTTTAGCCCCTATGGTTAAGCTCACATTTCAAAGGACAGTTCTTCCTTTTTGTGTCATTATCTTTTTCCTTTATATTTGCAAATGAAAACAACATTGCATGGATTTAAATAGAAGAAATTGTTAAAAAAAATAATTAAACCTTAGCATGCATTTTAGCGAGCATGTGCAGAAACTGTGACTTGTTCCATGAACAAAATGCAAAACCTTGGTCACAAGTCATTAATATAAAAAAATTCCTACTATACTCAAGCAAACTTTAAAAATAATGCATGTTGGGACAACCTCATTAAAATGTCACATACACACTTCAATAAACCTTACAGAATATAATATTTTAAGAATTCCCCATTAAACTGTCATGTATTTTTTTCTGCATTTCCTTTGCTATTATTGCCTGATTACCAAGATATTTGTATGCTAATTGAAGCTTTCTTCTTCTTCTAATTGTCCTTATTCCCCTTATTCATTTTGGGCAGAATCTGAGATGTACATGAGAGCCCAAGATTTATCTTGGTTTCTCTGGGGAAACTGTTTTTATCTGTGAGCTTCCAGAAGAGAATTTGCAGTGCCTCTGAACAACATGTGCGTCAGATGTAGTATTTCCAGAAAGGCACAAATTTTACCCACAGGAAGTGGTTTTTATCCCCTGATAGATGCACAAATCTTAGACTTCATCCCCTTTGTAGCTTGGTACCAGGATCAGATATGGTGGTGGTGGAAGGCTCCATGCCCTGTCATTCCCTCCTTATTTTATCTGTTCTCATAGCTTATTAGCAAATCAAAATTTTGGCAGCATTTTTACAAGGGCTATTCTAACGTCTTAAGCTTTTCTTTAGACCAGCATTCTGGGACAGCATCTTATCCAGTTTCTGGTTGCATGATAAAATTGTTTGACTTTAGGAGGCTAATTCTTTGTCTCATCTTCATTTTGCAAGAACATAATTATGTTCCTTCTCCTCTAAGTTTCTTTTTTTTTTTTTTTTTTGATGGAGAAAAAATGAGTGTGGGAAAAGACAAGAGAGATATCGGGAAAGATCAGTTCTTCCCGCTGTTATGATATTTCAGCTGGAAGCTCAGCTACCTCTATACAGAGTAATGTTTTTTGCAAAGTATCCTGAGTAGAAGCATACCTGATCACTCTTTTCTGACAGGAGGGGAATGAAACAGAACTCAGTTGGAGCTGGTGTTGCTTCTTTGACTCCTTGTTCCTTGAGCTGGAACAAAAATAATTTGTAGAAAACAGCATTGCTCAATCTACAAATAAAAAGAAAGTAGAGCCCCATGTAAAGAAACACCCTACCTATTGCTCCAGCAGCCCTGTCTTTGACTGCAGAACTGAGACACTTCTCTACCTCTTGTGTTTTTCAAGCTGTGCCTCCTGCCAAATCTAGAGAATGCAGTTGGTACCTACAAACAGATTTAGCAGTGAGACCAGAATTGTGGGCCAGTTATCACAAAATGGCATACAATAATAGATGTACAAGATGAACACACATTTTCCTCATGCCTTCCTGAGATGCAGCTGTAGTGATATATTCAGAGCCTGTTACCCTTTTCCTCTCAGTGGAGTGCAGTGTGAGAGATCAGAATTGATAAGAATGAACCATAAATGTGGCTTGAACTTCTAGGGCATGCAGCTGTATATGCACATAATTCTTAAAGAGCTCCTAATTCCTAAGAATAGGAATGCTAGCAGACTAAACCTGAGCTAGAAAGCAGCCAAGTCTGCAGTTAAAAAAAAAGGGGGAGGGAGGAGAGGGGAAGTGGGAGCAAACCGACCCTAAAAAACCTGACCACCACATATTTAGCCTAAGTTTTAACCATGCTTAAGATAATGCTTGCATATACCAGGTAGTGCTTGCATGTCTCTATGCCAGTACTTTTACATTTCTCCCCAGACTGCTTGAAAGGCAGCAATAGAAATATAGTCTTTTGTTTAGTTCAAGTAATAGAGGAAATGCCCAGCTGTTGTCACAAAATATTCCTGTGAGTTATCATGACTTAAATACTGAGTTTTCTTTTCTTGTTGCCAAGAATCCTCATGCCCAGATCATCACTGCCAGTTTAAGGAATTGTTGGAAAAGAATCCTGGAAAAAAATAGGCAGATGATAAAGAAAGCATAGAAGATACAGAAGCTTAGCATTTTTCTAATTTTTTTGGTGCTAAAATTTCACTCAAACTTTATAAAGCCAGAAATTGCTCACCATATAGCTCCTGCCTCTGTCACTAATGAGGTTAAGCATGTCTATCCTACCAAGGAAGCAGCAGTTTTTTTACTGAGAGAGGCCTTTACTCAACAGAATTGTCTTTTCACTTTGCTAGTTGTTACCACCTTCCCAGATTAGGTAAACAGGAATGCAGCCACTCCTCTTATGAGGTCCCTGAAAACAGTAAAGTAACAAGAAGACCCAAAGACTGATTATCATTCTAACAGCCTCTGCTTGTTTTTCAAAAACTTCTCACCAACAACAGCTCCTGTCAGGCTACACACTTCATGAGCTTTCTCATGGGAAAAATGGAAGGAATCAAGATTCAAATCCATTTCAAGCAAGGAAAGCAAGCTTTGAAATCAGATACTCAGTTGGATCAATTCTGAGCTATTGCAGTCAGATATTAAAAATATTTTAATGGTAAATTCAGATCACATAGAAAGGAATAAAAATTAGGTGGTGCACTCAAATAGGTCATTAAGTGAGGGAAATTAGGTCTTTGCATGTGTGTTGGACAGAATAAGTGAGTTAAACATTCCATTTGCATCAAACATCTTTGGGTATGTCAGCCATTCTTCCTGGGCTAGCAGAGTGAAAAATTTCCATACAGAAACATGGAATTATCAGTAGCTTTGAGTCATTGAGACTGACAAGAGCTTTTCTAGGTCTTCTACCTTTTTAAAATGGAAAAGAATTTTAAAAAACCTCCTGATTTCAGCTACCCTGTATGTGCATGTATGAAATTAAGATCATCCAGCTCAACCTATTCCTGCTGTGAAAGCGATTGGAGGTGAGCAGAGCAGGACTGTGCCTGTGGCTTCAAAATAAACTTAGAAGAAAGCTTTTCTTCAGAAGAAAATAATGTGCCATCTTCAAATAAGTTTTTAATTTTGTATGTAGATGGGACCCTTTTTCCTTTGCTGACTTAGATCACAAGTATTGTTTAATACGTCTATGATGCGTCTTTTCGATTATGATAGCAGTACTGGGTTTGGGAAACAGGGAAATACACTTCTCTCTTTCTAGCTAATCTTTTTGATCAAAGTTCTCTACAAATTGAAAGTCTAAACAAACACTGAATTGTTTCCTGGAATCACATGGTCAACAGCTATATGGTGCTAAAATAACCCAACAGGGATAGAGGAGTTACATGTAATCACCTTGAAGAAGGTCTTGTCTAAGAATATGGTTAATATTGTTTGGGAAGAGCAGAAGGATGAACAGTGTCAGAGAAACAACAAAACCCCCCCACAGGCCCTCCTTTCTTGGGGTGCCTGTGCTGAGGAAGTCTTTCTCCGTACATCCATTTATGATGTTGTCAGGCAACAGATACCCAGTAATTTTATCTTTTCTTACAGTGCCCAGTCTCACTGTTGATCTATATATATAGCATATCAAGTGATTCTGCTCCATGTATAACAAATGAATTAAATTAGGGGAGTTCTTTGATTGTATTTTAGCTCTTTTCTGTTCTGAAGATTTCCTTCTCTCCTCAGGTTAATGTGAAGATGGCAGACACAAGGGTTATGGTTGAGATTCACTCTTATCTCTAAGGTCTTGTCTAATTTTTAGGGGACCTGCGTTGCCTAAGACAGGCAAATGTGTGGCATATTTTGCAGTAACTTGCAAGGGTGGGATGGGTCCCTCTTAGGAAGTTCTTGGTAAAAGTGAGCTTCCAATCTAACTACACCCATGTTACCCAATGGCTGAGGGGAAAAAGGTACAAAGATTAACAGGACTGAAGTTTGTTTCATATAATGTCTGCAGTGCTCACAAGTATCTCATTCATTTGAAATAAAATTGTGCAGGGAAAAAGAACTATAAAATGTTTCTCCCAAAATTCCAAAATTTCTCCTTACTGATGTATGTAATCTTCCAGAAGATTTCCTTTGTCATTATATGCATACTCCCAAATTACTCCCAGTTTGTCCAATTCTGATTGCTTCTTCTGCCAAAAGAAAGCCTATCTGTCCCCAGCATTACTGTGTCTCTAGCATTAATACAAGTAAAGAAAGAATTTTTTTTTTTTTTTTAATTCCTAACCTGTGTGCAGATAAAGTCAGTCAATTTCTGGTGTGTCTGTACAGATTTTCTAATGCAGCCTGGGATACCATCTGCCTTTTTTGCTGTAATTCCATATTGCTGGCTCATGTTCAACTTAGTGTCCACTATGATTCCTAGGTCCTTTTCTGCCAAGCTGCTTTCCAGCTGGGTGACTCCCAGTGTTATGTTGGTGCAGGAGTTTGCACTTCTTGCTAAACTTAATGAGGTTCCTGTCAGGCTGTCAGAGTTCCTCTGGATGTGACCCTCTGGTGTATCAGCGACTCATCCCAGGTGTGGGAAGTGTCATTGGTCTCTGCTATCAGAATACTTGCTTAGGGTACACCCTGCTCCATCATCCAGATCACTAATGAAGATGTGAATTGTCTGAAGTTCCTTGCCTTTTTTTTGGTCACGTCCTCTCTCTAATCTAATGTCTCAGTTCAATCAGATCAAACTTTTCATCTCTGCCTTTAAGGATCATTCCAGTTCTTTGTCCCTCTGTGTATCTGCTCTAATGGCAGTGCTGCCTTTCCTCTTGTTGCTAGCTCAAGCTAAGAACACTCACTTGTCTCCTCACACAAACACCTCTTGCATGAGAAATTCAGTTCAACAAGTAAGTGCCAAAAAGAGCTGGCACACATCTGGGATACCGTGATTTACTGACATCTTGGAAAATTGTTGCTGTCGAGGGTAATAGACTGGTGTTGTTTATAACAGTCAAACATGCCTGATAGGTTTTCCATAATAATTGGAAAGAGCATGATTAACCTTACCAGAGAAATTATGCTGTAGTAAGCAAAATGTCCTGTCTCTGAGCTGACTTCAGCTAGAGGTGACCACCAGAGACAGCATTCTTCTTCAAGCAATCTGAAAAACCTTTTGAAAATTCCCTCAGAGATTTTTTTTGGTACCAACAGACTTTAAGTATGTTAAGCATCAAACCCACAGCTATTTAGGCCTTCCAAGATTTGTGTAAGTTAACTTGTTTAACTGTCTGGTATTAATTCTTTTGCTGTATTTCTCTTTTGTGCCTTGCCCCTCAGACCTGTGACCAGCTATTCTTGGGATGCAGGCATTCCTGCTTCAGTACTCTATCCCAGATTTGTGTCTGCTTGATGATAGAAACAATTCCAACTGCAGCCTGTGCTTCAGCAGGATCAATGTGGATGTAGCACATGAATGTGCTACAGTGAAATGCCCTGGGGCAGAAGACAGTGTCAGAAGTGAGATGCTTCTGTTAAGGGAGTATTAATGTCATCCAGCTGAATGCAAGCACCAGCATGCTGCTTCACAGGGGTGAAGTTTTGGTTTTGGATCTTTCTTGTGTGTGTGTGTCTTTGGTGGTGGGGGAAACCATTCAAAGCACCTGAAGAATTAGTTCTTTTGAGAGGAATTGCCAGAGTGAAGGCAGGCATGAAAATTAACCTATCAGTGCTGCTAAATTCTGATGACTCCCATTGTAATTAATTTAGCAGGGAACAGAGCCTTCTCTTAACTTCTATCTCTTCTTTATTTGGGACTCTGTTTTCTAAAGGGTGCTATTTTACACACACTGTTTATTTCTGCATGTCAAATAAATTATGATTAAAATTCTGAATGCTCACAAATACAAAAAATTTCACCACATAAACATTCAACTGTACAGAGGAAGATGTTATTTGTTCAGTGGGTGTTTTATAAAGAAATTCTTTGCCTTCAGAAGAAACTTCAAAGACAGCCAGGGACAAAATGTGACTGGGCAAAAGGAAGTTTTCCCCACAACAATAACATAACATCAGTGAGAAAGTATGAGATTAGTTTGTGATTTTTTTTTTTATTTTTTTTGTAAATGAAGGGTATTAATGGCTTTCACATAGCAGTCTCATGGCAGCATGAGCTGGCAGCCTGTGGTGGTAGGGCAAAGCTGCAGGCAGTACAGAAGGATGCAGGACTTGCCAAGACTCTGACAGTGGCCTGGTAGTGTTATGGCAGTATGAATTAACATGCAACATAGCACTGGTATCATAAAGGTAGGCTTTGAGATAGTTTGGGGTTTTTTTGTGATAAAGTAGAGATAGCTTCAAGTTTCACCAAAGAGTGTCAATGAGAGGCACGTAGATGAGGACACACAGCAACCAGAGGTGGAAATGCTAAAGAAGAAACTGGTGGCAAAGTAATGGGATAAGATAACTGGAAGGAAAAATTGTATTTAGGCAGTATTCAGTGCTTATGAGATCCAGTCTGAATTGTTTTAAGGTTATGAAATGATTTAAGAAACATTTCCTGAAAATCTCCTGTTTTCTTAGTAAAAGGTATTTGTGTATAAGGCAAGTTTTTGTCAGCTGTTGTACCACCAATTAGGGCAGTGACTTTTAAATCAAAAGTAGGTATTTCCAACAAAGAAGATCTAGAATGAGTCAAAAGCAGCTGTTCTTTGCTCAGCAGGAAAAGGTGAAGCCTCTGTGTAGAGAAATAGCTTTTTCTCATTGACTTACATTCTTATTACTGTGTTATAAGGTGCTCAAAATCGAAGTTACAAGACTGACCTTCGATCAGAAGTCTTTTGTGAGCATGCAGTGTGTATTCCCTCCCCAAGCTGGTCAGAGCAAAGACCATGATTCAGGCACGCAGGTCCCACCCTGCCAACCAGATACCTCCACATTCTCAAGCTGGCCTTGGAGGCAATCAGATCTTAAACACCCCAGTGCTGAGATTCTTTGCTAAACAGGCTGTCTTTTGGTTTTCTTAGAGAAACAAGTGCTGTCCTGCAGGCAACTCACCTGAAGGATATATTTAACTTTGTGCCTGCTTCTGGAAAGCAACTCTATTTTGGTTCTAGAATGTTGTAAAAGCAAAGTGCTTCCAGGTGGCATCCAAACATAGCTTAACTCTGTGCAGGGAGGGGCCTGAAGATTCTCATCTGCCCAGCCCTGTTTTAGCATGCATCCTTCCAATTTTACCACAATGAAATATCTTCCAGCTGGTCTTCAAAAATACTTGCTTCACCTTTTATAGACCACATTTTCTCTGTCAAACAATTGTGTTTGATTTCTCTCTTGTATCTGATGTTGGGATATATATTCAGCAAATGGATGGAGAAAAGAATGGACCATATTGCAAAAATCTTTTGTTTTTGTCTTCCATGTTTTCTTATCTCTATCTTTTTGAGACTTCTAGCAGCAAAAATTGTTTTATGTGATGTAGGGAAAGTGTTACATTGTTTCTTTGAAGTTTGTTGGTTTTGGTTTTTTTTAAAAAGGCATTTATTTCATCTTAAGCTGTTTCTTCTGTTTCTGGGCAGGATGCATTGGTTTGGGTGTTTGCTGAATGAGATGCTAAATCATAGATCTGACAGAAATGTATTCTGAAAAAAATCCCAACAAACTGAAAGGCTTATATAGTTAAAAAATTGTCTCAGCTAAGCCATAAAAATAAGAAGTGACCATATTGTCTCCCAGCTCTGTTATATTTGTGCTAATTTTGAGACCAAGTCAGCAAGGAGTTCCAAAGAGTGTGATATATTTAATTTCCTTTTGACTTGAACAGAAATTACACAAATAATCTTTTGGTTCTTTTCTAAAACTACTACAATACCACAAACCAGAGCTGTTGCTTTTACAGTCTGAGTGCTAAATAGTAACTGGGTACATTACCAGACTTGGCAAGAGCTAATTATCATTAGCTTTCAGTTATTAGACAAGTTGTAAGTTGCTACCATTGACAAAATGCCAATAATGTAGTCATATATCAGGCATCCTTTGTTTAGAGGAATGTCAATCAGAACCCACTCTGGAAATTACAAACTGGATGAGAGAAGCTGCTTTTGAATATAATTTGATAAAAATATAACATAGTAATAAGTATTGATTACCTAATGTCATTTATATTCATTAAAACCTTAAAAATATTTTAAGAAAGGGTCAGATTGTTCTTTTGTGTCGAAATCCTTGATCAGGGTACAAACCTTCCTGCAGAATCTTTGAGAGATTTTTTGCAGTTTGTACTAGGAACCTTTCAAATCATTCCCACCCTTTTCTTCACCTTATCCACCCAAACCTCGCTTCTTGTTGACAGAGATTTGTAGCACTCATTCTGCTTCTTAGATGACTGATACATTCTCAAATTCCCTGGCTGCACACCCTGTAGAAGGCCAGGCTGGCAGTGTGTCACTGGCTATGCAGTACTGCTGGTTCAATCAGCCTTTCTCTCAGGCTATTTAGGTAAAGAGGAAAAGGTGTGTGTACTTTGTGCATCCGCAGGAAATGCCCAAGGATGTGACTATTAACAGAGATATGCTTAATTGGTTTTTAAGAAAATATAGTGGTGGTCATTTGTGTTCAGAGTTCAGTCACATGAACTTCAGGTAAACACAGATATTAGAAGGGAAATAGATCTGGTATTTTCACAATGATGTGCTTTTTATTTATGTTTTTGTCTCGACTGCATAGTTTGGTTCACAGTTTAGGAAACTTGATATTTCAGTAGAGTTGGCCACCAAAACATTTACGTGGATAATCTAGTAAATTTGACCCTTTTCTAGTTGGCTTAATAATGCATTGACTGGAGAAAATTAGCTGCATGATTATGGTTTAACAGAAATTAGTATTTAAAATCAGGGATGTAATTTTATTTTGTTTGATATATGGTACCACGACCTCTAGAGATCCTGTCATTTTAAAAGGCCACAATTTTGCTTCTTGCTCAGAAAACCCTTCCTGTAGAATGAAGTGTTTTGGATCACTACCCAGAGAGGGCTTCTGCCACACCACACACCAGAATGGTCACAGAACTGTAAAATAACCCTGGTCATCATCTTTAAATGCTATCTCTGCATATTCCATAGACTCTCACACATTTTGTCCCCTCATGTTTTGAAATATTGAAAGTTTAAACCAGCATGTCAGTTATTTCTGTTCCTTTTGGGGGTTGATGAAGGGTTAGATTTCTCTGTCTGTGAGACAACTATTTAATCTACATCTTTAGTTAATTGAAGTGCTTTAATTTTTTTGCTCTTTGTTAGTGTTTGTTTAAATAATGCACAACCAGTGTGCTTCAGATACCTTACATGTGCTTATGGCTTATAACTAAAACTACTTTGCATGTTATCTGCAAATCAAGTATTCTTAGCTCGGTGAAAGAGTGAAATTCATCCTGCCTATGATGGCTATCCAAAGGCCTGCATATCTTCAAAATGCTGCTTTAGCCTGCAAATAAACTGTAAGGATGTTTTTTAGTAAAACACAGGCATAAACTGTGTACTACACCTCTCAACATGATTATTTTAACCTTGACATATGCTGGCTTGATGCTATCCTCATTGGAGCCGGAGGCTGAAATTTTTATTAGCTTCTGTAGATCAGATTCAATCCGTGAATGACTCTTGCCAGACACAGAGTAGTTAGAAATGTTTCTGAGCTCGACTTGCAGGTCACTGTTGATGTTGGTGTTATGCGCACAACTTCAGTGTAGTTCTCTGAGCCTGCACTTAAGCTAGGTTTTAGACTGAAGTTCCAGGGAAACCCATGTAACAATGAAGGTAGGGAAGCAGTGCTGGCCAGAGGAAGGAGGTAGATCAGGTAATGAGGATCAGGACAAACTCCTTCTATTCTATTTTATTTGCTGCCATGAGCAAAATAAATATTTTTCCCAATTAATTATTATAGGTATTCAGACCCACCCATCAGAAGGGCTGGATGGAAAAAAAATTTACAAGTAGGCTTGATTCCTTTCTAATGGAGTCTAGTTTGGGTTTGAGGCTGATCATACGCATCAATGCCAAATAACCAAAACAGAAATCCAAGTGTTAATTCTCTGCAGCTATTACCCAAACTTAGCTTCCAGATGAATGGCATGTATATTTTTATCAGGTAGGGAATGCTGAAGGTGTGGTCTGTTTTCATAAGGGTCAGGTAGAGCATGGTCACTGAATGCTACACCTTTAGTAATAGCTTGAAGTGAGATGCATGTTCAGTAGGAAGTAAACTGCATAGTTTCTCTGAAAAGTTTTTCAAGACCTTGATTTGTTATCTTTCTCACTGTGTTTTCCAGTAGCAGGTCATGGGGCATAATTGGCTATTGCTTCCCTTGTGAGCTTCACAGGCAGTTGTGCTGACAGCTCTCAAGTTGCCTCTGGGTCTGTCACAGAGTTAAGCTGCTGATGGGCTTTCTGTGTTGCTTCCCAAGCTGCTGTGGATTTACCCGTGTCTCCTCCTGAGCTGTGATATATGAGTGAATTCCCTTTTTTAAGTGGGGCACACTGAGATCTTGTGACTTCTGTGCATCTATCACATCAGTGGATACAAGAGAAAAGATACTGCTACACTTAGTGCCATTAGGGAGCTGGATGTGATGATCCTGATGGGTCCCTCCAATTCAGAATATTCTGTGATTCTGTAATTCTGTGCTCACTTTACTTACAGCATTTTGTAACAGTAGAGATTAAACAGAAAGAAATTGTTGGAATTAATAAATATGAGCAGGTAAATGGCCTTACTCTTGAATTTTTTTGCATTATTAGTATGGATAGTAAAGCACCAGAGCTGAAGATGTCTTTAAAAGTAAGATAGTAAAAATGTTGATTATGGGGAAGACAAGGGAAAAATAAAGAAGAAAATAAATGCTGCAGTTGAATTTCATTGTGCAGAGAGAGCACTGAATTAAGTGGAAGGAAAAGTTAAGTGATTTGTAAATACAACTGTTTTTCTGGCACCAAAAAAAATTCTTATGAGAATTTTGTAATGTGCAAGTCTATAGGAGTCTTGAAAGATCAGAGTTTTGAAACAGCAATTAATATGTTTACAGTCCCATGTTGGTAGATTTTTATTTATTTATTTAAAAAGAGGTCCCAACTGTGTCAAATCTGCAACAAAATGAATTACAAAGTGTAACTTCTGACTATTTTTTTAGGAGATGGTACATTTAAAAAATGCTGTGACAAATCAATATAAAACTGTATGCAAAATTACAAGTACAAATAAAATATTGTTCTTGACTGGTTTGCTTATATTGAAACAATATTATTTTATGTGAAGTAGGTGTAATAGAGCATTAGATTTGGAAACTGTGTTGAATATTATTTTTGACAACCTTTTTTAGGGTCACTAAAATTCCAGTAATTCAGTACAGAATGGAAGTCGATTCCAGAGAAAAATTTAATATAGTCTGTTTGCCTGCCAGCTTCAACATAGTTTCTGAGTATTGAAATGGTTTGACACATTGAAATATAAAGTGCATTTGTCATATCTGTTGGTGAAGTATTTTGTGTGATTGCTTCTAAGAAAATTCAAGTCAGAGTAATACTTAATGTTATTCTTCTATTTTACCCTTAAAAAAAACCCAAACAAAAATCCTTAGGGCCTGTAAACTATTATTAGTAATAAAAATGCATATTCTTATCTGGTGATGTCATATTGATCCTTAACTCATTTCTGTTGTGCACTGTTTTTAGTGGTTTTATATAACATAGATGTTATTTTGCAGGCATGAACAAGTGTTCTGTAAAGTGTTCCTCTTTTCCTATCCTTCCACAAGCAGTTTGTCACTTTAATGGAAATACTTTATGACTATCCTGAAGAGTTATTAATTTGTGACCGCTGCAATGTAAGTTCATGAAAATTAATTTTTTTCTCTTTGTTAAAACACTGGACTTACAGATTACCTGCTCAAACAAAAGCAAGGAGAATCATAGACAATAGGAACTATTACTCACCAAAAGGTCTTTATGCTAACACAAGCCTTGATTTGACTTCTGTGAACTTTGGTTCAAGCTCATGGTTCGCATGCAGCTGCAGCAAGATGGTGAGGCTGGGGTGGGGATGTAAATAAAAAGCTCTGGAGAGATGAGCACAAGCAGTAGGACAGCAGGAAGCCCATGTTCATGACTTGTCCATCTCTTGCATGGAGGCTTTGGAAGGATAATACAAAGGTGTTTCATAAGTGTAGATGCCCAAATTGCCCACTGTTGCTGCTGACCATAGAATTAGCAATGCAATAGATTTTCAAACCACCTAAAAAGAATGTATGGGGTGTGTATTCCCATGCTGAAGTTCACGTTGTTTCAGGCAAGCTCTGCTGCCTCTTTAAAGTGTCACAGAGTTTCCCAGGGAGGACAATTGAGCAAAGAAGTTTCCTTTCTGGGTCTTGTGCCTAGGGATAGTCTTGACTGTTAAATAAAGTTTCTTAAATTTTTTCTAGTCAATCTCCCAGAGGCAAAATTGACAAGGAAAGCACTGTAAACACTGTGCACTTTCACACATACTCTGGTCCTTTGATGGCTTGGTGGCATTATTTGCATTAAGTTTGCCTATTGCTTACCAGGTGAATGTATTTTTTCTACTATTTTAGTGGTCTTCTGTCATTCCCAGTATAATATTCCAACTTCAACCATCCCAAGTAGTGCATCTCTATTAGCAAGGTGTTCTAGCAAAAATTTTTGGTTTTTGTTTTTTCCTGCTTATGAAGGCAAGTCTCTTGGACCATTAATACTTTTTTATATAGGAAGATATTATTTGAATGATCTGACCCAAATATTTTTCCTTATAATATTAAAACAGGAATATTTTTGGTAGATTTTAAAAACTACACACACTTTAGTAGTGAGCCTTAGTACAAGTGGACAAAAGTTTAAATGAATTTGAAGATTCAGGTTGCTTGCCCGCTTTGTGTGGAGGGTTTAGATTAAAAAATATTACCAGAAGCATACTTATTCATTGTTAAACATCTCTGTTGCAATATAGGAGGCATATTGAACAGTGAGCCATGCATTTTGGGGTGACTGGGACCATGACAGGGAAACTTCAAATGAAACTTGGTGGACCTTTTTGTTGTAGATTTGGAAATAAGTCCAGAAGGCTGAGCTTAATATAACATGTGGCAGGTGGCCTGCATTTGCCTGGAGAATTCCTCTAGGGCAAGACAGCTCAGCAAACACATAAATCCTTTTTTCTCTGTTATCTAGTAGCACATTTAGTTGCCATGGGAATTATATTTATGCAGCAGATCCTCTGCAGTTCAGTTTGTGCCTAAAGTTTAACTGTACAGCTGTTACCGTAAATACTACATGGCAATATTTTCAAAACACAGCACCTTTGAACAAAAAGCACATGCCTTCTATTATTGATTTTGTTATGTTATGAAAATACCATTTTGATTACATGAGGATCATGTTTCCCCAAAACCGTCATAAGTTATTTAAAGTATACTTCCTGTACAGTTCTTCCTAATATTTAGTTATTTATTTATTTGAAAATAAAATGCTGGATTTACATGAAGAGTGTAGTACAGCCAGTGAAATTTGGTAAATTGCAGGACAGAACTTCATATAAATACAAAGTGTATATACTGTTTTCTGCTTACTTTCAGCCTGTATGTAACAAAATATTAATGTATATTTTATTTTAGATGTTTTTTGTTTATTGGTAGTTCTGCTTTGCTCAGCAAAGACATGAAGAGTTTTAAGTTCCTTGGCTCTGGTCTGATTATTAGAAACAATTTTGTTTTAATCCTGATTTGTGCAACAACATATAAATCACCAAAGTTCTTGTGCAAAACCAGCATGGGTTTATGAAAAAGAGAATTTGTGCTTTTTTAGGAATGAATGGATTATCCAGCACAGTGTATCTTGACCCATTCTCTGTAACCTGTAGATTGCAGAGTATATTAACTTATGGAATTACACATAAAGTTCTAGTGCTGAAATTTAGCAAAATCTTGGTATTGATTGGAAATTGTCTGCTTTATATAAATGGCATATTTATTCTTTCCAAAGAATTGTGGACAAAGTATTCTGAAGTATTGCTTTACATAAATGGAATTGTGATAAAATCACAAAATTAAGGCTTCAAGAAAAAATTTTTGTTAGATTTTTATGAAGGTTTTTTTGGCACAAATCATACTGGTTTAATGTCAAAGTATATTCCTTATTAAACAAAATTCCTGGTATGTGCAAACAACTTCCAGGTGTTTGCTCTTTCAGTATAAACTGACTGAATATTCAAAAAATAGATTTCAGGAAGATAAATAGAATAAATACTTTAACAGCAGCTATCTGGACATCCTGAGTTTTCTGTTCTAGTGGTATTTTATTTTTCTTCAGTTTGTGTGCTGTTAATCCTGATACTGGAGAAAAAATACCTCTACCTGCCCAAATTTCTCTAGAAACTTATTCTCTGTTAAGCCAGGCTGAGTTGCAAACATCTCTAACATAACAAAACACTTCCTTCTTTACCAGTAAACACTGAAAAGTAGATGAGAAGGAAAAAATGAATTTATTTGCTAGCAGTGTTACTCACTGCCTGTGAGAAAAAGAGTTTATTGTCTGACTGATCTACGGATGCTGTGTGAACAAAGCCTGGTCGGGATATTTTCCTGGCCAGGATTTGATACCAGCTCAGTTTTTATTTCCCTACAGTACTATTGATTGCTAGAGATCTAGAATGAAGGAATAGGTCCTAGGAATAGGTCCTAGAGGACTGGGGGGGGATGCATCTTTCGTATCATTCTCAAAGTGTTTTACTGGACTTAAATGTGTTGAAGGAAATTTTGTCTTGTTTAACAGCTCACTAAGTCAACATGCAAACACATGTAGCCACCCTATCTGTAGCAGCACAAATCTGACTTTCTGCTGTGACACATGGGATCAGGTGGAGTATGAGGATAGGCTCTTCTTTCTTTAATACTGAAAGAGAAGTCATCTGTGACCTTGCTCACATCGAAGATGTTTCTGGGATCTGTCTGTGCGAGAATACGCCTGAATGTTACTCAGGAGCAGCATTTATAGTGGACTGGAAAATCCAAGGTAGTGAGGATCTAAACTTAAAACGTTCGCACAGAAGAGGTGTGTTGATTGGTCCTGTCTTTTCATAGCTTTAAGACTTCTCTAAAATGGCCCTTTGCTCTTTTTCAGATGATGGAGGTTGACAAAAATTTCTGACCTTAGAGAAAACTCATTTATTTGACATATTCAAAGAAGATTGAAAGATTAGTTGATTCATATTACAAAACTACCTTCATAGGGCAAAAATCTGGGACGCTGCTGTTGCTATTAAAGAGCAGGCAATGATAACAGGAGCTCATGTCTGGTAGCTAAAACCTGATGTGTTCAACAGAGAAACCTGGCACTTCTGGGGAATTACACTGAGAAAATGGTGGGCTTGACATCTGTAGATGTCTTCAGATTTAGATTAGCTAATTTTTTATAGGATGCACGTTAACCAACGGAGTCAGTGGTTTCAATAAGGAAGTTCAGAAGCTATCAGCTGAAACTCAGTGATTGATTATGTAAGAGGCCAAAAGTAGATAACATAACACGTCTTTCTTGTTCTAAATTCCATTATCAATGACCCTCTAAGGGATAAACTATATTCTTTTTTCTTCCATGGTTGTAGTTTCTATTAAATGTGATCTGAACACAGAGAGGGGAAACTTCTTCCTTTGCATGCTGCAGAGGGAGCATACTGAATTTCCAGTAATTCCTGTACTGAATTCCCTGAACTCCCATCTCTGTTAAGTGTTTCCATGAAATTTCCAGACCAAAGCAAGAGGTGTATGTATTGCTTTCTCTACAGGAAAAAGGACAGTTTTTTTCATGAATAACACAGAATTTTTTATCTGATACTTTTGGAAATTTCTTTGACAGAATTCACAACTTTAACTGGACATTCAGGAATTAGATGACATTAGATGCCTAATTAGACTGCCTAGAGTACAGAAATACTTCGATGTATAATAATGGAATACTGAAATTGCCAGACAACTTAGTGCTTCCTATCTAGAGTTTTTTAATCATAGAATAAGAAAATAGTTTGGGTTGAAAGGGACATGCAGGCCACATGGTTCATTAAGCAGTAACATCTGCATTTAGTTTTTGATATTAATGGTGTTAGTGTTGCTTTTAGAAGAGATGGGGAGACAAAAAGTGAAAAATAATTGAAATAGCTATTTCCAGTACTAGACTGGAGCCTGCACAAAAGATGAAGGACTATTCACATAAGCATATAGTGGCAGGACATGGGAGAATGGCTTTAAACTGAAAGATTTAAAGATTAGGATTAGATTCTAGGAAAAAATTATTTACCATGTGGGCAGTGAGGCACTGGAACATATTGCCCAGAGACTGTGGCTGCCCCATCCCTGGAAGTTTTCAAATCCAGGTTGCATGGGCTCTGAGCAACCTGTTCTTGTGGAAGCTGTCCCTGCCCATGGAGAGGGGGGGTGGGGGTGGACCTAGCTGATTTTTAAGGTGCTTTCGAACCCAGTGACCTCATGATGAATCATATGATTCTATATGAAGATATTTATGCTTCACCTCACTCCTGTCTTAACACTTGCTTCCCTCATAGTGCATAGTTTCATACCTAAAATTAAGGGATTTTAAATGATGTTTGCTCTTTATGGAATGCCAGATCCTTTCTCTATGCAGGTGTTTGTAGTTTTTTGGAGTGCAGCTATGCTATGCTAGATTAGTCAGAGAGAATATAAAAGTAGCAAAATTAGGATCAGTTTCCCCAGAGCAACAGAAGGTTTCACAGCATATTGCTCTAGCAGACCCAAAGAACCAGTGATAAACCCTGGGGGTAATGCTGACTGGAAATATTAATTGCTTCTACACATAAACTCTTAAAGGAGATACAAAGAGGAAAAACTTAGGCAATAATAGCTTTGGATTCTAGATCCTGTAAGCCATCCTGAAACAGAAGTGAACAAAGTCACATCAGCAGGCTTGCACCTTTCCTGCCTTTCCTGAGCTCAGCAGCTATCTCTGGTGTTGACTACACATGAATGCACATATTCTGTCTCCATTACAAGTTCCTGCACAGGTCCAGATGCCAGTTATTGCTTTTTTAGTGGTAGTAGCTGACAGAAGACACCAAATTTTGAAGGATTTTCCATTTTTATATGAATGGGTTTTATAATCCCAGTGCTTGAAATAAGAAAAGTACATGGAAAAACCTGCAAGTCAGCGGCATGCATGGGAAGTAGTAAAGGGAATAGAAGTGGATGTGATATAACTCTGTCAAAACACTGTACCAGTCCTCTTCCTTTCCTAAAAACCTGTGTATTTATTTATTTTCATGTATATCTCTCCCACTCCACATATTCTCTCTCCCTTGCTAGAACTCTGTGTCAAACTTAATTGCATGTTTTACAAAGACAAAAGTTGGGGGGACAATGAGAATGGGGGACAGATGATCAAAGCTTTTTTTCTTGTGGCTCTTGATCACTTAAGGCACTGCTGATAGCCTGTTCTTCAGTCAGAAGTAGAAAGATCCCTTGAGGATTAGATCGTGTGAAAATTCTGAGGCGCATCCTTACTTGACTGGAAGCTTCTGGTTGTTCCCGGAGTTGTGTTTGGGGTCAATAGTTCAAATGTAGCTGCTCTCTCTTAAGAACTGGGTTTTCTCCCCTTCTGTTTCGTATTTTTACTTTGTTGAGTAATCATCTTTCCTTATTCTCCAGAACCTGAAGCTCGGTCTTCGCATTTTTCTCTTCAACAAATTGTTTGAGAAAACCGAGTAGTGTTCTGCCAAGTAGAAGGGCATTTATTCCACTAATTTGTTGCTCAGAGAGGCTGAGAACAGTTACTTTTCAGTTTTACTTATCACCACTTTGGTGATAGACAGGAAGACAAATACTTTGAAACCTACTCTTACCACTTAAAACCGTCTTTGAAAGCTGTAAGTATGCTTTTCATATTAAAAAATAATCAAGTATAATACAATTTTTCTTGTTGTGTTAGCTTGGAAATATCTAAATTTTATTTTTTAGTAGGTAAAAATACTACTTTACTGTATTTTCTGATTTTATCTTTCAGTAAGGTAGAAGAGAAATGCTGAATATGTGCATCAGAAAGTTTTTATATGTTTTGCATTTTAAGCTTTTGATTTACTAGTATAATTTTATGTTTTCTTTGGCCTTGTGTGTCTTATGCTCTGTCAGATGCTGTTTAACAGAAAATTGTACTAATCATCATAATTTTTGGGTTTTTTAATAAGTTACTTTTCATAAAGTTTTTTATATACAGTTGGCAAATTTACTGGTTTGGATTTTTTTCTTCCTTTTTTTTTTTTTCTTATTAGTTTTGTATTCTTGAATGCTTTGCTTTTGACAGTATACTCAAGGATTTTGACTGAGAAGCCAATTCGGCATCTAAGAACTGAAGCTTGTGCATTGTTTGAAGGCTGAGCACTTTAAGGAATGTTTAAGACTCTGCAGGGAACTCCCTGAAACACCAAGGAGTCCACTCCAGAGGTGCACTGTTCCTCCTGGTGAAATCACTGGGAGATTCTGTGTCTACGAATGAGACTAATAGACATGCAACTTTTCTTAGTTGCGTATATTAATGGACGAGAGCTCAGCATGTACATTTTATAAATATATGCTGAGTGGTTAAATAAATGATACAATGTTTAGAATGTTTCTCCTACTGGTGGCAGTCCTGCTCTCAGATTTCATGAGAAATAATAATGATATATCAGCAACCAAAAAAGGCTTCTGTGTGATTTTTATCCACCGTGTTCCATTACTTTCTTAATTCTACATAAAATGTCTTGAGGCTGTAGACTTGTGTTTTTGATGCCTGTAGAAACTTACTGAGTCATTTGTGCAGGAATTGTTTATAATTTATTCTGAAAATGCAACAGTATTATCAACCATTTTTAAAATGAGGACTTGGGTTTTTCTTTTTATTTCTTCCATAAAGTGAGCTTGTTGGAGAAAGGCCAAGGTTTCCTTTTCTTCAGCTTAACTCATCCACCAGATCTCACATTTTGATATGAGGAGAGTGTTTCTAATTAACTATGAAGGAATCTAGGTATCTTTAAAATTAGCACTTAAAATGTCATTCAAGATATTCCCTACTAAGAGTTTCATGTTGTATATTTATATTTTACTGTTGTTTGCTTGGTTGATGGTGCACAACAGGATAGAATATGGAACAATATGTGACCTTGTCACCACTTTGCAGATCTCAGTGGAGTTTGAAGTTGCTGAGAGTTGAGTGCCCCATATCTGCACTGCTTTCTCACTTGTACAGCTGTTGCTAGCTGCTTCCTTTTCATGTGGAAAAATGGAGATTTAGAAATTTACATAATCTGATCTACAGACTGTACAAACAGAATTTCAGATGCTAATTTTCACTTGTTTGCTAATCAAAGGTTTTGAAAAGGCAATGTTAGTGTATTATTAATAACTTTAAAGTACATCCTGTTTATGAGGTAATAACCTTCTGTCATGGGCTGAATTGACTTTGAGTTTAATTAGCTCAGACTTTGTTTAGTACTGAGTTAATCAACCTTACAGTTGTTGTGAAATTTTGAGTTTGTGGTTTTTTTTGACTGAGCTAAGCTTCAAAAGTACAAACTAGCAAATTATAGATATGCCATAAGAAAATAAATATATGTAATATATTTGTGAAAACCCTCAACCTATGCGATCAAAATTCACTTTAAAAATCCCATTTTTATGATTGTTTCCTTTTAAAAAATCCTTATTGTTTTCCAGTTTCACAGTTTGATTGCTCAGCATTAGCTCTGAGAAAGGGAAGTAAGAGCAGGAAGTGATGATACAGAGACATGTGTGTGTCTGTAGAGCCTTTGACATACAGTGTTCATTTGATCTGAGCTACTATAAAGAGTAACTTATTACATTTATAGTAGTGATGGGTAACAGAAATACTTCCGTCTTATTTGAAACTGGAGTGGATTTTACACAATGCCGAGAGAGTATAACCCTCTCTGTTTGGTATCTATTTGCATAACTAGCACAAGTGGTAGTGATTTAATGCATGGAAATTAGTTACATCAATTTCAACTAATAATAATATTTTAATATCAAATTTTGAAACAACTTGAGGTATTTAGCAGTTCAAATGAAAAGAAAGATAATTTTGGTGTTTTCTGTATTTTGAAGAGAACTGCTTTCTAGGATAACAACTGGATCTACCATCACTGCTGTCAAGTGAAGGAATGCAGCCAAAGTCTATTTTAAAAATTACATTTAGGTGTGGTTTTCAACAACTTATTATGTTATTCAAGGCTGAGTATTCCATCTTCAGTAGACTGTTCTGAAGCTTGTAATCTTGTCATCTGGTTACTTCAGATGAAGTACCTTATGAAATCAAGAACACTATTCTAGACTGGCTTATAAATACTGTAAAGTGCAGAGGAATTTTTGGCAAGCTTCATAAGCTGTAAGAACAGGACACTTGAGGATAGCAAAGTTCTCTGTTTTGTCATTGAATATTAATTGCTTAAAATTATTTCAGCATGGACTAAATACAAACTTCAGAAGTTCAAACCTAACCATAGTGGTGAGGAAGCTCCATTTATCTATTCCTAAAATGTTAATCTGAGAAAAGATACATTCTATAACAGGTCTGCAACAGAAAGGTGGGAGGGGGAAATAAGTAGTTTTGGACTGTGTGACTAAACCAAGTTGAAGACATTTTTACAAAATCAAGCCTCTATGTGTCATTGGTGTTTCAAGATTTGTTATCAGCCTAAACCCCAAATTCTTTAGCTCAAGCACAAGTTACAGATATTGTATTCAAGCTGCTTGGTACAGTCTGAAAAACTATGTTCTGGAGGTTGGAACAAATTATTATAATTGTCTTGGTTTTAAAATGGATGATGAAATCATCAACTGTATTCCTCTTCCACCACTTAAGAGCAGGAAACAAAAATACAAAATAGAAATTAAAAGTATTAAACCATTTGAGTCTCCTCATTACTCCTTCCTGGTTTCTTCTGAAGTATTTAACTAAACATCAGCAAATATTTTCATTGCTATAAGAACTGACTTACTGACATCCAGATACAAATTTTAGACTGTATGTGTGCACACACTCAGTGATTTCAGTCAGACCAACGTACAATATTATGCTGAATACTTAAATAACCAGCTTAATTCAGGCCTTGAGGAGATACAATCATGAAGGCAAACTTAAATCCTGGGACAAGGGGAGAGGAGGAGCGTTGAAATTTATTTATTGTTTAGTTCTCATTGATTTTTTTAGTATACCTTTCAATGCCATCAACTCTGTTGTCCTTCTGAGGTTACTAAAGGCATTTTCAACTTTCAAACAATATACATTGTGTAAATCTGAGTAAAACTTACCAGTACATAGACAGATGTTTTGACTAAATATGTGCTCATATTTAGTCCACATAGCCAAAATGCCTCTGTGTAGGCTTTCATTTCTTGCATGTTATTCAAAATGCAAGAATACTGGGCTTTTTGACAGGCACCATCTCAAGCTCTGATGAAATCCTGCACAGACAGCTTACATGTAGCTCTTGGGCCCTAAGCACAGGAAAGATAACGACCCATTGGAGCAGGCTGAGAGAAGGAGCATGAAGTTGACTCAAGGGAGGGAGCACTGCAAGGAAAGGAGACCTAATTGCCTAAGAGCCTTTTGATGCTTAAAACTGGGCTTATAAGAAAGATGGTATAAAGCAAGGGGCAAACTGAAAGAGGGAAGATTCATATTAGATACAAGGATGAAAGTTTTTTACAGTGAGGGTGGTGAGGCAGTAGAACAAGTTGCCCAGAGAGCTGGTGGATGTCCCATCTCTAGAAATATTCAAGGTCAGGCTGAGTGGCTCTTTGAGCAACCTGATCTAGTTGAATAGGTCACTCACTACTACAGGAAGAATTGGTCTAGATGGTCTTTAAAGGTCCCTTCCAATTCAAACTATTCCATGATTCCATGGTAGTTGTGTCTGATGTTTTTAGGGAGTTCTGGTTTTGGCTTGCTGGAGTTAACAGTTACATGCTGCCTTTGGGCCAGATAATTCGTTGGGTTGATATCAAGTTTCATTTCTCTTCCGAGGACACGCTAATTCATTTGCCAGTTAAAGAAGTAAATCCAAACTGCACTTTTATTGTCTGTATCAGTTCCCTGAAAAATATTAAAATATAAGTTATGTTGATTTTTTTGGAGTTAAATTCAAGTAAAATGAAAGTTTTTCATTCTGTGGCTCTAGCTATAAGCTTAATGCCACCTCAGTTTTTGATGTAGCTTTTATGTCTATATGTTATTCTCAGCACAGGATTAGCACTTCAACATGCATATTTCTGTTGGAATGTGAAGTGTCCTTTAAATATCACATTGGGCAGATTATTAAGACTTCCTACTGTCATTTGAAAGATGAAACCATACTTTGTCCGTATTTATCCTTGTCTGTTTATGAGAAGCTGGCTCAGGGTTTTATCTCCTCCAAGCTAGACAACTGTAATGCGTTGCTCACTGGCCTGCCAAGTCATCTCATTACCAAGCTTGAGCAAAATTCTTTTGCCAGAGAAGTATATTTTGCAAAAAAAGAATATCTCCGTAATCCTAGTATCACTGCACTGGCTACTCAGAAACAAAGGATTGATTGTGAAGTTGACCTGTCAGCCCCTTCATGGTCAAGGTCCTGAATATATCTCCAGATTTAATTTTGAGATATATTGCTTCCAGGCCTCTGTGCTCTTCAGTGCCCTCTTAGTGCAAGTTCCAATTACAAAAGTACAAACCTTGCGTGATGGAGGATTTTACCATTATGCCCAAAAGCGAAGGAATAAGCTGCCTTTCTCAGTTTAGGAAGCTCATGCTCTTTGCTTAAATCTCCTCTTCTGAAGATTTGCTTGTCTGTCTTTTTCCTTTTTTATTGAGTAGCATTTTATACACCATAACTCAAATCATTTGGGGACTGTAATATATTCTCTGCTGCTATGTAGAATTGAGTGGTAATTTTAGTGTTAAGCAGAGCTACTTATTTTTTTCATTGTTTGGGAAAAAACTTCTAAAAATAAATAATTTTTGTCAAAAGACAAAGCAGTTGACAGAACAAGATTCCTAGATTTAGGAGAAAAAGCAAAGAGAAGTGCCTCAAGATAACTGTACCCTCCAGTATCCAATAACTGGTCACTTATTTGGATTTGGAAAGCTCAGAGCCAAATTTAGCTATCTTCCCTTTACTGAAGTATTTTAATTATCAAGCTGTTGGCAGCTCCGGAGTGAGACTTTCTAAGTCACTTCTATGATGAATATGTTGTTCATATAACAAAGATTAATGGATGCTTAGGCCTGAAATTAGATCTGATACATCTAGCCATAGACCATATGCTGTTCTAGGGTAAATACCTGTATTTTATCTCCTTGTTTTGTTATATCACCAGAGAAAATAGAAAATATTCTAGTTTTCATCTCAGCCTGGAAGGAACAAAAATTTTTAATTGCTTTTTGAAATTTGTGTTTACTTCATTTTCACATAAAGAGACTGATTTAATTTTATTAGCCAATGGTCCTTTACAGAAAAAGTGTATTGTTTTAATGTTTAAATTAAACATTAGAAATTAAATTGTTAATATTAAACTAGTTTAACTCCTCCAAAGTGGATAAATGTCATTGTCAAAACAAATTACCCTTGTAAAAACCTTAGAATAAATGGATAGAAAGGGCATGAGATGATATTTTTTAAGAGACAGAGAAACATGGACTGTAATATATAATATAGAAATATAGACAGAAAATGATGACAAGCTGGATGAGACTTTTAGCTGTTTGGATCTCAAGAGATTTTATACAGAAAGTATGGGCAAGATTTAGGTATAAGCTGAGTGTGACAGCTTGTAAAAAGACATGCTGAAGCAGCCATTTGAGAGGTGGAGGAAGAGTGAGACTGATGCAGTGATGGAAAAAGTGAGAGGGTGAAAAGGAAGAGAAAGCTACGGAAAAGAAAATGGTCTGTGTTGAGGAGAATGTAGGGTGTGGAGATAGACTGCTGCCTGTGGAGGGATTAGAGATTCTGGTGAGGAAGGCTATAGTGAACGCATTTGTGGAAGTCAAATGGAGATGGGAGAGAAACCCTAATGGCTATCTTACATTACACTTTCTGTGCTTCCTTTGCCCGTTTGACGCATCACATGATAGACAAACTGGGAACTCAACAGAAATGACCAGGTCACTGGTCAGTTTTGGTGGGAGAGATGGAACATGACAGTCTTCTGCCTCCCCCTAGCAGGTGCTGCTTGGATTTGTGCTGAGCTAGCTACAACAGGTGTCTACAGGCCAGGCCTTGTCAGGGTGGGAATATTTGGGTCAGTTTGTTGTCAACAATGTTTTTGTTTCAACAGCTTATTGATAGCCTTAGGTGTACTTCATTGCAGCAAAAGATTCTGTACAGCTGCAGCCTCTACCAAAGCTAAGGGTTTAAAAGTTTATGTAGTGCCCAGGTGAGTAATGAGGAGGTTCATGCAAAGACACAGACTAAGACGCAGCTCCATGTTTAAGTGGGCCTACAGGAAGGCTTTTCCTGTATCTAAAATTTTTGGCAGTGCTTATGTGGGGCTGAAAAGTGTTAAATTATTATTAAGGGTTTTATTTTTTCTATTTACATGTATATAGTTTTTTAATATGAAAAATAAGTGGTTTTTTCCACTGTTTCAGGAAAGAAAGAAGGGACTATGGGGGGAAAAAAAGGGAGGCATTTTCAGTGATGTATCTGCTTCTGTTAGACTTGGTTGGCTGATATTTGTGTTGAATTTCCATAGATGTTTTATATGCTAATGTCCAGATTTCATGCTGGATGGTAGTGACTGTTTATGATTTTTTTCTACAAATTAGTAATCCCTTGTAAAATAAATAGTAGCTGTTATCCTTTTGCTAGAGAAGCCAAGAGAGTAGAGGAGGAAATTAGATATTGTTAAATGGAAATGTTTGTGATTCTTCAAAATAGCTGAATGTATTACCTTCAAAGAACTTAACTGAATGCTAACTGTACTTTAGTATACAAAAGCATTGTTAGTGCATACAAATATGACTTCAAGTGAAAGGTTTTACTGTCGTAGTATTTTTATTTCACCTGAGCTTCTAGCAGGTTTTTTCCTTTGTGGATTAGAAAGAAAATATTGTAACAGAGGTATTGGTAGTCTTTTGTCACCCAAATATATGCAAAATTTATGCCAATTAAAACAACATGTATTGTTCATATTGACTCACTCATTTCAATTTATAGGTATTTGAGGTGGAATTGAAATGTTAAAATTTGACAGAAAGCTTTGTGTAGTTCTGTGAAATAAAGCTGTTCTTAGTTTAGTTTGGCAATATGTGGCCAGGTAGTATTGGGGAATCCAGGTAGTATTAAATTTTTTTTTAAGCAAAAAAGATGATGTTGATTCTTTTGTTGTTGGACTGTTCAAAGTTCAACCATAATGAAAACAAGCATTCTGATATTTTAGAGGAATGGTTGCAAAGAAAAGGGTTGATCTTTTTGTCAGTTCTGTTGTATGAGATATGTTGGAGAACTGACCTTTTGCAGCTTGTTCAGAAGGTTTCATCATCTCTTCTGAAACGATGACTTTTTGTGGTGGATTTCTTTAGCTTTACTGCCCTTACACACATAGTTGTATGCAATGTGCTTTATCTTTATGTATCAATAACTCCTATCCAGAAATTTCCCAACAGGTTTTTCATCCCTCTACTGCTCCCCCTTTATTTCTTAAGCCGTGTAATACATTTTCAGGAACATATTTACCATACAGTTTAAAAACCAGCCGAACAAAACAACAACCTGAACACATAGCCCATAAAATGTCTTGGATAAAATATCTTCACAGCTCTTCATGCCTTTATTTTTTCTTGGACCACATACTTTGTGATTTTTATTCATGCAGTATCATTGGACAGCAATCAAATAAATGAGTCCTATCAGAGCTCAAGTGGCTATTTAAACTAAAGGAAATAGTTAAGTTTTTAGATGTTAATACTTTGCTCAAATGTGAACAAATGACTTACACACATGTAGGCAGCAACGAAGAACAGTACATGCTTTTTGGTAATATGTGATCTGGGCAGCAGAAAAAAGAAAGGAAGCTTGGAAAGTGCTCAGTTGTGTTTTTGGCAATATTTTTCTCCCCAAATTGCTGCCAGAGCAAGAACAGTAGCGGACATTGTCTAAAGCAGCTCTGACCATCATCTGAACTCTTGGACCACCCTACGGTTGGATGGATGGTTGCCTGGATATTTCTTTCAGGGGAAGAGTTTCTTCCTTTGCTGTTGCATTTTGGCTGCCTTGTCCTTAACCAGTATGTTTCTTTTTGAGGTGTTAATCTCTTTGCTTCTCTTACAAATGTCATTTGCTCTGTAGGCAGTCACTAAAGTCCTCTCTGTCCTTCAGGATGTAACTGCATGCAGTTGCATTTCAGACTTCAGTCTTATTTTTACTTGGCTTACAAAAATGAGTCTGAATATAATCCATAAATCCAGGAAACCTGAACAGTCTTGCAGGCACCAAGCACTCAGCAGGAATTAAAACCTTTCTCTTTCCTGATAGTGTAGTCTTTTTAATTTCCTAGTTTATAGGAGCAGAGGAATGAGAAGGTGGACCAGGGAAGCTGAGCACAGCACAGGACAAAAAGTACTAAAAAGAGAGCAAGACACCTTAGAAGCGGTTAGAAGCAGCTGTGTTTTGAAGCTGATGAAGAGAATAGAAAAAGCTATTGACTAAGGCCAAATGCGGCCTGAAATTCCAGCAGTGACCTGCTGTAAGCCCACTCAGCAAGTGAGTGATCTCTGGATATTTAATGCTGACATGCTCTGGGGTATGACATGCTCTGGAGAACAGCCAAGCACTATGACTGTGTGCTAAGAAAATAAGCAAGTTCTTATGTGTTTTTCCACTGTTTTGTGTGTCAGTGGAGTATGGTCATAGCAGTGAAGGATGTGACTATGCACTGCTGAAACTGTGGTTGGATAACTGCTGGCACTCACACCAACTCACTATTTCTAGGAGTAAGCATGTGAATCAGATGATTAAAATTATTTAGATTTTTTTTAACAGATCGTAAAATGCTTCATGTAGTGACACTACCTGCTCTCATTGGCTGATGCTATGTACTTACAAGGCTTTTGCCTTCATATCATCACTTCTGGTATGTCAACAATAGCTGAGAAGTGTTCCTGATTTTAAACAGTCTGCAAAATTTTTCCTTGTTACAGAAAGTAGCAGAGACATGGTGGTTTTCTCATATCTCTAATCACAACTGCATGCATCTAAGCCCAGTCCATTAGGACTCAATCTGATAATTTGAAGTTCCAATGTATGGTCTACTTTAAACATATAATATCCAGAATATTTTGCAAACATCTTTTCTCTTTGGATGAATGGAAAGTAAGACTTAAACTTTTTTTTTTTTTTTTTAACAGATAAAAGTAATGCAGACAAAAAGATTTGCTTTGTAGTTTCTCATTAAGATATAGTCATGATTCTTATGTAGACATGGTGTGATATGGACCTTACACCATAGTTTTTCAGCTTTTTCAGCTAAGGTAGAGGGAGTACTTTTGCAGACATAGTTTGTGTAGTGCTGCAGAAGAGTAAAGATTTAATTCTGTCCTTTTTATATCCTGAGTGAATTAAACTTGTGAGAAAGAAGGAGGTCTGTAGTAGGACTGTCTTTGGCTGAGCTTGGCAGGAAGATATTGTGGCCTTTGAAACTTTAGGAGGTATTCTTTGATTCCTTCAAACTTTAGTTGTGTGGTGGTTTAAAAAAAAAGTTATGTAATGTGGTGACTTAAATAAGCTTGTTTGGTTTTAGTGTCTGAATAAATAATACATTCACTGTCTTACATTTCCTGTAGCAAAGTAAAATGTGAGTAGCAATATAAAGTCCCAAACATTTTGATCCCTTTATATTTTTCTTGCCTTTCTTAGTGCTTACTCTGTGCTCAGAGACTAATACCATGTGGAATTGAACACCTGCAGTCCTCACTTTGAGTTATGCTGTATATTGCAGATGAAGGCAACTGCAGGTGCTCTATATTTCCCAGAACTTATCCCATGTACCACTGCAAATCTGGAAGGACTTACTGTTCAAGCAGTCTCAAGATGATTTTTTGTAGCTGGATATACTTTGAGTATATGACCGTTTATGCCTATTCTCTGTTTATTCCTCCCAATGATATGTTCATTTTTTTAATTTTCGAGGGTTTGGGGATGGTTTTAAATTATTTGAGAAGATCTCATATGGGGATGTTCTGGAACTTCTTTGAGGGGAAATATTATTTGGTGGTCATCAGCTTTATCTTCTCTGTATCACCTATTTTCAATCATCAGACTACTTATTGCTCTTGTCCATGATTCTAGATGTCTATATGAAAATTTGGCATCTTTTTCAGAATTAGGAAATAGTGCTGTCCATGCAAGGAACTGATGTTGCATTTACTTTTGGTTCTTGGTCAATAGTGATACCAACAGTTCTGTTAATAAATAGGGAGTAAAAAGAACGCTGCTTAATAGTCTCTGAATCTGAGTTGTATCTTAGGTTTGAGAACTTCATCTTTTCCTAGAACTACTTCCCTCTTATATTCTCTTAAGACAGGCATTGCTTCTAACCTTTTCAGCTTCATGAGAAAATTAGCTAATTTTGCCATTTAAGAATTCAGACCTTTCACTGCAACCTTTGCCTGTATATGGGTATGAAGTATGCTATTTCAGCCACACAGTGTAAATGCAGGGCTACTATATGTTAATATAAGAGCAGAAACAGGGCATGTGGGGTCTGGGGAGTGGTTTAGGATACATGTATTATCATTAAAAAAGGAATTACATGATCTTGCATATGTTTCTCATGGAATGAGTTCCAACATCTGAAGTGATCTGTGGTTCAAAAATCATTATTTAAGAAACTACAGGTATATTATGTTGTAAGAAAAAGTAGGAAATGGTACAAATATTAAAGGGTAATGTAAGGAAGTTAAACATTGTGAACAAATAAAGAGTCTTCTGTGCAGCTCAGGGGAGTATATAGCCCTAGGTGATTGTCACAACTCAGAAAACACAGAATGCATTTTGCAGGCTGTGCTAGTAGGCGCTGTGAGAGGTGGAGAAGATGGCACAATGCTCTTAGCTCTTCCATTGCTGAGGCCAGCAAAACTATTGTATCAGTGTTTAAACAAACCTCCAGAGCACTGAGAACCTAAAACTCTTTCCAAACATTTCATGAATTTAATCCAGAGTGCTCTTTTTGAGAATTTAATTCCAAAAAACGTTTAAAAACTAAGGCAAAAAGCCACATAGGAGTATAGGCCTTAGCTCTGAGTCCAGAGCCCAAATATTTTCCCACATCTGTGGTAATGCCTTGTTGCTTTTGATCTTTACTGCTGTATATATCAGAAATAGCTCACAGAAGTCAGAGGAGTACACAGCTGTACAACCCGTAAATGTCATTAGCCTGAGAATCACCTGGACATCTCAGACTCCATTGCAAGTGTGTAGGTTTAACTAAGTGTACACAGGAATGATATTTCATACCAAGATTCAATGTCTTTAGTTTTGATACTGCTGTAAAGTCATCTATCACATTTGTCTCACAGGGTCTTTTTTATGTGTTTTGTAACTTATTAGACCAGAATGCAAATCAGCTTTAGTTGATTTTTACTGAATATATTTAAATCTGTTGGAATTATTTGGATTTTTAAGATTTCTCCTTGTACCGCATCATTACGAAAAACAGTCAGAAAACCATAGACCATATGTAGTATGTATCATTTCAGATAAATACAGATTGGCAATATACAATATAGTCACATACTGCATTTTCTTGGTAGCCTTTTAAAAATCCTCTTAATTATTTACAACAAGATAAATCATTTAACATTTTAAATTTTAATTATCGGCAGAAATCAGCATTTAGTATTCTATGCCAAAGTTTTAAACTTTGCATAGATTCTAAATTTCCTCTAAATAGATTTCAATTAAGCTTCTTGCTTTTTAATTTTTTTTTCTTCTTGGGGTATAATTGAATATATAAAAGACCCACTTAAATCACCACCCTCTTCTCCAAAAAGTGGCAGGATTACATACCCAGCAGTCTTTGAATTCTTGAAATGCCTTCAGAAGTTTTCAGATATTTGTTTTAATAATTGTTAAAAATTTATTATGATGCATTAATTGTGTGCTCTGTAAGTTATTAAATAGTAAATTCAACGTATTAATCTTTCATGTTATTGTTGTCACTGCTATATTGAGGAAGGAAGCATTGATTAAAATTCTCCTTTAAAGATTTTTTTTTATAAAAGAAAGCAGTATGTGTACTTATCAAGATACATATTTGATCTATAGGGAAATGATTGCAAGCAAAGTTTTGATATAGCATATGCTAAACTTGAATTAAAAAGATTTTGGTTATGTAGAGTTCAAATTACCTTTGACATATTTTTGCAGGTTAGTTACAAATTCTCAACTAAACATAGAACTCTTCTTTATCATAGAGCCTAACATCAGATTTTAATCATATTTTGTACCCACAGGGTTTTAGGTTTCCAACAGGCCACCTGTCTCAGACATTAAAAAAATCACAGGACAGATGGGAAGGTGAAAGTGGTTGTCCTTGGATAAAGAAATTCTTACACTGCAGGAACAGTCACAGTCAAGGCTGGCCAATATATCACACATATTACCCCTTTCTTCTAGCATTGCTGTATCATGATTGCAAATTTCCCCTTAGTAGTATAAGTATAGAATACATCACTTACCCTTTTCCAATAGTGGGATTTACAAAACCTGTCTCTGTTCCATGAGATCTATGAACCGCTGAGAGATAACATGACATGCATGGTACTTCAGCAAACATAGTGTGTCTTACACATCCTAGAGCTCCTAGAATTCCCATGTTGTTTATTAATGACAAAAGGGTATGGATATTTATTTGTGCAGACCTTTGACACTGGTCTGAAATGTGTAATGTGTTTTAATATGTCAAATATACCAACTCAAGAAAATAGGCCATTGGGAAAAAAGGTAAAATGGTGATGCTTCTTCCCATGTATTATCACTGTTTCCCATGGGAATGATTAGTCATTGTACATCACTGGCCAGTATGATGTGGACTAACCCTCCATATTATGTAGGAAACATTCAGCAACACTTTAAAGGGCAAGGGGCAAATTCTGACCTCAGGTGTATGTATCCAGTTTTTATTGACCTGAATATATAAGAGCAAGCAACTCATTTGGAATGATCAATTTGTGATGAATGAGAGAGCAGACCAACAAAAAACTCTACTGTATTTGGCCTGTGTGAATATCCCATTCTACTTTGAGCTCTTTCTACTCTTCCCTGAGACTAAGAGGAAAAAGTGGTAACGGCAGTATCTACTGTTGAACAGCTGTTAAGCGTGCAGAAGTTCAGTTACAAGCATTAAGCCTGTGAGTTTCACCTGACCTGCACAACAGAGGGGTGCCACTTGGTGGTAAATAACCTGATACTGCTGTCTAGCCCATGGCACTGAAGAGGTTGGATGTCCCTGCCTAGAAATTATTATTTTTAGATACAATTTTTAAAGTCCAAGAGAATCCAATGCAGGGGAGAAAATAATCTCATAGGTAGGAGGTTGTAGATTCACAATTTAGATTGCTTTGTTAGTCTATCCTTTGTTGTATGCCAGCTACTAATATAATTATTGACTAGGGTGAAATCAGAGTTCCCCCCCTGATTCACAGTGCCCACCCCTCTGAAAGGAGTGATGCTGACAGTCAGTGTGAGCCCTTAGAGTGTGATCCTTAGGAAGGGGAGGAAATTGAAACTGCTGTCTGTTTTTCACGCTTGTTCTAACCCCTGTGCAAATAGAAGCACATACGATTCTCTTCTAGATTCTGGGTTTGAGTAAAGTCATAACTGCAGTGATATTTTGTGCAAAACCTACCCACTGGGGCATCATTTAGGCAGGATCTGATGACACAGCAGATCAGGCTGTTATTGGATGTAGTTGTTGGACTGGTACATAAGGATTGTGCCCTTACCTTGATTGGGTGAGGGCAAGGATGTTTCACTTCATGAACAGAAGTGGAATTGTAGAGCTTGGAGGAGCCTGTGGGAACTGAACAGTCTCTGTTTTTTAAAAACTCTCATTATTTACATTATGCTGAAGAAATGTAGTTCTGATCCTAGGCACCCTCCAGATTTCCAGATTTTTATTCCTCAGTTCAGTGGCACATGTTTTTTAATTAATTAATGCTTGCAAAAAAAAGTTTCATGGGGAAATTCCTCTGGTTATTTTGTTTAAACAGGTATATAGGTAGTTCTACTTATCCCAGTAATTATCTCTCTTGGTTTAGATCCTCTTTTTAGAGACTTAGATCTTCTTCAAAGTGTTTGCATCTCTATATGAATCTAAGGAATAGGATTGGAAGGACTTGAGTTGGAGCTGGGGGTAGCAGGGGAAACAATTGACAAAGGGTATGTACTTCTGAGCACAGACCTTTGCTATCAGATGCAATCACAATCTTTCTTATAAACTTGCTTGGCTCCCTCTTCAGATCACTGTTTGACTCTGTTTGTACTGATTTCTGGCCCAAATTGCTACTCTCTTGAATGGTAAAAGACCAACACAGGACACAGGAAAGGAAAGGAAAATGGATGGCAAAGTGCTGGCCCTCTTGATAAATGTGAGAGAGTTCCCTTTACAGCCACTGCAGTGTTGGTTAGCAGGTTTGTGGGAAACATCTGAGTCATTAACAAACGTGGTTTGTTCATTCTTTACCTACTACTATCCCTGAAAGTTTTTTTCTCAGAAGGTTTAAATTGTCTATAAGCAGGGCTCACTGGGAGCTATCCTCTGCTCTGAAATCTTTAAGAAAGTCTATTCTGACAAATAATTTCATCTCCATGGACTATAATAAATTTGTTTCCTCTTGTATTGTGGTGCATATTTGCATAGAATGTAATCTTTCTCTTTTTCTCCTTCCTTCTAACACCCCCCTCCCCCTCCCCCTTTGTCCTTAATAAATACGTTTGTATAGAAATAAGGATGTGGAAAGACAAGCATGCCTAATATTGAAGGACAGTATGCTTGTGCCTAATACATTAGAGCAATTGTTCAAGAATAATTCATCTTACGTGAAGATTACCCCTGTAAGGCTGCCAAGGTCACAGGGACTTTATCAGCCGTACAAATGCTCCTTGTGTGTTTTAAAGGGATAGCCTTAACATTTCATTAAATAAAGTTGAAGCAATTTCATTTATTTATTTCTTAAGTTTTGTTTTCTCTATTAAGATATTTGTTACTTTTTTCTTTCTTTTTTTTTCACCTCATCTTTTTGTAATTTATATAAATTTGGTATAATTACTTCTAGATTAGTTCTGTTTCAGTCTAGAGCAGCAGCTCCCAAATGTGAAGTGCCAAGCCCAAAGGTGGGTTGTGAATGAAATCTTGGAAATGCTGCTTTAAAGTGTTTAGGTTTTTCCATGAGCTATAACTCAATTAGCCTTGTACAGAAAACATGAGTGGTGAGGGAAGGTGTGACCTACTGGATCCCTCTTTTAATTCAGTGTTAAAAGAAGCCACTGTCATACATTTAAAGTAGAGAAGCCTTAAGTAAGTGTAAAGATTCAGACAATTCATAGATATGGCAAGAGCTTCAACGCTTCAACCAGAACATGAAATTCTTTAATTAATTGTGCCCAGCACCTCTTTTTGTGAAGGTAACTCCCCAAAGATAAAGGGCAAAAATAAAAAGATAAAGGGCAAGACCTTTGTTTTCTGTAAATCTAGGAAAGCCTATTTAGTTTTCTAGGGGTAAAGTGCTTCACACCAGCTAAGAACTGACCTATAAACCCTCTAAATATATTCCCACTTTCTTACTTTCAAACTATTTCTTCTCTCTGGATTGCCTAGTACCTGTTTTTGGTAACAAGCTTTGAATTTAGCATTAATTAAATGGATTTCCTATGTATTAGAAAACAAACCTGCTGTAGACTGCCTGTGACCCATTGGTCTCCTTGGTCTCTCCAACTAGTTTTAAACTCCTTGATAATATCAAAAGGTGCTTTGCAAACTAATTTAAATATTTTCACTAGTAATGGAAACTAGTGGAAGTATCCACTAGTACTTATATGGATAGTAAAGTAGTTTTAACAGGGATTTATGTGATTGTGAAATGGGAGTGAGATGGCCTGCAGCATCATGTTTAAGCGAGAGAGAATATCTGCACAAGACTGTCAGCTAGAATGTTTGCATTTGGAAGATGTTTTGGAAACTCTTCACAGAATGGGAAACCCTACATTATAACTACTGTGGGAAAATCCTATGACTATTTTTGCAGTATAAACCCACCAGTGAAGAGTTTGTAGATTGTATTTATTAATGAGTTAATGAATTGATGTCAGTTTTCTAGAGTTTTTCTACACGTAATATGGTGAAAATATTGATGTGTTCATTCTTTATAAAACTGGAAAACGACCATTTAATGAACTCCTGACATGGTTATGTAGACTGCTTCAATTATCTTCCACAGGGAAGGAGAGCAGTGAGTTTCTAACATCATCACCAAAAAGAATAGAGTCCTCTATGATAGATACTGTTGACAAAGACAGACTGGCCCCATGACACCAGCATGAAATCATGAAAGTGTCTTAACTCATGAACAACTTGCACTTAGAAAATCATGTAGAATTAGTTTGGTTAGAAAACCTCTGCACTGTTCATTTATTATTTAATCTTATTTTGCTTTGTACAGACAAGCTATCTGGCCTAGTGTAAGGCTTCACACAGCCAATTACTTCAAGGTGTTTAGTTCATATATTATTTAAAGCATAAATCTTGTACAGGCTGTCCATTGATGACCCTGTGAGGAGCTTATAGTAAATGCCTTTCATCATTGCTGACTGACTCATGTGCACAGATCTACCTGCTGAGCTAAACAGGCCAGTAGAACTGATGCATTTGTAAGATATTGGATTTAATAGCCTTTTTTAAAATGTGCTTAAATGATGGAACTTAGTACTTTTAGCTGAAGCCCAGTGTTAGGATTTAAGAACTGAGGTTTTATAAAGTGACATGAATTGTATTTGTTTCTGTTATTTAAAAACAGCGCACAATTTGTTTTCTATGCTTTGTACCTTAAAATGCACTTTTAAAGCCATTGCTGGCGTATTTGAATAAGTAAAATGTTGCCATAGGAAGCTACCTAATGTATTCAATAGACTATTAATACAAATTCCCTTTTTAAGATGGATTCTGGGGTTATGTTTGTTCTCCCCCTCCTTCCTCAAATCATCCCTCTCAGGCTGATTTTTAAGTCTAGGGCAGTGATACCAGCAAGGTGCTCTCTGAATAGCTTGGAAAGAGACTTGCTCAAGGAATGCAGCGATTGCATCTGATGGGTTTATGTGGCATTAACAGTGTCTGTCCCACACTGAATGTGCCAGGTATTTAACTGGGGACTGGTACTAATTTCAGAGCTAATACTAAGCTGTTCCACATCAATGCTTACAGCAGGTGGCTTGAATTGACAGTGTAAAGGGAAAAAAAAAAGTGTGAGAAAATTACCATTGTACTATAGAATTTCTCTGATTGAATTGACTGATTATACTGTCAAAAGAGCATTGGGAAACTGGCAGTGCTTATAAGGAGGAAATAAATGACAGGATTCTTTTAGAAAGAGGTTCTCTGACTTTGCACAGTCAAATAGTTCAAAATGATGATAGAATTTTATGTTAAAGGTTTTAATCTAGCACTTAAGAAATCTGCATGTTCTTCAATTTAGGACTTCTCAAGCTAGTGTCCTGTGTAAACTGATCCTGCAGTTTTCTCACTCTATACCGGCCCTCTTTCAACACCCACAGGAGATTCAAATGAATCAACATATGTGATTCACCATAGTGAATCCCACTTTTCTGCACTATCTTTGGGTTTAATTTTAAAAAAATCCCCAAAACTCAAACCAAAAAAACCAAAACCCCTCCTCAACCTGTTACCTTCCAAAGACAACTGCACTGTTGTATTTGGAGAACAAGTTGTGCTGGAGAATGTATATGAAGGTGTACTCAGTGGCTTGTAGTATTGCAACAATGTTAAGTACATGGATAAAGAATGTCTTAAGTGAATTGTCTTAAATGCATTAATACCTAATTCTGCTCACTGTCAAATTATTCTTTTCCCACTCAAATTCAATGAAACAGGACCAGACACAAATCAGAGAAATAGTCTGATTTTTTTTTTAGTGTTGTAAATTAAATTGTTCAGTATTGCCCATTTATCCTGTTAATTTTAAATTCTTAACTATGCCCTGTGATAGCACTGGGGTTTTTTGTTTTGTTTTGTTTGTTTGTTTTTGGGGTTTTTTGGTTTTTGTTTTTTTGTTTTTGTTTTTTTTTTGTTTTTTTTTTTTTTTTTTTGTTTTTTTTGTTTTTTTTCTCTTTAAATTCATGTTTGATGGAACAAATATTTTCTTGATCATATAATCCCACTAATTTCACCTAGGAAAATTTGGGTCTTACCATCTGTTCCACTAAGGGTGTGTGCACCTCTTTGCTGATAGCACCAGTGACCAGAATTTTCTCCCTACATAGGCTTCAAGATTGGATAACAAAAACAGCTTTAAAAAAGCCTTCAATCTGTTCTTGCATGGGTGACATGGAATTTCATGAATGTAAATAAAGTAAATATTGCCCAATTCTTTCTGACATTACAAGACAGAGTTGACATAAGAATTTTTCTTGTACTTTTTCAAAAAATAAAGTTGGCTTGTGATGAATAAGAACTAAATAGAAACAAGTGTTGATTTCTCTATCAGATACATCTTATAAATCAATCCAGTGACTTATTAACCTTTTGGGTTTTGAAATCATGACAGCTAACCTTATTAGTGAAATTTTGTTCAATCTGTGAAGAGAATACATGGTATAGGCTGCCAGAATAAATACTCTCTCATATTACTTGTACAAATATGAGTGCATTAACCTCATGAGATTCGTGGTTTACAAAATTGGGGTGCCATTGGAAGATAGGCTAAAATGGAAACTGGGAAATGGGTGTGTGGAAATGGAGATCAGTCTGCTAATCTTTAGTCATAAGACAGAATGTTATATATAACCTAGTTTATGTATGATGACGTACATAAATATAATTACATTTATGTGCAGTATATAGGAATCTTAATTCTTGAAGGAAAGGGAAAATTTTCTATTTGCAAGTGTATTAGAAGATGAACATTTTTGATGCACCACCTATAGGGTTGAAGGCTGTGGCTGACTTATAGTTATTCCAAAACAGCAGGAAACTACATTCCATAGGATTTCTATGGTGAGTAGAGAGAATTTGTTCAGTTGCTTCCAGAGCAACCAACTCTAACTTACAGTAGTGGTAGGACTAATACTTGGAGCTAAGCAGTTCTGCTTGCTTTTGAACTGTATCAGTGCAACATAAATACAACAGGCACTAGATTTTATAATCTACAGACTTTATCAGACCATTTCTAGATTGGCAAATATAGCAGTAGACTCTGGAAAAATGCAATATCTTGGAGTTGTTTTCTTATGCCAATCAAATTGTAAAATTGTTTCTTCTCTTTCCATTTTAAAGAAACTAAATTATTGCATCTTTCTGCTTTTACTAGTTGTAAATGTTGATATTACAAGGTCAAAAGTATTTTGTTTAGACCAGATTTATCGAGGAAGCATGCTTTCTTCAAGTTGCCATTCAGGCTCTTTACCAGTTTGAAAGGGAAGAATAGTATAAAAGAACGACTAGCATTACTGCTGGATTCATAAATTTAGCTTCCCTTTGTGTATGGAATGAAGAGATACATCTTGCTATTTCATAGCTGACAGCATGAATGGTGTAGATTGTCATATTTATAATGTAGGTGAAAAAAGTTAATACCATGTAGCATGTAAAACAAAAATAAAACGGCCAGTGCATTGTGTAAAAGTAAAAGAGGTTAAACTGTTTACTATTCATTGCTCCGAACATATTGTTTGGTGGAGATTAAGGATCAATTCTTCTTTTACCAACTGTCACTCTCCTTACCTAAGATTAGATTTTGGCATAACTCAAATTGAAGATCTCAATAAATTTATTTGGCTGTCAATTTAATTTGATGCAAGTTGATGAAAGTTAAGTCCACAGCTACCAAAAGAAAATCAGTACTCTGTATTAATCTTCATTGAAAAATTCCCTCGCAACCTTTTTTCCTTTTCTCAGGAACCTTTTATATGTTATTATTTAGCTAACATGCACATTTTTTCCTGTTTCCACTCTTTAAATTTAAAATTCTTTTTGTGTGTATCATGGATTCTTATTATTTCAGCCCATGGTCTCACAAGTAGTAGTATTTGATAGAAGGGAAGAGTGAATTACATGTCTCTAGAAGCAGTAGGGTCTGACGCTTTTTGAGTAAAAAGTAAAAACTTTTCATACAAGAGAAAATTCATTACAAACAAATGAAAACATTTTAATATAGATAAGAGCATAGTGTGGCTCTATGTGGTGGATGTGCAAAGTAGGTGAAAAATAGAAAGTAGGCATATTTTCTCCAGTCTTATGAAGACAGGCATGAAATCATGACCCACGAACAATGCTTCAAACATATTGAAACCACTGTCTCAAATTTTATTATAAAAGTGTTTGCCAACTGCAAAATCTTAAAAAGCTCTGCTAAATTTTTTGGACCCATCCCTAAAAATTAATTAAAAACTGTCTTCATAGCAATTTGGAAATGACATTCAGAACATAGTTTGCTTTGGAAAGGTTGGAAAATTTGTTTTTCAGTATTTTGGGAGTTCTGTAGCCCTCTGGTGGAATGCAAGGAGAATCTACAAGGAAAATATTTGATAATCCTTTACTATTCAATCATGCTTAACCAGATACCTGAATAATATATTCTTTCCTTTGTTGTTTATACAGAAGTGGTGCAATTGGTCTTAAAGCCTAAGTATGCCTAAGAATTGCATGAAAAGCCAGTATCTTCCTTTTTGTTCAAGTTGTGCAACTTGCAACAGTGCAGGATGAAAGAGAGAAAAAGTCTCAGCTTGTCTGGTTGGGGAGAAGGTACTTGAGAGTTGCTTGTGCAGGATATAGGGAGGGAGGGAGAGGGCAGCAAGAATTTTCCATGTCTTGACCAGAAATGTTCATCTCTGACCAGAGGTGTTCAGGGTGTGTCCCTGAAAAGATGGTTCTATGAAGAACAGCTGTTGGATTTGGTCAGGATCTGCTACTTTGTTCTCACAAGGACATTTTCTTGCTGAGACAGTGAATGAAAAACAACGTCTTCCAGAGGAAGACATGGTAGCAGAAGAGGAATAAATAGTGATATTGTAGTGTGGAATCATACAATCTTAATAAGAGGAAGCGGAAACCTGTTTCCTTTAGTGTAGCAGAGGTAAAAGAAGAAGAGCATGACCACAGCAGGCCTTTTTGGCATGGAGGTAGGGAGACAGCAACAGCAGTGGTCCTGCAAGAGGTGGTGAGGGGTTATCAACTTATTTTTCAGGTGGCATAACCTCATTGCAATTGATTTTTAGTGAAGACACAGGGGCATGACTCCTATTGATGTACATGGAGGCGGTCATGTCAGAGTTAGTAGAAAGGCAATGGAGAACAAAATTGCAGTAGGAAAGAATAAAATCTGGAGTTTTGGGAATGGGGAGAGCTGCTGAATATCTGTTAGAGAATGAAAGGAAGACAAAGTAGTCGATTTTGGTGGGAAGAAACACATGAGTCCTCTGGGGGTGAGCAGTGAGCAAGAGCTGTGTTTGGAAAGGAAAAAAAAACCATGAGTGCTTTCTAGGGAAAGGAAAATCCAAATGTGGGACCTGAAAAGTGCTCCACCCTTGCTGTGTGGCCCAGCTGGTAGAATAAAAACCAGCAAACTAATAGCTTGTGAATCTGAATTTTCTAAGAGCTGGCAGTGAGACATAGGATCACAGAATCAATTAGCTTAGAAAAAGACCTTTCACATCATAGAGTCCAACCTATGAACTTACACCACCTTGTCAGCTAGACCATGGCACTAAGTGCCACATCCAGTCTTTTCTTTAACACCTCCAGGGATGGTGAATCCATCATCACCTCCCCAGCCAGCCCATTTGAATGCCAAATAACACTTTCTGTGGAGATCTTCTTCCTAATGTCCAGCCTAAATCATCCCCTGAACCAGCTTAAGACTGTGTTCTCTCAACTTGTCAGCACTTTCCTGGGAGAAGAGACCAACCCTCAACTGGCTACAACCTCCTTTC